>NC_090272.1:196136049-196446763 GCF_040414725.1 Anabrus simplex
AGCCAAGATGGATAATACAAGTATCCGAGGTCAAGAAGTTCCGTGTGAATACTCATGGGACTGCATTCATTAATCGGGCAGCACGGTGAAGGCAACAAGTGAACTATGTACAATCTATGTAGTTTATTGATTTTTAATAATAAGGAAAATGCACCCAATGGGTATAGCAGTACATTACAACTTTATTCTAAACAGAATTGCGTCAGTGATGTTGTTCTGTTGGTACATTTGATGACGTGATATTTTCCACACAAACTGCAAATACACTCGCCCGCTGCCGCATGGAACGACTTCAGACTGCAAATTCGGTGGTGGAAACCCTGCATTGCCAAACGTGTTACTAAGTGCCTCAGCTCGTATTCTGCTTCCATCCAGTCTTTGGTTTGCATAGCCATGGTACTATAGAATTCTTCGTCTATGTTATTCCTTTTCGTTTGCAACTCTTGTAGGAGCTCCGTCTATGCAGCTGTAGCTGGCAAGAGGAATTGTAGCCTCAGGTCCTCTACCAGAAATGTTTCCCTTACCAGTACATAAGTGTAGCGTGACTACATGTATTTTGAGAGCTCTAGCACCTTTTTCAAGTATCTTGCTTTTATGTTTTCAACCCCCCTTAATTTCTTCTTTGGCAGGTGTTTCCATATTAATTCCAGTCCATAAGTAAGCATGGGAATCACTTTCACTTCAAACAATTTCATTGCCATGGCTACGGACATTCTCGATATATGTCTGATGCCACTTATGCTTTTTATAGCAGTAGCTAGTCTTTCCCTTATATGGATTGTAAAGGCTGATGCAGTTACTTGGAGCGTGATGCCCAGGTACTTAAAGTGATTCCTTGGAGTCAGCACTTGTCCTTTGCATGTCCACTCTGCAACGAGGTCTGAACCATATTGGTCCAATCCTGTCCGTATTGACTGATAATTTCTATATAACACTTTTCCACCTTGTCCGCTGCCTCATGGAACGACTTGTTAAAGTATTGACAAGGCGGAAAAGTGTTATAAGAAATAGCTATATCATCTGCATAAATGTGGATACTTGTGTTCAGTGTGCCTTCCTTGACTCTGGTGACTACTTCGCTCGTGTAGATGTTAAACAATACTGGACAAAGTGGATCGCCTGTAGCATACCAACCATTTGACTTATCCAATTTGATTTTGATAGCCCATCCCACACCTGTATCTGATTTTCAGCCAGTACAATTATAATTAATCTTGTCATCTCTGACTGCCCTACTAGGTTCTCCACTTTTTTTCCATAAGCACACTCCTATTCACTGTGTCGAATGCTCTGCTGAGATCGATGAAGATCGCAAACATCTTCCTTTGGTCCTAAATCTTCTCTTGAATCTCTGAGTACGTTTCCAACAACCGTCAAGATGGATCGACCATGTCTTAAGCCAAATTGTTCTTCTGGTAAAAGCGGGTCCACTATGGTACTCAGCCTTTGAGTCAGCAGGCTTGTTAGCATTTTAAAGGGCTCTGATTCTAGTGCTATTCCTCTGCAGGAGCCTGGTTCACTTGTGTCACTTTTCCCTTTGTACAGTAACTTGATCGATTTGCACCAGTCAAGCCGAATATGACCTCTTTTAACACACTCATTAAAGAGATCTGTCCAGATGTTTTCCACATAGGGCAATGATAGCTTTAATTGTTCATTGCAGAACCCATTCAGACCTGGTGCCCTGTGCGGTTTATTGCAGATATTACCTTCCTTACTTCCACTGGTGTAAAGTGCATGTCATTTTCCATTATACGAGTGTCATTTATCTTGAGTGTCGGTCTAGTCTCCTTGGCAGTTCGTGCTCGCTTCATGTGCTCCACCCATGTTGCCATCGGGATGTCTGTTGGGAAGCGTGGATTTTTTTAGTCTAAGTGCTCGGTATGTGCCTTCTGCTTCCTTTATAATTTTTTCGTCCCCCTGTTCTCTGTACTCCTTTTTCTTCTGCCTTAGCATGGTCTTGTACTTTCTTCTGGCTGCCTGGTATTTTAGCAGATTATCTTTGTCCATGGTTTGCCTTACTTGCTGCAGACATAACAGTGTGTCCTTCCTCTGCTCATAGCATTCTCGATCAAACCATTTCTATGCTCGATGAGAGTTTTGGGCTTCCACAATTCCGCCAGTGATGAATTCCTTAATGCCTCATCTAGTTTTCCATCCTTGATAGTCTGAGGGATGTTTGCAGTCCTGAGCACATTCTCCTGTAGTATCTTTGGGTTGAGTGTTCTCGTAAATATCTGATGTATCTGCTGGTCTTTCACAATTTTCTGTAAGTTCAATTTGGTTAGAACTGGGATATGCTTTCTGAACATAGCCCCATCATTGTCCAGAAAGAGACCATGTCTGTGTACCTGAAATCCTCTTACAAAGGTAAGGTCGACTGCACTGCCTCCATTGTGACAGATGTAGGTGAATTCACTTTTGTTGTACACTAAGGTCATGCCCTCTTCCACTATATATTCCAAGACTAAATCCATTTTAGTGCTAGTTTTATCTATTGGGCAATTGAAATCCCCAGATAAGATAATCCTTTCATTGTCTGGCAAAACGCTTATTGCAGTTTGTATACTGTCTATTACATCTATAGGGTTATAATCTGGTTTGAAGTAGACGCTGACGATTGTCCCTATTCGTGTTTTCACTATCAGTTGGTCTTCTTCGCTTAATAGAACTTTGAACGGAGACAGTTCCAGTTTTATGAAGCATGTTACCCCCTCCTGACGGCCATCCTCTAATGTCTTTCTCTGCTAACACATAAATATTGTAGAAACCTTCAATGTCAGTTCTTGAATCTGCAGTTAAAAGTCTCTGTCAGCACACATACATTGGTTGGTATATTATATATTACACCCCTTAACCCTTCAACATTCCAGTTCATTACTATGTATTCATTGCCACCCTCTGTATTTCCAGGGTGCACAAAATGACCGACAAATCACACTGAGTAGCCAGAGAGATTCATCGTACACTTTATCAATTTCTTTCAATGGAATGTCTACCTTGAACGCCCTACTTGTGTCCATGTCGATTACCATGTTGCAGGAGATTTTGCCAATGATCTCATTTTCCTGTAGATATTCTATCAAGGTCTCTGTGGTCGTATTTGGGCTGAGTCTGCCTACGTCTAGCCAGCCATTCTTCTCAGCTGCTTGAAGTTTGTTTTCCCGTTACCTAGTTCCTTTGATTAGTTTTCGTTTTTCTTAGTTTACTGCACTGTTTTGCTTCTTTGCTGTTGTCCACCTTTCCTTTGAGTCCTTGTTCATGCATGGCCCTCTGGACACCGTAGCTTGATATACACCTGGTGCACTAGTGATGGTAGTGTCCTATATCGATGTTGAGTCTGTCGTATTTGAAAGGTCCCGTTTGAACCTTCGCATGATGTGTTGTATGGTTGCCTCACTTCCAGCTCCATCTATTGTTACTATTTTATTCTGGTCTTTCCCCTAGTTTTTATTCCCTTCGCATTGGCTTCTGGCTGGTTCTCCATTGTCTTCATCTGTAGTTTCTCCTTCTTTTGATCTTTGCCATTAATCTGGCTTGCATTGTACAGTTTGAATTTTGACTCGTTTTCTTTGCTTGGAGGGTTGTTCTGGTTCCCCGTATGACTGATTCTGTTTATATCACCTTCCTGGGTACAGATCTTGGTTTCAATGAGGCTCAGCCCCTTTAAAAATGTTCCGCTTCTTATTTGGACTTCCACAGTTCTCGAATTTCTTCTCATTGTAGGCCTACTTGCCACGTGGTGGTGGTGATTTTTTGTTTTAAGAGGAAGTACAACGAGGTAATCATCCTCTCTGAACAAATAAGTGGAAAAGAAATTTAAAATATAAAACAAAAATATTTATTCAACAAAGGAATTTGGAAACGCAGTACAAAATAAAACAAAAAACAATTATAGAATTTGGCCGAAAGGATTACTAATGTATCAAAAGGGAACGTACGTTCCCTGAGTAACAGTACACTTGTAATTTATATACCCTTGATAAGTCCACTGTCGCACATAAAGCGGATAACGAGATCAGCAGTAGTCGCGTCATCAGCTAGTATGCGTTCGAGTGTTTCCTGCAGGCCGAGGCTCCGTCTTAGGCCAGAGAGATCGGCGCACTCTGAGGATGTGGGCCACAGTGAAGTCAGCACCACAGGAACACACGTGGCATTTCTCCCGGTTCTCCAGTCCTCAAGAGCCAGCTTACATTCAGAACAGAACAACTTTAATTTGCTTTTCGATGACGTGAATGCATTAAAAGCTCCCGCGCCCATACCAATGTACTCTCTATGGAACCATTTAACATACACGCCACCACATCCGAATGCTTCTTTTGTTCCTATCTGCGTGTTACATGCTAAGCAGAAGTAAAATCGTTCTTTTGGGAATTGTTGTTAACAATACTATCACTTCTGTCCGGCATGGCGAAATGTTCTTGTAGTGACTAGCAGTGACAATATATGCAAACAGCTGAAGATACCCTACTCGTGTGGGAGGTGAAGTTATGTAAATACACTGAACATTATCAAGTGTACGAGTCCTAATCAAATAGTGTTACAAGCTTTATATACATACAAATCACAAAGTTTTAGCAGCATGTTAGTCACACACGTGTACTGAACGTTGCATAGCTCTATGCGCAATGAAGGTGATCATGTTGCGAAATAAGATGTTACTAAGGGATGGGTGACTGGTTTCCATACTCGAACATACGGAGGTTGAGTCATAAGTCATGGCAATTATTTTTCTCTTGCGAACAGGAGACAACACGAAAAATGCACATGCATTTGGAAATGTATGGTATGTACTTGCGTATGATGCCACTAGATGGTGTATGTAAACAACAGTGTGGGTCTAAGCATGCCCCCAGGTTCAGTGTGCGAGTGAGAGCGTCACAAAATGGAAGTCAACAAGCAGGAGCAATGATCGCATATTAATACAGCAGTTCTCCGCTGCAGGAATGCACGCCAATGCCATGCAGAGCTGCAAGAAGCACTAGGTGTGTGATTATGATCTAATCCCCAAAGCCAAGAAGCCATTACGTGGACAGCGGTTTGCTAACAAAGAGGGCATCATAACAGCATTTCGGAGAGAGGTGTCACACTTTAGCGATACACATGCAGCAAATGGTATACAGCGCCTGCCCCACCGCTGGCAACGCACAGTGAAAATCTTGGGTGATTATTTTGAAGGTCGGTAAACCAGTGGAGACCTGTCCTTTGTATGTAGTCTTGTGCATTTGCTGTCTACACCATAATAAAAAAATGTTTACCAATAGCCTGTGTTCTGTCACTTTCCTACGAGAATCTCCTGAAGTCAGAATTTCTCTTTAGACACTATGCATAAGTACATGCCCTATGTTTCCAAATGCATATCTTAGATTTTTCGTGTTGTCTCCTGTTCGCGAGAAAAAAATAGTTGCCATGACTTATGACTTGACCCTCGTATTACTTTTAAATCTATGTCACTCCAACAAATACTAGTTAACACACTTCTTTATACATGAGGTGGACACACTATATTTAGATCGTCACTTTCATTAACCCGCAGAGAGCCAGACAACGATATATCGTGGTTGGCACTTTACAATCAATCAATCAACCAATACTGATCTGCATTTAGGGCAGTCGCCCAGGTGGCAGATTCCCTATCTGTTGCTTTCCTAGCCTTTTCCTAAATGATTTCAAAGAAATTGGAAATTTATTGAACGTCTCCCTTGGTAAGTTATTCCAATCCCTAACTCCTCTTCCTATAAATGAATATTTGCCCCAGTTTGTCCTCTTGAATTCCAACTTTATCTTCATATTGTGATCTTTCCTACTTTTATAAATGCCATTCAAACTTATTCGTCTACTAATGTCATTATTATTTATAAGTTTCATATTCCGTATTGATTGGATTCAATGTAATAGACAAGAAAAATGTTCCACCGATCAATACATTTATTGTGAATGAATTATTGCACTAGTACCGGTTTCGGCCTATCTTGGCCATCATCAGCTAGCACACAAATTTACAGTCATTAGACAAAATTACAAAGATGTTACGTAAGAGCATCCGGATGTCTAATGAAAAATGGAAGTAAAATATATTGCAGTATGATGCATTAAAATATCTCTGATTAAAAGTGGTGATGGTTAGAATAAACTAAAACCTATTGATTGAGCATGGACATGAGTACATAAACACATTAAAATATATGCCACATCATAAGACACTAAAAAATATAGCACATTAAACACATTAAAACATGGTATATTTTAAAAACGTCTATTAAAATTTGAGTTCATGTTGCGTTGCATTCATTCTTCAATCCTCTTGTAGTTCTTGTGTTGATTAAGTTGTATTAGGTGAATATCGAGAATGTTCTATGGCTGATATACTTTGTATTGGTATGTTATAAGAACTCTTGTCATTGTTTGTCCAACCCTTGTCCCGTTTCCCCACGGGGTCGGGTATGAGGTGAGATGAATTTGTCGTGGCGGTTTTTTATGACCGGATGCCCTTCCTGACGTCAACCTCATCAGAGGAGTTAATGAGAGATGAAATGAATGACGTGATATATGATAGTAGGGAGAGGGTGAAACCCGGTGCCGGCACATAGCCTACTCCTGTCGAATAGCACCAAGGGGTCTGCTCAAGGCTTAACGTCCCCAGCCGACGGACGAATCACCATCAACAGCGTCATATGCCCTCACTCCATATGAGCACTGCGGAGAGGTTTGGAATTTAATCCAGGCTTTTGGCACGCAATCTAGTGATTAGAAATTGTATACCACCACCTCCCCTACCCTGCCGGCCAACATTCTGATGGTGAAAATTTTTTCGACCAACGGGACTCGAACCGGCTAACCTCGGTGTTAGACCGTTTTTAGACTTCAGCGCCTTAACGATCACTGCGGTACACATCCTCCACAGCAACAACAATAACAACCATATAACGTGCATAGACGAGAGAAGTGTCACCACCAACTGCTCTAAAATTAAACCCTATCTTGCTGTATATATAAATCTTACCTGACTACATCAACAGTTGAATTGCACAGTACTCAATTTTCAAATTTTAATGACAAGAGTTCTTATAACATACCAATACAAAGTATATCAGCCATAGAACATTCTCGATATTCACCTAATACAACTTAATCAACACAAGAACTACAAGAGGATTGAAGAATGAATGCAACGCAACATGAACTCAAATTTTAATAGACGTTTTTAAAATATACCATGTTTTAATGTGTTTAATGTGCTATATTTTTTAGTGTCTTATGATGTGGCATATATTTTAATGTGTTTATGTACTCATGTCCATGCTCAATCAATAGGTTTTAGTTTATTCTAACCATCACCACTTTTAATCAGAGATATTTTAACACAACATACTGCAATATATTTTACTTCCATTTTTCATTAGACATCCGGATGCTCTTACGTAACATTTTTGTAATTTTGACTAATGACTGTAAATTTGTGTGCTAGCTGATGATGGCCAAGATAGGCCGAAACCGGTACTAGTGCAATAATTCATTCACAATAAATATATTGATCGGTGGAACATTTTTCTTGTCTATTACTAATGTCATTCCACGCCATCTCTCCACTGACAGCTCGGAACATACCACTTAGTCGAGCAGCTCTTCTTCTTTCTCTCAATTCTTCCCAACCCAAACATTGCAACATTTTTGTAACGCTACTCTTTTGTCGGAAATCACCCAGAACAAATCGAGCTGCTTTTCTTTGGATTTTTTCCAGTTCTTGAATCAGGTAATCCTGCTGAGGGTCCCATACACTGGAACCATACCCTAGTTGGGGTCTTACCAGAGACTTATATGCCCTCTCCTTTACATCCCCTAAACACCCTCATAACCATGTGCAGAGATCTGTACCCTTTATTTACAATCCCATTTATGTGATTACCCCAATGAAGATCTTTCCTTATATTAACACCTAGATACTTACAATGAACCCCAAAAGGAACTTTCACCCCATCAACGCAGTAATTAAAACTGAGAGGACTTTTCCTATTTGTGAAACTAACAACCTGACTTTTAACCCCGTTTATCAACATACAATTGCCTGCTGTCCATCTCACAACATTTTCGAGGTCACGTTGCAGTTGCTCACAATCTTGTAACTTATTTATCACTCTATAGAGAATAACATCATCCGCAAAAAACCTTATCTCCGATTCCACTCCTCTACTCGTATCACTTATATATATATAAGAAAACAAAGGTCCGATAATACTGCCTTGAGGAATTCCCCTCTTAATTATTACAGGGTCAGATAAAGCTTCACCAATTCTAATTCTCTGAGATCTATTTTCTAGAAATATAGCAACCCATTCAGTCACTCTTCTGTCTAGTCCAATTGCACTCATTTTTGCTAGTAGTCTCCCATGATCCACCCTATCAAATGCTTTAGACAGGTCAATCACGATACAGTCCATTTGACCTCCAGAAACCAAGATATCTGCTATATCTTGCTGGAATCCTACAAGTTGAGCTTCAGTGGAATAACCTTTCCTAAAACCGAATTGCCTTCTATCGAACCAGTTATTAATTTCACAAACATGTCTAATATAATCAGAAAGAATGCCTTCCCAAAGCTTACATACAATGCATGTCAAACTTACTGGCCTGTAATTTTCAGCTTTATGTCTATCACCCTTTCCTTTATACACAGGAGCTACTATAGCAACTCTCCATTCATCTGGTAAAGTACTTCAGATATGGTACTATATCCCAACCCATTGTCTTTAGTATATCCCCAGAAATCTGATCAATTCCAGCTGCTTTTCCAGTTTTCAACTTTCGTATCTTATTGTAAATGTCATTGTTATCATATGTAAATTTTATTACTTCTTTGGCCTTAGTCTCCTCCTCTATCACGACATTATCCTTGTAACCAACAATCTTTACATACTGCTGACTGAATACTTCTGCCTTTTGAAGATCCTCACATACACACTCCCCTTGTTCATTAATGATTCCTGGAATGTCCTTCTTGAAACCTGTTTCTGCCTTAAAATACCTATACATACCCTTCCATTTTTCACTAAAATTCATATGACTGCCAATTATGCTTGCCATCATGTTATCCTTAGCTGCCTTCTTTGCTAGATTCAATTTTCTAGTAAGTTCCTTCAATTTCTCCTTACTTCCACAGCCATTTCTAAATCTATTTCTTTCCAGTCTGCACCTCCTTCTTAATCTCTTTATTTCTCTATTATAATAAGGTGGGTCTTTACCATTCCTTACCACTCTTAAAGGTACAAACCTTTTTTCGCATTCCTCAACAATTTCTTTAAACCCATCCCAGAGTGTGTTTACATTTTTATTTACCGTTTTCCACCGATCATAGTTACTTTTTAGAAACTGCCTCATGCCTGCTTTATCAGCCATATGGTACTGCCTAATAGTCCTACTTTTAAGACCTTCCTTTCTATCACATTTATTTTTAACTACCACAAAAACATCCTAATCATTTTGCCGAAAAGATGAATCTTCGGAACCACATGTATACGCATATATATGAAACAACGATATATCATTGTTTGGATAGCGTGCTTTTCTATACGAGTTAGTACAACTTGGGCCGTCAGATGGCAACATCTTATGTGTCAAATCCATACAGAATGGTCATTACATTTTAACTACACCACTAAATAGTGAGTAAATTCATTCGTTATCATGCATTGAATTTCTAAAGTCCGTGTTCATCTACGATGTATGATCTCCATGCCGCGTGAGTAAAACGGCGACTAGCGAGTGAAGTTATTTTGTTAACGATGACGAACTGGCTGTACTATCCTAATCATTTTGCTGAAAAGAAGAATCTTCGGAACCACATGTATACGCATACTGGTGAGCGTCCATATTCCTGTGAATGTGGTAAGAAGTTTACCACGAAATCGCAACTTCGGCAACACAAGTGAAGAAGAGGATGATGAAGACTTGGATGAGGAATTCATTCCTCCAACAAGTAGGGAAAGTGAAAGTGATATTGGGAGCGATAACGGCGATTTTTCTGTAAACAGCCGACCAAGTGCTCATTGTCTGAGTGTAAACAGTGAAAGTGGTAATGACCGTCTAAGTGACAGTACTGATGATGACGGCTGTAACAATATCCAACAGCAACATTTCCCTGTTTTCCATGAAATTCAATTAGGTCAAGATGAAAAATACCAACCCTCACCTGGTTATTAAGTGGCTCCTGGGCCAAGACATGCCCCTTCGTCAGACGCAAAACCTATAGCGTATTTTTTTTTTACGGTTCAATTATGAAACCTCATAACTACAGAGACAAACAGATATGCTAATCAGATTTCGAGCAGTCATGCCAGAGCACAGCAGTGGCACCCGGTTACAATGACTGAAATTAAGGATTCCATTGCTGTTTTGCTGGAAATGGTTATAACTGGAAGGCCAAGCTTTATTTCTTATTGGGTCAAAAACTCCCGTTTTCCATGGTTTGGAAATATGTTCTCAAGAAACAGATTTCAATTGATCTTGAGATCCCTCCATCTTGTGCATAATGATAATCTATCACCATCTAGTCACCCTGACTACAACCCATGTGCCAAGTTCAATCCCATTGCTGAACATTGCAATTGTGTATTCCGATACCATTGTACATAACTCTTACTTACACTAATCAAGATAAAAATGTGAAACTCTAGATGTTTATTCATTTGAAATAGGACATTTCTAAGAAGGCATCAATGTTTATCGTTCAGTTGAATTTTCTGATTTTTTTCTGTTTTGTTTCTGATTTTTAATTTTTGGTGTTTTAAAATTGTTCGGAATTTTTTTTCTTCAAAATACCCAAGAGCATTTTAGTGTTATAATTTAGTTCAGCAGTAAGAGTGCCTTCTTGTTAACATTTATCAAAAATTTCAAGTCATAGTGATAATATTTGTGAACTATATAGCCCAGAGAGTGAGAACCTGCAAAATCCTCTACATCTGTCTGGCACTCTTGGCATACTATGAGCACCCAGGCCTGGAACTAAGAAGGTTAATTATGAGTAGACATTATGAAATCAATGGGTGGTGTGAATAAAAATGAGCACGCACTCTTTACTTGCGAATTTAGAGCAGGCACTCGCAATGAGGTGAATAAAAACCGCCTGTCGGAAGCCATCACTCACAGCAGACGTGTGACCTTGAGCACACACTCCAGTCGCTCGAGTAGCAGAGCGGGCGCTTTAGATTTCTGGTGAATAAAGATAAAGCAGGCACTCATTTCCATTAGCGCCTGCTCGTGTTTCCTTGAGCTAGTTCAGTAGGTGACTCAAAGCGATAGTGTCAAGTTCAGTACCATGGCAGAGTTTATGACAGTGGTTGATCGAAAAAGGAAATTATATAAACTTTGCAGAGAATCATCTCAATTTGATTACAAAGTGTTATATAGGTTTAGTAAGGAACATGTTAAATGGTTAGCGGAGCATTTCCTTGGGCATTCCGAAGAAACAAGAGGTGGTGCACTAACAAACTAAGAAAAAATTAGAATCTTCTTGCGTTATGTTGGTGACCCAGGATTTCAGAGTGGAGTTGGTGAAGACGTCGGTGTAAGTCGGAGCACCGTGTCAAAAACATTTTAGCAGGTTTTGACTTCAATAGAAATGAAAGCAGATTACTGGATAAAATTTCCAACAAATGTTGCCGAGATGCAGGAAGCACAGGCTAAGTGGCAAGAACGTTTTTCATTTCCTTATGCTATCAGAACTGTAGGCTGTACGCATGTACAAATTTACAAGCCACATGTTACGGGAATGACTACATTTACAGAAAAGGCGTCCCTAACATTAATGTACAGGCCACTTGCAATGGAAAGGAAGAATTCAACCAGTGTCGATGTACCACGACCTGACTGTCTACGACTCGCGAATTTGGAGAAACTCCAATGTTTGCAGAGTTATGACGCTTCTGTTAGAAGTCGAAGAGATGACAACTTCTGCGCAGATCCTACAACTTGCTTTACGTCGCACCGACACAGATAGATCTTATGGCGACGATGGGATAGGAATGGCGTAGGAGTAGGAAGGGAGCGGCCGCGGCCTTAATTAAGGTACAACCCCAGCATTTGCCCAGTATTCAAATGGGAAACCACGGAGAACCATCTTCAGGGCTGCCGACAGTGGGGATCGAACCCATTATCTCCCGGATGCAAGCTCACTGCTGCGCGCCCTTAACCGCACGGCCAACTCGTCCGGTCCTGCAGATCTGGCTCCTTAAAAATTATATTCAATTGTCAATATATATTATTTCCATCATAATTCATTTTTGTTGTTTAAGTTAGACCATTTTCCTCAATTTATTAATGTCGTAATATTCAGGCTAAGATTTCCTACCTTTCAGACGGCCGATGATAGGGTTATTCTCCCCCTTCATCAGAATCATCAGCCGCTTCTCCTATCATTTTAACGATATGCATTTGTTTCCCGTACGCTTTAATTCTACTTTATATTTCAGTCTTGTTTTCATGTTTTGTAATTTTTTACGAACAGTTGTTGGTCGGAAATTCTTCTACCGCTGTATCCACCTCTTTGGGGTCACGGGTGAGAATTGTGCCACACATATGGGGATTTGGCTCTGTTTTACGGCCGGATGCCCTTCTGGACGCCAACCCTACATGGAGGAATGTAATCATGTAAGCGTGTTTCTGTGGTGGTTGGCAGTGCAGTGTGTTGTGTGAATATGAAGAGGAAAGTGTTGGGACAAACACAAACACCCAGTCCCCGGGCCAGAAGAATTAATCAGAGGCGATTAAAATCCCCTTTCCACCGGGACCCTCTGAACCGAAGGCCTCGATGCTAACCATTCAGCCAGTCAGATAGTTGTTGGACGGACATACTTAAGTTAAATTTACCAAGTAGTTCACACTGAACTTCATTTATTGCACTTGTTTTCTTGTGCTTCTTATCCGGTAACTGTGACTCGATAGCTGCAGTCACTTAAGTGCGGCCAGTATCCAGTATTCGAGAGGTAGTGGGTTCGAACCCCACTGTCGGTGGCCCTGAAGATGGTTTTCCATGGTTTCCCATTTTCACACCAGGCAAATGCTGGGGCTGTACCTTAATTAAGGCCACGGCCGCTTCCTTCCCAGTCCTAGCCCTTTCCTGTCCCATCGTCACCATATGACCTAATTGTGTTGATGCGACGTAAAGCCACTAGCAAAAAACAAAAACAAAACGTAATTGTATGTTCCTTTAAAAAGGAGATAAAAGCGGACTAGAATTCCATACTGTCGTCTGCCATGTTAAGCAATGAACTACCCGGGAGTCATCGAAGTGTTATCGCAGTCCAAGGTGCTATATACACAGCACGTGCACGACTTTGATCAGTGACACTGAGTTGCTGCTCCAGACACTCGAGTGTATACTGTGCTTCCGCCCTACATTTTTATTCACCACAAATGCTGAGTGGAAGCTCATCGGCAGGAAGACACTCAGGCACTCAACGAGCACACGCTCACTCGCTTACTCATTTTTATTCACACCACCCAATGTTTCTTCTATTGCTCTCAATTCTTGAATTAGATAAAAGGAATTAAAGAAGTGAAGGTTTTACGATAGTAGGCTATAGCATTTCATATCATAAGTCACATCAATTCGGCATTTAAATTTTTAAAATACATCAATCTGAAACTTGCATTGTTGTAATGGTGGTTACACTGCACTTTTATAACCCCAGAACACTAACCCTATTTCACCACACATTATTACTAACCCTTCGTAAATTTGACTACTCCAATTTATAATTGTTATATTTTCTACGTAACAGCTTATATTTGGCAAGATTTTGGTTATTTAGAGTTCTTATAGTGTCGTAAACCTAACATGAATCAAAATACGTATATATTAAATAATTTTATGTGATTATTAAATATAGAAAACATGACGCACAAAACAACACGTTTTATAAGAAATGAATTTTATAACACAAAATATTCAAATAAACCCTTAAAATTATGAATGTGGGTTATTTACATGTCAAAGAAACCAAAAGTACCGAGAAAATAAATAAAATAAAAAATAATGTAAAAAAAGGCATTGAAGAAACATTATACTTATAAGTCACACTATCACTAACCGTTCGTCAATATGACGACACCCACCCAATTATTACAAGAAGGAGCAAAGATATCAACAATCGCACATGCCACAGTCAATAACTGCTCGAAAAAATCAGCTACACAAAATAGCGGCACGCACGCATGTACGGTTATGAGGGTGTTTAGGGGTTGTAGTAAGGATGTAAAGGAGAGTGCATATAAGTCTCTGGTAAGAACCCAACTAGAGTATGGTTCCAGTGTACGGGACCCTCACCAGGATTACCTGATTCAAGAACTGGAAAAAATCCAAAGAAAAGCAGCTCGATTTGTTCTGGGTGATTTCTGACAAAAGAGTAGCGTTACAAAAATGTTGCAATGTTTGAGTTGGGAAGAATTGAGAGAAAGAAGAAGAGCTGCTCGACTAAGTGGTATGTTCCGAGCTGTCAGCGGAGAGATGGCGTGGAATGACATTAGTAGACGAATAGGTTTGAATGGCATCTATAAAAGTAGGAAAGATCACAATATGAAGATAAAGCTGGAATTCAAGAGGACAAACTGGGGCAAATATTCATTTATAGGAAGGGGAGTTAGGGATTGGAATAACTTACCAAGGGAGATCTTCAATAAATTTCCAATTTCTTTGAAATCATTTCGGAAAAGGCTAGGAAAGCAACAGATAGGGTATCTGCCACCTGGGCAACTGCCCTAAATGCAGATCAGTATTGATTGGAAGGCAATAAACTATACCGTTCTGCTACCTACCGTCGTAAAATTTATGAAGGGTTAGTGTTCTAGGGTTAAATCATTTCATTATACTGAGATATACAAGCTGCAACGCAACATTATTGAATGTTGGAGACACCATTTTTCACATGGATTATTAGAACATGCCATGGTATTAATATAAATAGAACTAATCAGCTGCATATTTTTATCACTTACATGCACAATTAAAAATTAACTCATAACACTTATCACACTTAAAACCCACTATTCCAGGCAGATTCTTCTTTTTACACTAATACAGATATACAAATAAATTATTCTCTATCACATAACGAAACAAATGTTATCAATATTTCATGTGTACTATTTACTATTTAAATTCAAATTATATTACCTGATATAAAGGTAACCACCAACAATACTCAGCAATAATGCATTCCTGATGTGACCTTATCCACGAAATAATATAAATGTAAGTTCACTTCCTTACTCACCAATTGACAATAGTGTTATTAGTAAAACCCAACTCCAGCTTCACATTGGGACCCAGGGGTTTCAGTAAAAGATACCACAGGACGGCAAAGTGACCAATTTCAAACAAGTTCAAATTATAACCTTCAAAGAATGTATTTTTACAAGCACTCACATACCAACCGCAAAGTCTTTGCCAAGTTGAAGTGGATGTCAGATGCGGTTTATTGATTTTTAATTTTTGTGAGGCCGTAATTCCGGAACTGAAAATTAACCCATTAGTGCCTGAATTAATTTTTTTCTGAGATTTGCTTACTTATTGTGTTTTGCCGCATGTTTGAGACCAAAATAAACTAATAAAACAAGTTTCAGAATTTTGGAATCTCTAGGTCATAAGATATTTGACGTTGCCATATGGCAACGCTAGGCGCTTGCACTGCCTATTTTTAAACAATGAGTTTTGAAAGTCGAATTTACGTTGCCAAGTTTTTTTTTTTTTTTTTTTTTTTGTGCAATAACAATGTTGAAATATCTTAGCAATATTTATTGTAAGAATATGGAATATCAGTTTTTATTCACATCACGGCAAAAAGAAAAATAGAATTATTGAACAAAGGAGAAAATATTTGTTTACAGTATATAGACACACATGTACAGTTCATTGCCTGTCAAAATAAAACACTCACTGGAACAATAGAATAAAATCAAAAATAAGAAAATGAAGAATCAAAGAACTTCAAATGCAGTTACAAACTATTAGTCTATACTTTCGGAGGCATATAAAAGCCAACCCTCAATACTTGTGCGTTAGCCACAGAGATAGAGAATGACAGTCTTTCACTGTCTTCATATCATCCTGCATGTCCCAATAAGAACGCTTGGAGGGTAACCTATTATATCCAGAAATGAAAAGTATGGCGATAAAGCAACGAATTTCATCAGAAGTTATTTGTGGGTCCGTACAATTTAAAAACACACCATACATTTTAGTCTCTCGAACTAAATGTTCCATCAGCTGGTTATCTGTAAACAATTCAAAAATGTCAACAACAGTCATAGATTTTCACTTGCTATAACTAGGCTCCGGAAAAGTCAACAGTCACCCAATATTGAAATCAGCCCCATCGATCTATCTTGTTTTTTTATTTGATTTATTATTTCCTCTATCAGTTATCCGCTCTTTTGCAGCGTCGGTTATTGAAAAAGATCTTGCATCAGTAGACAGAAAAGGCACTTCGTCCTCTGGTAACACACCTCCACCATCGCAACTAGTCCTGATTCTTTCATTATTTACAAGCTTCCATTCAGCACTGACACATAACTGTCGAGAGAGAGATTATCAATAAGCCCACCATCATCTTCATCACCAGGAGCCCTCATCTATAAGTACATTTACATAAGGCGGTTCCACAAAAGTATCACCATCGAGATCTTCAGCCAGTAGCTTATCCAGTGCTTCTAAAAGGGAAAATCCCGTCCTGAAATGAAGATGTATGAATCAGTATAAAGTATCAAGATCTGACAGCTGCAGCAATTTTACTGAGTACAAACGCCTAGCGTTGCCATATGGCAACGCTAATGATTCAACAAGCACTACTACGGCACTGTGCGCCCGTACTGTTTCAAACGCTTACAACATATATAATGAACTGTGCACAACTCTACTGTAAACATAATCCAATGAAAGAACTTCACTTATAGATTTTATATCCTTCGTACTTGAAGCCGACAGCCATTTCGCAGATATCTTAAAATAACCAAGAGTCCACCACTCTTTGTGCCACAACAATAGATTTTAAAATGAAATAAACGTGACTACTAGATTCTACAAACTGTTCTCTAACTGTCGGATGACACCACAATCTTCCAGATTATTTCTTGTTTCCTACAGTATTGCCATATGGCAACGCTAGGCGCTAATGGGTTAAATTCTCCCAACTCAACATCTTCAAAATTTTTCGGTTTGCACCTCCCCATGGTTCCGCTGGATAGCCTCTGGGACACTCGAGATTTCCAGAAAGTGAACTAGATCGGAATTCCTCTGCAGTTAACAACCGTAGTTGTAAATCAGAGCTTGCTACACTCATGCCTGACTACCTTCGAGAATCAGTTATGGAAAGGTCTTTTAAAAAAAGAATTGGACTGCTCTGCCCAGCAAGAAAGCAGGAGAAGGCTACATCAGATTCGGTGGGTAGCCACGTAAAAGACAGCAATGAGTCAGAGCGTTTGCGATCACCCAAACATACCACAAAACAAGAACAGGATCAAGTATAATCAAATCAACTACATTGCAACACACAATATTAATTCTCTATTGAAAACATGTTTTATTGATAAATCGAATAAAAAGAAAATTTTGATAGTGGGGCTCCAAGAGATGACAAATACAATAGAAGAGCCATTTGAATCTTAAGGATACAGAATTTACAATGGAAAGCATGGATAAAAGACTATGAAACAATGCCTGCAATTTGGAACAGGGTTTATAGTAAATATTAACATCATAGACTATCATGGACTTTCAAGCCATCTCACCAAGAATAAATTGTAACTTCAACTTTAAAAACAACAAATAAAATTTATACCAACATAAATGCACATGCCCCCACAAACGAGAAAAATTTTCTAACAAAGACCAGGAAAGAAGTGGAAAATTTTTGGGATCTCCTAGAACAGACAATAAATCAAATAAATAAAAACAATATTAAGATTCTATTAGGGGATTTCAATGTCCAACTGGGAAAGGAAAAGCAATACCAAGATATAATTGGAAAATGGGCTCCACACAAATTTACAAATAACAAAGACTTGTTGAATTATGCAGAGAACACAACCTCATTTCCAAATCCACATACTTCAAAAGGAGACCGAACAAACTTAAAACTTGGAAACACCCTGACTGGAGAGAAGGGGAATGGCAGCTGGATTATGTGTGTATGGACAAATCCTTTCATAGAGAAATTTACAATGTTAAAGTGCTGAGTGCACCAGTTCAGACCACTACATACTCAAAATCAAAATTAAATTCACACCATTAAAGAAGAAGAAAAAATAAAAAAAACAAAGGAAAAAGGAATTCCGATCCAGACCAATTAATCAGAAATGACATATCAAGTATTGTATTCACACAGACCATACAATTAACAGATGATTCAGAACAACTTATACCCATTCTCAAACAGGCTGTAAATTTAGCCCCCTTAAATCCATGGAAAAACCATGCTTGGTGGACACCAGAATGTGACAAATGTCATGAAGAAACACACTAGGCATGGTTAAAATTTCAAACTCACAAAGCAGAAGAAAATGCCATCAGCCTCAAAAATATTAGGAAAAAATTCACCCAAACTATTAGAAAAATTAAGAGACAATTTCAGAAAGATATAATCACCTCAATAGAAGAAAACTACCATTAAACCAATCTAGAGATTACTATAAAATCTTTGGCTGACAAAGAATTTCAACCCCCCTACATTAATGTTGAAAAGTGAAGATGGAAAAATGGTGCATAGTAATAAGGAAAATGCCAAAATAATGGCAAAAGCATTCAATAAACTTTTGAACTATAAAGAGCCCAAAGAACTTCTAAAAATTAACACAGACACCACAGTAAAAACCAAACCTGAATACCTAAAGTCCCCAACATTCCAAGAGGTGGAAACAGCAGTCGAGGAGATAAAAAACTACAAGACACACACACGGAGAAGATCAAGTTTTTGCAGAAATGCGGAAATATGCCAGTGACACAGTTCGAATCTCCCTACACATGGCCATCGAAAATATGGACAACAGAACATTTTCCCAAACACCGGACAAGAGCTATCATCCACCCGCTTCACAATAAAGAAGATAAGAGCAATCTAGATAACTACAGAGGTAGGCCTATATCTCTCTTGGACTGTACATACAAAATACTTGCTAGAATCCTGTATGGCAGAATTAAAGAACAATTAGAGCAAGAATTAGGTGAATAGCAAAGAGGCTTCAGACCTTGGAGAAGCTGTGCAGAACAAAACATCACGTTAAAATTAGTTAATATATATTACAGAAAACAAACCAAACCTCTCACAATAACGTCTGTAGACTTTAAGAAGGCATATGACTGTATTCATAGACCTTCAATATTGAAAATATTAAGAAATTTTGGACTGCTCCCAAAACTAATCAAACCAACTGAACTCGCCTTAACCAACGCACAATCAAAAGTCAAGTTCAGAGGGGAATTTTCTAAGCCATACCTCATAAAAAATGGTTTTAAAACAGGGAGATTGTTTGTCACCACTGCTATTCAACTGTGCTTTGGAATACATAGTGAGGGAATGGTACAAGGATAACCTAAAAAAACATCAAAATTGGAAGATCAAAAGACAACATAACCTTAAAGTGTCTGGGATTCACTGATGACCTTGCTCTCCTATCCAACAATGTTCAGGAAACTAGACAACAAATTAAATCACTACAGGAAATGGCCTCAAAATATCCTTTGAGAAAACAGTAATCATGTTAACCGAACCACCACTTGCAACGAAAATTGAAGTAGGAGAACAGGAAATCAAAATTGTAGACAAATTTAAATACTTACGTGAAATTATAACATACAACCTTAACGAAAAGCAAACACTGAATTCACATCGAACTCAAATTAGCCAAAGCTCAATGTGTCACCAAGAACACATACAACAAAAAAAGACCTCTCAATAGCCACAAAATTAAAGCATTATAAAACAGTCATACAATCAGAAATAACATATGCTAGTGAGACCATTTTCTAAACAACTAATACTGCAGCAATAGACAGAATATTCAAAATAGAAAGAATAAGGACATGTATAAACAAAAATTAACAAGAAAGTGGACACTGGGAACTAGTTTCTAACAAAACAGTCTACAAAGAAATAGAACCAGCAATGAGCACTACCAGAAAAAAACGAATCTCATTCTTTGGTCACTCAGGCTAATTAGAACACCTGAAAGTACAATCAGCAGAATAAAAGAAAAATTGTGAAACAGTAAGATTATTCAGTGGATTACAGAAATCAAAGAAGATATGAAAGAACTACAAATCACAGTAGAGGATATAAGACCCAAAGAATCGAGACACACATATCATAGACACCACACTACAGACCAAGATCAGCAGACAAATCATGGGAAGAGTGATTTCAGACGAGGAGAGAAAATCAAGAAGTACTGGGCTGAGAGAAAATCGAAAAATCTATTGTATAATTGACTAAAGTGGTCCAATGAAAGCCATAAAATGTCAAATATATTCATGAGTGTGTGTGTGCATGTGTGAATCAGCTGGACAACGCTCGAGAAAATTATTAAAATAAACCGCTGTTTTATATTTTAGCATGCCTGAGTTAAGAAGTGCTGTTGAAATCCCCCCTCCTTCACCAGTCTGCACTCAGCTATAAGACAGACCCCCACTCTGCCTTCGTAGCGCTTTCATTGGAACATACGTCTGGAAGAACATGGCCCATCCCCACCCATTTCTCATCCATAACCCATCCATTCTATTTTACAGAAAGAACTCGAGTGACTCACACCCTATTGTGTATGCACGTAAACAATTAATTCAACATTGCTCACCTCGATGAACTGAAGGCAATACTTGAAGACAGCATAATTCACATTGCTACTGTAAGTGAAAATTGGCTCCATAATTCAATCCCCTCTGTTGATATCAAGAACTACGTTATTCACAGACATGACAGGATGAACAGACGAGGTGGTGGGGTTGCCCTACGCTGTAATTCTATGCTCAAGAGTAGAGTGGTAAACACCTCTACTTCTGCCACAAAAACTACTCCTGAATATATGTTCGTAGAGGCGATTGTCAATGCTGTAAAAATACTGGTAGGTGTAGCACATAAGCGTCCTGACACAGTGCAAAACTTCTATGACTTAGAAGTTCACAAGAAGACTGCTACCATTATATGAACACGTGATTGTTTTTGGAGATTTCAATACAAATTTATTAGCCCAGAGCAGCGACACCTTAAGACTGCAAGATAATTTTCAATCCTGTGACACGACACTATTGCCGGTTAAACCACCAACTACGTCCATACTTCTACCATTTCCACTGATACATTCATAGACCTAATAATAACAAATAATTTTTAAAAATCCTTTACCACGGTCAAGTATCTGTTCATTACAAACCTAAACATAACCTCATATACTTAGCATACTCTCTTCGCGTGCCAAAATACCAACAGAAATGTGCAACGTTTAAAAGCGTGAATTTAATACAACTGAGACAAGGTGCACAAGTCTACCCCTGGTATGACAAGCGCCAAATGAGAGTAACACGTCCGCCCTGTCCTTGGCTGACTACTTATGTTAAAGACTATGATGAAAGAATGAAATGCACTACACAGTCATTATAAGCAGACTCAACTAGCTGACGTACATGAGCAGTTCTTCGAAACCGAATTAAACTAGTAATTCTTAATAAGAAATTTCATTATTCCCAGCATTTAAACAAAAATTATTAGCACTGGTTCCACATCACAATCAAAGGTAAGGAAGGTCCACCTATTCAATACACTTAATTTCATGTTTCTATTCTTCATTAATAACGGTACTACCTTCGATCTCTTTTCTTTTCTTCAGCCAATATGCCATAATGGAAACAATATCAAGGCAAAAACAATCACCAAATATAAAACCGAAAAACTTCCATCACAGGGTATTGGCAAATCATTTGTGAAGCGCACTGATCTTGAGGTGTCCCTTGATGAACTAAATACATATTTGTTCATAGAATGTCTCACTCCTGAGACACCGACAGTACAGAAACACCACTGACAATACATTAAAGCAACAATGTTCAGTCCATCCTCTATTTGAATTTGGTACAGTTATAGAGCATGAAGTAAGTAGGAAAGTTATATCAATTAAATCTCACACAACAGGAGCTAATGATATATCTGGAGATGATACCCCGAAAAACATTCTATACTTGATCCCTTACAGTCTGATTTGAAGGAAGGACACAGTACTGCAAAAACACTAATCAAGATTACAAATGACATTAGACGGTAATGGACGAAAGGAAACTGACTAAACTTACCCTTTAAGACTTCAGTAGCGTGTTTGACACTTGATACAGACACACTGTTAGCCAAGTTACAAATATTTAACATGTCTCCTCCTGCTATTCAGCTCTTTTGACTCATACCACAAAAACAGACAACAGCGAGTTGAATCAAACACGACGACTACAGAATGGATGACTACGCTATCTGGTGTTCCTCAAGGGTCTGTTCTTAGACCTCTTTTATTCATTATGTATAACTTATTAATGACATTTCTTCTCAACTGAATGACCACAACTGTCACCTTTATGCTGATGATCTTCAAATATACCTGCACATTAAAGTTTCAGATATCGACAATGCAAGTGACCAAATGAACCCTATTTTAAATTCATTTAGCTCCTACGCAAAAGAGAACTGCCTATTAATTAACCAGAAGAAAAAGCAAGCAATCATAAGAGGACAGCCTAGGCTTTTAAATACCCTAAACATCACACACCTGGGTGCTGCTTCCGTACCCAGTGTCCAGACTTAGGGATGATAAAAATCATATTAAAATGAAGTGCAACAATACCTGAAGTAGCAGGAAGGAGAGATCCTTCCTTTATGCTTGCCAGAAACCCACCATCCACCCAAAAACGTATTCTTACTTATATAGAAGAATTAAAACCGAGCCTGTGTAAATCAGCTGACTGCGACCATGTGCTGTGTTCCTATTGGCCGGCCAATGTTCGTGATGTGTTCCTATTCACCAGACAAGTTTCCTAATGTCTCGGGCAGAGCTCACATCGTGTGCAAGTACAGGGCTGCCATATTTGCTAAAAGTAAGAGAACCACGAATTTCAAAGTTCACTTGTTTTGTTACTAAACCACCATAACGTATCCAGACCAATTGTTTTGTCACTAACCTACCCTAACCTATCCAGACCATTGGAGGAGTCACGCAGGATACTAGAGTCCTAGGGCCACTTCGCGGCTTCTAACCTGGGGGCTTACGCCCCCAGACCACCTTTCCTTGATCCAGACCAATGGTCTAACCAATCCAGACCAATGGCTTTGTCACTAACCTACCCTAACCAATCCAGACCAATGGAAGTGTCACGCGGGATACTGGAGGCCTAGCGCCGCTTCGCAGCTACTAACCTGGGGGCTTATGCCCCCAGACCCCCTTTGCTTGATCCAGACCAATGATCTAACCAATCCAGACCAATGGCTTTGTCACTAACCTACTGTAACGAGATTCGTAAATAAAAGTAGCGCCGCTGCATTAACCAGATTCGTAAATAAAAGTAGCGCCACTGCACTAGGACTAATTCTTTATATGAACAGTTGACAGCTCTGTCTACCGCACGATCAAGTCCTTCGCGAGAAGCGAGCGAGAGAGAAACAAATGACAGTAAAATCACGTCTGGATGTGTGGTGCTGGAAAATGTAAGCTGTTGTGAACTTTTGCCCTCAGTGGCTTCTAACCTGGGGACTTACACCCCCAGACCCCCTTTGCTTGTCCCCAGGCCAATGGTCTAACCAATCCAGTCCAACAGTCTTGTCACTAAGAATGCATAAGTTGGCAAGCCTGCTGAGTGTTACGTGACGTTGCCTGAGCTGCGACATGTTGGATGTCTAACCTCACTTTCACACATCAGGTACGGAAGCTTTACCCACACCTGCCAACTCTGATGCTCTGTGGTGAAGCTATAACTTTTTAGAAGTCCGTAAAAAACCTAAAGGTTGTCATGAATGACATATTAAACTGGAATGATCACATAATAAGTGTCTGCAGAAAGGTATATCCATCTCTTCATCCCCTAAAATTTAAACAATCCATTCTTCCACTTCTTGTTGTTGTTGTTGTTGTTGTTTGAGTTATCAGTCCATAGACTGGTTTGATGCAGCCCTCCATGCTACCCTCTCCTGTGCTAACCTTTTCATTTCTACGTAACTATTGCATCCAACATCTGCTCTAATCTGCTTGGCATATTCATACCTTGGCCTACCCCTACCGTTCTTACCACCTACCCTTCCTTCAAAAACCAACTGAACAAGTCTTGGGTGTCTTAAGATGTGTCCTATCATTTTATTCCTTCTTCTCGTCAAATTTAGCCAAATCGATCGATCTCTCGCCAATTCAATTCAGTATCTCTTCATTTGTGATCCGATCTATCCATCGCACCTTCAGCATTTTTCTGTAACACCACATTTCAAAAGCCTCTATTCTCTTTCTTTCTGAATTAGTTATCGTCCATGTTTCACTTCCATACAATGCCACGCTCCACACGAAAGTCTTCAAAAACATCTTTCTAATTCCTATATCAATGTTTGAAGTGAGCAAATTTCTTTTCTTAAGAAAGCTTTTCATTGCTTGTGCTAATCTGCATTTTATCTCCTCCTTACTTCTGCCATTGTTAGTTATTTTAATACCCAAGTAACAATATTCATCTACTTCCTTTAAGACTTCATTTCCTAATTTAATATTTCCTGCATCACCTGCCTTCATTCGACTTCACTCCATAACTTTTGTTTTGGACCTATTTATTTTCATCTTGTACTCCTCTTCCACTTAGTATGAAAATAACACTCATTCTACCAATAATTTATTACTTTGATGTTGTACTAACCACTGCACACTGAAATGTATTTTGAATGCAGATGAATTTGATTATACTATACAAATATTGCCTAGGCCGAAGTGTTCTATGAGAATTTGGGTGTGTAAACATTTAACCAAGTCGATACATTTTGTCAATTTGTAATTATGTTTCAGATTTCCAAATTAACATTAAAGGTTTTCATTAAAACTTTAAAACAACAAAAATCCTTCATTTTCAATTAAGCCACTTCTGCCAGATTTGCCAAAATAAGCTTTTAGAGAGATTTTTAAAATGAGTAAGGGAGAGTTAAAAAGGAATCTGAAATACTAGATCAATCTTCAGAAAATGTGTATATAAAACTGAACTCTTCCATAAAAATTTGTCTTTAATTCCCCTTCCCCCACCCCCCCCCTCAAAAAAAGAAAAAAACAGAAAAAAAACAAGAAGGATCAGTTATATTCAATACATCAATAAAAAAGTAAATTCTGAAGGCTATTAGAAGTTCTACACTAAAGAATACCAGGGGCAGAATGTTTTAACATTTTATAAAAACAATGAGATTCTTGATATCTTAATGACAGATTACCTATAAATCCCAGCATTTGTCATCTTAAGTAATAACAGTACACTCCTTGTGTCCAATTTTAGCTCGAAAGTACAATTATTCACCACAACCCACCATAGTCAACTGAGTAATTAACAAACCAATTAACTTTCAAAAAATCCGCTCTCCAATATTATGTCAGTGACCTCTTTATTGCTTCCACAAAAGAATAAAGGTATCATAACAAAAAGTCGCTAGAAATACAGATAAAGAGGCTATCAAAGGATTTAAATCATTACTGACAACACTGACGGGAGAAAAATATACTTACATAACTTCATATTAATACAGTTTTCAAGAAAACACTCCTCAAGAACAGAAAAGTTGCAGTAAGAAACAAAGTTTGGCCATAATGTATTCGGTACATTACATATTCATTTTCTTCAATCAACACAGATTCCTCACTATAACTGTCACGTAAATAAAAGGGCTGATTTCACGACCGAACCGATGTTTAACTATAAATTATAATAAACATTTAAAACTTCCACAAAGAAATAAAAAATTATTTCCATCTGCAAAAACGACAACCTGACAATCAAGATGCAAACGACTCTTTCAGGTTTAACCTGAACTACATACGTTTCCTAAGCCAACTGGACGAAGAAATTGATCATTGCACTCGATATAATTCAACTGAAATTCTCCTGAGCCGGTGAAGCGCGAAATGCACGTAGATAAGAAAAAGACAGATAGACTACACTGGTTTAGACAAACCGTCTGCCCCACGGACGGACAGAAAACAATTGCCTGTCACTCCACAAGTCCGCAAAGGATTAAGAGGGCCATGAATCATGAATGCCATCCTAAATACGAAATTCAGGACTACCACTAGTATACACAGAGGTCTCAACCAAACAGCAGAAATCCACGGCGAATAGAAATATTCATCCCGATAATATATTTACTGAAAAGGAACAAGCAGTATTATAATAAACAAGACCTGGAGTTAACAAGAGATAGTGCGAACCACGTGACCTTACCGCGGTGGGGAGACTTGCGTGTCCCAATTAAAGCAGAAAGCCGAGCCGCAGGTGCAACCATATCGGATGGGTATCTGTTGAGACCCCAGACTAACGAATGGTTCATCGAAAGGGGGGTAGCAGCCTTTCAGTACTTGCAAGGTCGGCAGTCTACATGATTGACTGATATGGTCTTGTAATAATACTCAACATGGCTTAGCTGTGTAGACACTGATACACGGCTGAAAGCAACGGGAAACTACAGCCATAACTAACTCCCGAGGACATGCAGCTCTCTCCGTATTAATGATGAACTGATAATGGCTTCCTCCCGGGTAAAATATTCCGGAGGTAAACTAGTCTCTCATTCGGATCTCCGGGTGGGGACTACACGAGAGGGGGCTATCACCAGGAAGATGGATACTGACATTCTGCGAGTCGGAGCGTGGAATGTTAGAAGTATGAATCGTTGTGGTAGGTTAGAGAACCTAAAAATAAATATGGATAGACTAAAGTTAGATGTAGTTGGTATAAGTGAAGTACGTTGGCAGGAAGAACAGGATTTTTGGTCAGGCGACTACCGAATTATCAACATATAATCAAACAGGAGAAATGCAGGAGTTGGTTTAATAATGAATAAGAAAATAGGGCAGCGGGTTAGCTACTACGACCAGCATAGTGAAAGAATTACTGCCGTCAAGATAGACACCAAACCAATGCCCACCACAATAGTGCAGGTCTATATGCCTACTAGTTCAGCGGATGAAGAAGAAATCGAAAGAATATATGAAGAGATAGAAGATTTAATACAATATGTAAAAGGTGACGAGAATCAAATTGTGAAGGGAGACTGGAATGCAGTGGTAGGCCAAGGAAGGGAAAGTAATAAAGTAGGAGAATACGGATTGGGACAAAGGAATGAAAGAGGAAGTCGGCTGGTTGAATTCTACACGGATCATAATTTAGTCCTTGCCATTACTTGGTTCAAACCACACAAACGACGGCTGTATACGTGGACGAGACCTGGAGACACTGGAAGGTATCAAATAGACTTCATTATTATTAGGCAGAGTTTCTGAAACCAGTTGTTGGATTGCAAAACTTTCCCAGGAGCAGAAGTGGACTCTGACCACAATTTGTTGGTCATGAAATGCCATCTGACGTTGAAGAAAGGAAAGAATGCAAGGAGATGGGATCTACACAAGTTGAAAGAAAAGAGTGTGAGGGATTGTTTCAAGAAACATGTTGCGCAAGGACTAAATGAAAAGGCTGAAGGAAACACAATAGAGAAAGAGTAGATAGCCATAAAAAATGAAGTCAGTAGAGCTGCTGAAGACACAAATTTCCCGGATTCAATTCCCGGCTGGGTCAAGGGATTTTTGTTTACCTCGAATAATAAAATCTCTCGCTCGGGAATTATGTGTGTGTGTGTGTGTGTGTGTGTGTGTGTGTGTGTGTGTGTGTGTGTGTGTGTGTGTGTGTGTCACGTTTATTTCAACCTTCTCAACTCACCTATGCATGGAGATTAGGGGCAGGTGATGGATAATGCGACGGTGGTGGAGGTCGTGGTCGTGATGGTGGTGATTACTGTTTTAAGAGGAATTACAACCGGTCAACTACCCTCTACTAACACTAATTAGAAGAAATCCGACACTTTGAAAATTAAGTTATTGGCCAAAGAAAGTCAAGGGCCATGTAAGGCGTGAAAATGTAAGACTCCATAGGCCTCACATGTTCGAATGCTGTCGGGACCGGAAAATAATAAGAGTTGACCAAGGGAGGTCTGGTAGGATAGCTGAAAGCGAGAGCCAGGCAAAATGAGTGAAAGCAATGCAGGACTCAGCTAAGGGCCCTGTGGTCACCAACCTACGCTCCCAAGTCAGGAGTTCACCAAGAGAGGTGGGATAGGAGAGATGAAAGTAAGGAGCCTGACACAAGTATGTGGAAGCACTGCCAGGATTCTGGTAAGAGCCCTTTGGTCTCGAACGCATGCTCCCAAGCTACAAGACCCAGAAGCCCCTTTTAGCCGCGTCTTACGACTGACAGGGGATACCGTGTGTGCGTTCTACCATCCCCACCCACAGTGGGACTGCGAAGTAACCTTCCATTGGAATAGATGAGATAGAGGAGTGCATGCCAACAGGAATATTGTTAGCATCTTCGATACGACATACCGGTATATCAGTTGTGAATTGAGCAGTGAAATCCAGGAGGCATGACTGAAAGGGCGATTCGTTTTTTCTGACTTCTACTTCAGGCCAAAGATGACTAGATTGTGATCGGTGAAGAGGGTGAAGGGCCTTACTGCAAGCTTGTGAATAAACTTCTTGACTGACGCATATGATGCGTAGAGTTCACGAACATAAGCATACCTTTGTTGTTATAAAGGTGGCAGTTTGTGGCAGAAAATGTTAACGGTTGTCGATTACCACTTACAAGTAGCTGAGTGGTTGCTCCAATTGCTGTCTATGTGCATCTACAATTAGATACAGCGGTGCATCAGAGTGTCTCCGAAAACCGTAAAAGTACGAGTTGTTCGTGGGAAGTAAAAAGAATAACATTATTTTATATCTATAGGTGAAGGGTGTGTTAGAATTGCGGCGTTGGCAACGGCGTCATTTAGATCACGAAATGCTTGTTCCGATCGTTGCCTACGCTATAATACAAGGCCTTGAAATGCACTCGTGGAAACGGGTTGCTTCCTAGTTCACCATTCAGACGCTAGGATCGCGTTCTTGCCCCCATGTATTTGCATGGCCGTATATGTCAATAAGTAAATTATATCCTAAATAAAAAGAACTGAATGTTTTTGCGAGTATATGTACAGAGCGGTGCTGCATTGGCTTGGATATGTCATTGAAGTTTCAAAACTTTCCTTTTGAGGGGCTTCTTATCAAGTTTCAAAACTTTCTCTCTTCTACTTGAGTGGCTCAAAGCAATGTTGTCAAACAGAGGACTCAGAAATTTTCATAGTAGAAAAAGAGGTATTTGTCACCTTTACACATTCCACACTTAATTTCACTGTTGAACATGTCTTTCGAAAAAATATACGTACACCTTTAAGTAACTCTCTTCCGGGCAAGTACCGTACTGCGTAGCGGAGGTGACAAATTCCGTCGTTCAGTGCAGAAATGCCACAGACGATGATTTTCGGTATCTGAGGGCTCCTCGATCTTGAAAGCGAATAAGACACAATGTTGGACTTTGAGTAGCTGGAGAAGAGATATGTTCTAAACAGCCGTTACAGTCTGTTTTTTCTTTTGCCACACGAATCATACTGTCGTTTTATTCCGCTTGGCGTCTTAGCTGAAGAAGAGCTCGATGTCATAGCTCGTTAGGTTTCTCGTCAATGCATAATGCAAATGTATACTTATGAGGTATTTTACGCAGGCGACAGAGGATTGGGTAATCAAGATGCCTGATACATTTCTCTCATGAATCTTTTTTACATTCTTTGAATGCATTTGATGTTTTTTAATATATGACAGGAAATCATTAATTAACCAACTGAGGCGTTCATCTTCAGTACTAAAAGATGTTTTTTTTTTTTTTTTTTGCTGGTGGCTTTACGTCGCACCGACACAGATAGTTATTGTGGCGACGATGGGATAGGAAAGGCCTAGGAGTTGGAAGGAAGCGGCCGTGGCCTTAATTAAGATACAGCCCCAGCATTTTCCTGGTGTCAAAATGGGAACCACGGAATACCATCTTCAGGGCTGCCGACAGTGGGATTCGAACCCACTATCTCCCGGATCCAAGCTTACAGCCGCGCGCCCCTAACCGTACGACCAACTCACCCGGTTAAAAGATGCCCGTTTGTTCTCGTTCCTGGAATATGTCCCATGTGAGGTGACGCAGACGTCATGCGCATCGAACAATTTCATAAAATGCTCCATAAAACAAATGGCTTATTTTAAACTGTATTTAATGCTCTCGAGACAAACCACCTCCATACTTTTCAAACCAGTGATTGTTTCAGGGGAAAATACAATATTTTTAACTCTTGCTACATTCATTTTCGCCAAATTTTTTGGGCAAATTATTTTCCACGTTGGTTTCCTAATTTAAGATTTCTGAGTTTGAAGATGCCTCTCAAATGATCGCCGGTCACGGTAGCATTGTTTACAAAAAAAGTCCAGTGACAAATTTTGGGATCGCCCGATTCTTATGACGTAACTCGGATCAAAACTTAGGAACAGAGGCCTACTTCGATCAGCTTGAATTCGTATCTCATGCATACTTCCTCTGCATAATGATTCGAACATTGAACATTCACTGGAAACTTGTGAAACGAAATTCCACTGCCGTTAATTTCTCGTGAATAAACCATGACTGGAACTGCGAATGCTTAACATCAGACGAATACATAATACATTACAACCTACTCAGTTAATGAACACGTTTGAAGGCGCGAACCTGGTAGACAGGGGGCAAGGAAGCGATCCTAGGGGCCCGGCATTGAACTTCAGTGTAACCACTTCCATAGCGTTTTACGGGCTCTATTTCCAGCCTTGTAGTATAACGTAGGCAACGGTTCCGATGCAGGAGACCAGTGAAGCTCATGCGTAGGATTTAGTTTACCTGCTAAGAACCTGTACAGTGGAGCAGGGATGGTAGCTGCTTGGTGGATGAAACTTAAGCAGAAAATGACTAGTTCCAAAAATCTACATAAGTGTCTGATATTAGATGGCGTAGGAATGTTCATTATTGCTTCAACTCTGCTTGGAGGTGGCGGTAATCCGTTTGAGTTTACTAAATAACCAAGTAACTTCACTTCATGGGATTTAATCACTACGGTACTCCAAATTTGCGGAATCTTGTGAATAGCTGGCGTAAGTGCTCGAGATGTTCCGTTTCGTCTCGGGATTCGACAAGGATGACATCAAAGAAGACGTAGCACAAATCGAGATTACAACTGACATCATACATAAAACACATGAAGATTCTGGGCAGCGTACAAACGCCGAATAACATGGACATGAAGTCATACAACCCTAATGGAGTTATATGTGAGAGACTGGTTGGCAGCCGGAAATTGTGCGACAATTTATCTACAACCGGATGCCCTTCCTGACGTCAACCTCATCAAAGGAGTAAAAGAGGTGAAATAAATGACGTGATATATGATAACAGGAAGGGAGACGGTGAAGCCCGGTGCCGGCAATTCGCCTACTCCTGTCGAATAGTAAGAAGGTATCTGCTCAAGACTTACGTTCCCATCCGCGCGACGAATCACCATCAACAGCGTCATATGCCCTGCACCATTCGAACGCTGCCAAAATGTTTGGAATTAATCCAGGCTTTTGTCATGCAATATTGTGATTAGAAATTATATACAATCACCTCATCTACACTGTCGGCCAAAATTCTCATTGTCAATTTTTTCAACCAACGTGACTCGAACCGACTAACCACGGGGACAGACAATATGGACTTCAGTGCCTTAACGATCATGGCCACCAGGCGGGTGACCTATGGAAACAATGAGATTGTAAATAAATATATGACAGTAGCCTACGTGCTTTACAAGAATCCAGACCAATCATAATAGACTACTGCATATCGTGAACATTTTCTTCGCAATGAAATTACATATCATTGTGTTCCTTCATGAGCAAAACCCAACAAAGTCAGAATGGGAAGACAGAGGGCAAACCACAAAAAGTGTTTTGATGACCAAAGAAGAAAGGAGTGGAAGGGGGTAACGGAGTAGTAAGAGCAGGACAAATAGGTAAAAGCACAGCCACACCTCATGGAAGACAAACACAAATGACGTCGTCCCTGGTTGTCTGCATTCCATCTTCAGGGTTATCCAAAATGTATGCCCAAGCGTTACCTCTTTCCCTTCCACCCAGAATTATTCTGATCGTGAGTATACATTCTGAGGTTTTCAGTAAAGGCCTTGACAAGCTGTGATTCAGTAAGGGAACATTGTAATCCATCTACTGTCCGCAAGAATTGTAGTCATTTTCCCTTCATTTCGAATTCTCACATGCGTGTACGTGGAAAACGCGCACCTAAATATATATTTGCTTTTAAACATACAATACTCCTTCAAGAGTAAATGAAAATCCTAATTTCAACACATATTATAAGTCATGTATTTCATCAGACTTCCGAAAATCCATGAAACCTTTGGTAAAGCATTCTTTCTGATTATATTAGACATGCTTGCGAAATTAATAACTGGTTTGACAGAAGGCAGTTTGGGTTTAGGAAAGGTTATTCCACTGAAGTTCAGCTTGTAGGATTTCATCAAGATATAGCAGATATGCTGGATTCAGGAAGCCAAATGGACTGTATTGCGATTGACCTTTCTAAGGCATTTGATAGGGTAGATCATGGAAGACAACTGGCAAAAATGAGTGCTATTGGACTAGAAAAAAGAGTGACTGAATGGGTGGCTATATTTCTAGAAAATAGAACTTAGAGAATTAGAGTAGGCGAAGCTTTATCTGACCCTGTAATAATTAGGAGGGGAATTCCTCAAGGCAGTATTGATGTACCCTTATATTTTCTTATATATATAAATGATATGTGTAAAGAAGTGGAATCAGAGATAAGGCAGTTTGCAGATGATGTTATTCTGTACAGAGTAATAAATAAGTTACAAGATTGTGAGCGGCTACAAGGTGACCTCGATAGTGTTGTGAGATGGACGGTGGACAATGGTATGATGATAAACGGGGTTAGAAGTCAGGTTGTGAGTTTCACAAATAGGAAAAGTCCTCTCAGTTTTAATTACTGCGTTGATGGGGTGAAAGTTCCTTTTGGGCATCATTGTAAGTACCTAGGTGTTAATATAAGAAAATACCTTCATGGGGTAATTACATAAATATGAGTGTTAATAAAGGGTACAGATCTCTGCACATGGTTATAAGGATATTTAGGGGTTGTAGTAAGGATGTCCTCCCCTGCGAACCATGTGACCTTGCCGCAGTGGGGAGGCTTGCGTGTCCAAATGAAGCAGGTGCAACCATATCGGATGGGTATCTGTTGAGAGACCAGACTAAGGAATGGTTAATCGAAAAGGGGGTAGCAGCCTTTCAGTCTATATGATTGGCTGAAATGGCCTTGTAATAATACTCAACATGGCTTAGCTGTGTTGATACTGCTACACGGCTGAAAGCAACTGGAAACTACAGCCGTAACTAACTCCCGAGGACATGCAGCTCTCTCTGTATTAATGATGTACGGATAATGGCTTTCTCTCGGGTAAAATATTCCGGAGGTAAACTAGTCTCTCATTCGGATCTCCGGGTGGGGACTACACGAGAGAGGGCGATCATCAGAAAGATGGATACTGACATTCTGCGAGTCGGAGCGTGGAATGTTAGAAGTATGAATCGTTGTGGTAGGTTAGAGAACCTAAAAATAAATATGGATAGACTAAAGTTAGATGTAGTTGGTATAAGTGAAGTACGTTGGCAGGAAGAACAGGATTTTTGGTCAGGCGACTACCGAATTATCAACACGAAATCAAACAAGAGAAATGCAGGAGTTGGTTTAATAATGAATAAGAAAATAGGGCAGCAGGTAAAATACTACGACCAGCATAGTGAAAGAATTATTGTCGTCAGATAGATACCAAAACAATGCCCACCACAATAGTGCAGGTCTATATGCTTACTAGCTCATCGGATGATGAGGAAGTCGAAAGAATATATGAAGAGATAGAAGATTTAATACAATATGTAAAAGGTGACGAGAATCTAATTGTGATGGTAGACTGGAATGCAGTGGTAGGCCAAGGAAGGAAAGGTAATAAAGTAGGAGAATACGGATTGGGACAAAGGAACGAAAGAGGAAGTCGGCTGGTTGAATTCTGCATTGATCATAATCTAGTCCTTGCCAATACTTGGTTCAAACACCACAAACGACGGCTGTATACGTGGACGAGACCTGGAGACACTGCAAGGTATCAAATAGACTTCATTATTATTAGACAGAGATTCAGAGACCAGTTGTTGGATTGCAAAACTTTCCCAGGAGCAGACGTGGACTCTGACCACAATTTGTTGGTCTTGAAATGCCATCTTACGTTGAAGAAAGGAAGGGATGCAAGGAGATGGGATCTACACAAGTTGAAAGAAAAGAGTGTGAGGGATTATTTCAAGAAACATGTTGCGCAAGGACTAAATGAAAAGGCTGAAGGAAACGCAATAGAGGAAGAGTGGAAAGTCATGAAAAATGAAGTCAGTAGGGCTGCTGAAGAAATGTTAGGAAGGAAGAAAAGATCAACTAAGAATCAGTGAATAATTCAGGATATACTAGACCTGATTGATGAGGGACGAAAATACAAGAATGCTAGAAATGAAGAGGGCAGAAAAGAATACAGGAGATTAAGGAATGAAGTGGATAGAAGGTGCAAGGTAGCTAAGGAAGAATGGCTGAAGGAAAAGTGCAAGTATGTCGAAGGTTGTATGGTTCTAGGAAAGGTAGATGCTGCATACAGCATAATCAAGGAAACATTTGGAGAAAGGAAATCTAGGTGTATGAATATTAAGAGCTCACATGGAAAGCCACTTCTAGGGAAAAAGACAAAGCAGAAAGGTGGCAGGAACATATCCAACAGTTGGGTCAAGGTAAAGAAGTAGATAATTTATTTCTGGAACAAGAAGTGGCTGTTGGTGCTGATGGAATGGGAGACCCAATTTTGAGGTCAGAGTTTGACAGTGCTGTGAGCGACCTCAATAGGAACAAGGCACCTGGAACTGATGACATTCCCTCTGAATTACTAACTGCCTTAGGAGAAACCAGCATGGCAAGGTTATTCCATTTAGTGTGTCAAGATGTATGAGACAGGAGAAGTCCCATCCGATTTTGGGCAGAATGTTGTTATACCTATTCCCAAGAAAGCCGGTGTTGACAGGTGAGAAAACTCCCGCACCATTAGTATAGTATCTCATGCCCGCAAAATTTAAACACGTATTATTTAGAGAAGAGTGGAAAAACAAGCTGAAGCTGAGTTGGGAGAAGATCAATTTGGCTTTAGAAGAAATGTAGGAAAATGTGAAGCAATCCTGACTTTACGTTTGATCTTAGAGGATGGAATCAAGAAGGACAAGTCCACGTACATGGCATTCGTAGATCTATAAATGCATTCGATAATGTGATTGGACCAAGCTATTTAAGATTCTGAAGGTGATTGGGATCAGATACCGAGAACGAAGAATTATCTACAATCTGTATAAAAATCAGTCTGCAGTGATAAGAATCGAGGGCTTTGAAAAAGAAGCGGCAATCCAGAAAGAAGAGAGGAAATGCTGTAATTTGTCCCCCCTCCTTATCAATGTTTACCTAGAACAGGCAGTAAAGGAAATCAAAGAGGAAATTGGAAAGGGAATCACAATCCAAGGAGAGGAAATCAAAACCTTGTGATTTGCCGATGATATTGTTATTTTATTTGAGACTGCAGAAGATCTTGAGAAGCTGCTGAATGGTATGGACAAAGTCTTGAGTAAGAGGTACAAGATGAAAATAAATAAGTCCAAAATTAAAAGTAATGGAGTACAGTCGAATGAAGGCAGGTGATGCAGGAAATATTAAATTAGGAAATGAAGTCTTAAAGGAAGTAGATGAATATTGTTACTTGGGTATTAAAATAACTAACGATGGCAGAAGTAAGGAGGACATAAAATGCAGATTAGCACAAGCAATGAAAAGCTTTCTTAAGAAAAGAAATTTGCTCACTTCAAACATTGATATAGGAATTAGAAAGATGTTTTTGAAGACTTTCGTGTGGAGCGTGGCATTGTATGGAAATGAAACATGGACGATAACTAACTCAGAAAGAAAGAGAATAGAAGCTTTTGAAATGTGGTGTTACAGAAAAATGCTGAAGGTGCGATGGATAGATCGGATCACAAATGAAGAGATACTGAATTGAATTGGCGAGAGGAGATCGATTTGGCTAAATTTGACGAGAAGAAGGAATAAAATGATAGGACACATCTTAAGACACCCAAGACTTGCTCACTTGGTTTTTGAAGGAAGGGTAGGTGGTAAGAACGGTAGGGGTAGGCCAAGGTATGAATATGACAGGCAGATTAGGGCAGATGTAGGATACAACAGTTACGTAGAAATGAAAAGGTTAGCACAGGATAGGGTGGCATGGAGGGCTTCATCAAACCAGTCTATGGACTGATGACTCGAACAACAACAGTAAGGACGTAAAGGAGAGGGCATATAAGTCTCTGGTAAGACCCCAACTGGTTCCAGTGTATGGGACCCCCACCAGGATTACTTGATTCAAGAACTGGAAAAAATCCAAATAAAAGCAGCTCGATTTGTTCTGGATGATATCCGACAAAAGAGTAGCGTTACAAAAATGTTGCGAAGTTTGGGCTGGGAAGACCTGGGAGAAAGGAGACGAGCGGCTCGATTAAGTGATATGTTCCTAGCTGTCAATGGAGAATTGGCGTGGGAGGACATGAGTAGACGAATAAGTTTGAGTGGTGTCTTTAAAAGTAGGATAGATCACAATATGACGATAAAGTTGGAATCCAAGAGGACAAATTGAGGCAAATATTTGTTTATAGGAAGGGGAGTTAGGGATTGGAATAACTTACCAAGGGAAATATTCAATAAGTTTCCAATTTCGTTGCGATCTTTAAAGAAAAGGCTGGGAAAACAAGAGATAGGGAATCTGCCACCTGGGCGACTGCCCTAGTTGCAGATCAGTAGTGATTGATTGATTGATTGATTGATTGATTGATTGATTGATTGATTGATTGATTGATTGATTGATTGATTGATTGATTGATTGATTGATTGATTGATTGATTGATTGATTGATTGATTGATTGATTGATTGATTGATTGATTGATTGATTGATTGATTGATTGATTGACGCTGTGTTCTAATGAAAGTAATATTTTATCGTAAATATGGCAAAGTACAAATAAAACTTATTTTGAAGTGTGTATTATGCCATTTCTACGGATTTATATAGGATAGTATTAATAGCTCAAATAGTGACAATAAAACGATGCAAGAATGAATGAATATTTATTCATGATACAATACAATTATTTTCATTCTTCGGCCTTGCTCTATTCAGATTAATATCATCAAATAAATGCAGATTGTCGTCATCAGTTGACGATTCACTGGAGTCGCTCGTGAAACTAATGTCTGATATCTGAACATTTACAAGTTATCATTTCGTCAACGATCTGTGATATTTGTGATTAATTATCACCCTATCAGTAAGCATAGACTAACAGATCATTAAAATGTATCTAATTTATCTACAGTACCTAGACTTTCTTACAGTGACAGTTCTCGTGTGTGTTATCGTGATATTTTTTTAAATGCGGATATGTACTAGATGCAAATTAACCGTCCATGTATGTCCATAAAAACAGAATGCGTGATTGCTACATTTAATTAAGAATTTATTTAAGAAAGCCGCCGTAAAGGAATATTATTTTCAAGAAAGCAGAAACAAATTTATTTATAACGACGATCTGTGGTTTGTGAACCATGTGTGACAGGGGCTGATGAGCATGCGCCATTTAGAAATCCGAAAACAATCCTCAAATTCTGTTGGCGGTTCATAAACTGTACGAAACTGGAATCCACGCCTGGAAGAACAGCAGACTAGCAGTCAGAATACCTGATTCTCGATGCACGAACGCTTCAACTACAGCGAAGTAGGCCTACATTTGCGCGTGCGCCTGACAGTTTGGTATAGTTTCGAATTGCTGCACGAACAAAACTAATTAACACCGCTTTAATTATCAACTTAAACAACACAAAAACAAAAAAATTATAATTTTTAAACAGTATTGAATGAGCAAGCAGAGTGTACGGATGTGCAGAGTGAGTGCTGAGGAATGGGGAACACGTTGCAAAAACATAGGGCTGCGATAGGAAGCTGGAAGAGCAGACGGAACAATAAAGCTGTAACGAGGAAGAAGATGAAAGGTGTGAAAGAAGGGATAGTGGCAAAGCTGCTTGTGGCAGTGGTGGTGGCCGTATTGCTAACAATAGGGGGTGTGGAGATGAATCCGGGTCCAAGCTCAGTGGGCGTTTTTGGATGGGAAGAAGCTGTGGCGATAAAGGAGGTGATGAAGGAGGAATGTCAAACGGAACAAGTAAGAGAGTGGAGTCAAAGGATATAAAGCAGTGCGTCAAAGAGGAGATGAAAGAGCTAAAGGTGAAGGGGGACAGTGATAAAAAAAGAGATAGAAATACTGGGGTGAAGACAAAAAAAACTTGGAGGAGGAGCTGGATACGGTGAAGAGGGAAGGAACTAATTGTTACCAAGAACGAAGAAGAAATAATATTTTAATTTATGGAGTACAAGAAGTGGATCTAGTGTATGTGGAGGGTCTGGTGTAGAACAAAATGAAAATTAAATTTCGTGAGGTGGACATTGACTATGTATATAGAATAGCGATAAGGAAGGGCAATAGGCCCTTTAAAGTTTCGCTATTATCCATCCTGATGGCAGATATTTTGCTAAGGAACGAAGGAAACTTAAAAGGGGAAGAAGTGTTGTTGAAGAGTAATATGGGAAGTGAACCAAATAAAGAATATAGTATTTTAAGGAAACATTTATGGGTGGATAAACAACAAGGCCTAAGAGCTTATATTAGAGGTTAGTAGCTGGTCGTTTGGAACAGAAGATGGTCGCGTGTGTTGTCGGTGAACAAGCTGCAGGAAATGGATGGTACCGTAATCATCAGTTGGTTGGGGACCAGTCGGCTGGTGAAGGAGAAAGGAATATCGATACGAGTTCAGATTGTGATGTCGGAGCAGTAAATAGCAGTGTGGAAGTGAGCGAAGTCCAGTGCACAGAGAAGGATATGGTAACGGGGAGAACAACGAGGGGAGGATGGCTTGGAGCCGACGTACGCAAGCGGAGGAATGGAAGTAGAAGACGACGAGAAGGACTAGATAGGGGAAGACGCTTAAATTTAAAGACCTTTCGGGTAAGGACAATAAAGGGCAGGAGGAGAAGGGGAAAAGTGTGTGGAAAAATTATCAGAAAGGATGAAATGAGAGCTGAAAGTGAAGGAACGGGTGTAACAAGAAGTAAATCGATCAATATAACAAAAGGAAACAAAAATAAGGAAGGGAGGGGATATGAAGGAGAGAGAAATAAATAACAAAGTTGGAAGATAGGTTTTGTAAATATTGAAGTGGTGCTAAGAAGTTTGAGTAACGGGGAGGTAATAACATTAGTGGAGAGTTTTGATATTGTTGTCCTCTTGGAGGTGTGGTTAGAAGTAAGGAAGAGTCTATTGTGGATGGGGTTTGTGGTAAAGAACACAACGAAAAGGAAACAGGGAGAGGGCAAAAATCCAGGTGGAATAACATTAATAAAGGAAGAAATATTCGATTTAATTGAAGAAATAGAAAATGAGATGGAAAGGGTGATTTGGATTAGGTTTAAAATAGGAGATGGGGACGAAAAAGGGGTATGCCTGTCTTTTCTATATAACGATGCGAGGGGATCGGCATAATGAATGATTTTTCGAAGAGCTGATAGAGGAAATTTGTGGGATCAGTGAGAAGTATAAGGAGGATGGGGTGATATTGATGAGAGACTGGAATCAAAAAATAGGTGGCTTAAGTCCAGTAAATAACAAAGAGGGGAAGGAAGTAACGAGAGTAGAGAGATGGAGCGAAGATATAGGGAGAAATTGTTAAGGACAGAAACTGCTGAAATTATGCTGGGCAGATAATTTGTACATTCTGAATGGATGGTGGACCGGGGATAGTAATGGGAATTTGACTTACATTATGAGGCAATGAGGTAGCATAAACGGTTTCGTAATCAGATCTGAGGACATATTAGCAAGAAAAAGTAAGATTTAGGTTGTTAACTGAGTTGAATCCCACCATGTCCCGGTATTTATAAACCTGAGGAGAATGGAGTATGGGAAGGGATGGGACTAGGAAAGAGGGGTAGAGAAAAGGGTATTAGACTTACTAAATATAAATGGACAGGGAAGGTAAAATTGAAATTAGATCATTATTTAGAATATGATTTCCAAATTATTAAGGCAGTGTGCGAAGTAGCTTTGAGATATATTCATGTGGTTAGGGTTGTAGAGCTACTAGAATACCCCATTAAGAGGGTAAAGAGGTAAAAAGAAACAGAGGGAAAAGAAGAAAGGGGCAGAGGGATGGTATAATAGGGAGTGGAAGGAATTGAGGAAAGTTGTCATGAGGGCGCTAAGAGGGTACAACAAATATGGAGGAGTTTTGTGAGAATGTACAAGGGAAAAATAATAGAAAGGATAAGTTACAGAAGAAGGAACAAACAAAGGCGATTAACAGGGATTGTAAAATTAAGCAAGAAGAAAAGGTATGGGAAAGAATATACAAAATTAACGGGGAAAGAGAAGAGTTATGTAAAACCTAAAATTGATTATGGAATATGGGTGGAATATTTTCATAAACTGTTAGGAGGAAAGGCTGTGTGAAGGGAAGAGAAATGCGTTAAGGAGTTCGGGAGTGAGACAGTAATAGGGAGTTATGAGTTAGAGAAAGTAATATCAGGGGAAGAGTTGTTGGAAGTGTTAGGAAAAGTGAAAAGGGGTGGTAATGCAATAATAAATGTGTTTGGAAAGAAACTGTAAAAAAAAAGTCTGATGAGGGAGAGTATAGTCAAGTAACTTAAGAAGGTTTTCAAAGGTGCCAAATTTCCGAAGGAATGATAAAAATGTACCATATGACCTATTTATAAAAATAATCCTAGTAATTTCAGGGGCGTAACTTTATTAGACGCATTGAGTAAGGTACACTGACTGAGCAAACGTCATGGGATAGCGGAGCACTGATGCGCAGGTGTGAGTATCCAACAATGGGTTGAAGAGAATAACATGAAGGTTAATGGAGGCAAATCAACTGTTATAACATTTACAAACAGGAGTTTTAAAACTGAATTTGAATATACTTTGGATGGGGTAGTTATCCCAAAAGATGGCAAGTGCAAATACTTAGGTGTAAGATTTGAAAGTAATTTGCACTGGACGGGTCATGTGGATGACATTGTTGGGAAAGCATACAGATCGTTACATGTCATAACGAGGCTACTTAAAGGATGCAAGAAAGAATTAAAAGAGAAAAGTTACTTAAGTATGGTTCGTCCATTATTGGAATACACAAACAGTGTTTGGGATCCTCACCAAGAATACCTAATAAAATAAATAGATAGTGTGCAGAGAAAAGCAGCAAGATTTGTAACAGGGATTTCAGGAGAAAGAGTAGTGTATCAGAAATGTTAAAGAACCTAGGGTGGGAAACTTTAAGTAAGAGAAGGGAGAAAACTAGACTTATAGGTTTATATAGAGCCTATACAGGAGAAGCAGCATGGGGAGATATCCGTAAGAGGCTTCAGTTGGAAAATAATTATATCGGCAGGACTGACCACAAATATAAATTTAGAAGGAATTTTAGCAGAAGCGATTGGGGTAAATTTTCATTCATTGGGAAGGGTGTGAAGGAGTGGAACAGTTTACCAGGGGTAGTGTTTGATCCTTTTCCAAAATCTGTACAGATATTCAAGAAGAGAATAAACAGCAACAGAGAAAATAAATGAAATGTTAGAGGGCATTCGACTAGTGCAGGTTAATGTAAATAAAAAATGTGTGTGAATAAATTAATTCCATCCCCTAGTCTAAGGAGTTTGGACAACCAAAGTACGGGACTGCCAGTAGGGGGGAGTACAGTGGGGACTTTGAGGGCCCTGGGACCGCTACGGTAGCTGTGAAGGCCCTTCAGGAACTCTGAAAAGTGGTGGTAAAAGGGGCTCTGGTTAAGACGCAGCAGGTCGTTATGCTACTTAGGTTCCAGAATGGGTAAAAAAAGAAAAAGTAAATAAATATAATGTAAATTTTAATCATATACCAGTTGTACAGTATCATTTGAAGTAATTCCACATACTGTATATCAGAAGACTATATTTGTAGGTAGTACAGGAGATATTATAAGTAGAATTTTGTAAACAATGTAAATTTATTAATGATGAGCTGTGTGCTTAATAGAAAAAATTGTTAGCGTAAATTATATAATATTGTATTATAGGAAAAAAAATTTCTCTTGTTAATTTAATATTTAGTGCTTGACAATAATGTATTTTAGTATACCATTTGCCACCGAGGTAAACACCTCATTTGCAAATAAAGAGATTTTGACTTTGATTTTGAACTGCCAAGGTAACAAATTCACATCTTGACTTCAAACACTCGGCTAACACGACTCCCACACAAGTCTCGTTAAAACAACTCAACTCTACTCCCAAGACTACCTCCTTATATACGTCGCCTGGCTAGGCTTCTAGAAGAATATCACACATGTTTCCTAGTAAATTCTAGAGACTCCAATAGGCTATTTATAATGTAAGGAAGATTTTACACAATTCTAGTCACACATTACGTTGTTCTGTGACTTATTACAGTGTGTTGTACAATATATAAAGATAATAATAAATTATATACTGTTAATTACGTGTTATTACATTAAATAAACACATATTAATATATATATACAGCAGATGTTTCATGACATAACCTCACAAATAATACGATCAGCAGTACATAACTACGTAAATAATACTAATAGATGTAAACAACTTCATAGCCACACCTCACCGAGAACAATAAATAATAATAATAATAATAATAATAATAATAATAATAATAATAATAATAATAATAATAATAATGATGATAATAATAATAATAATAATAATAATAATAATAATAATAATAATAATAATATAATAATTTGTCGAGCTCGATATTTTCATTATTTACCCATGGGTTAAAGAATAATGTTTCCAAGTTATATTAGTCCAATACACTTGCGTCAGAAGGAAGGAATTTGTCTAAAGCAGAGAATGATTTTGAAAAGGCCTTTGATGTTGTGGGCTGTAAGGCACTGTTTGAGTGACTGGGGAGGGAGGGAATTTTAAAAAATGAGATGTGCGATTGAGGCCATATATGAGGAAGTTTATTCTTGAGGAAGGGGTTGTAAGTGATTTAATTGTGTCAAATACAGGTTTGAAACAGGGTTGTAAAATTTCTCAGATTCTATATATATATTTATAAATGACATATTAGGCGGGCATGGGGAGGAGAAATGGGCTTGTCCTGTATTAGGAGAACAAGAAATCCCAGACTTGGTATTTGCAGATGATGTATTATTGATGAAGTTGACAGGAGGGGTTTACAAAAAAGTATAAATGAGGTAAGAAAGTATGCTAGTAAATGGTCGTTGAGAATAAATAGCAATAAGACAAAGGTGATGCTGTGCAGGAGAAGTAGAAAAGCGAAGACAAAGACGAAATGGCTGATACAAGGAGAGGAAATAGAGGAGGCTGATAAACTAAAGTATTTTGGTGTTTATATAAGTTGGAATGGTAAATGGTCCGAACATTTAAAGCAAGCAAAGTGGAGGGCGTTAACAGCATTTTCAGGTATAAGGAAATTGGAAAATAACTTCCCTGGTATTGACTATAATATTCAGAGAATGGTGTTTAAAGCAGTGGCAATAAGTAGGGTGTTATATAGAGCCAAAATTTGGGGGTTGAAAGGTAACATGATACAATAAATCAGAGAGTTAGCAGATTTAGTAAATTTGTAATGGTCTTTCTCAATAGCACGGCTAATGCAGCTGCTAGAGTTATGTCTAATGAGTACACAGAGGTCGATATTATAAAGGGAGTGTTGAGTTATTGGAAAATATTAAAATTAATGGGAAGATTTTTGTAATAACCTGGAAAAGCTAGGTCAAGCAAGAGGGAAACCTTTATGGAGAGTAATAAGGAATCTTAGAATGGGAGGGGAAAAGGAAATGAACAGTCTTTTGGATAATTCAGGTGAACTCATAATAGATCCCAGGGAATCACTGGACAGGTGGAGGGGATATTTTGAAAATCTTCTCAACGTAAAAGGAAATCCTCATGGTGGTGTCGCGAACGACGGAACTCATGGGGACGACGGAAATAATGTTGGTGAATTAAGCTTGAGGAAGTGGAAAGGGTGGTAAATAAATTCCATTGTCATAAAGCAGCAGGAATAGACGAAATTAGACCTGAAATTGTGAAGTAAAGTGGTAAAGCTGGGATGAAATTGCTTCATAGAATAATAAGATTAGCATGGAGTATTGGTAAGGTACCTTCAGATTGGACAAAAGCTGTAATTGCACCCATCTATAAGCAAGGGAACGGGAAGTATTTCAACAACTATTAAGATATCTCATTGATTAGTATACCACGCAAATAATGTCCGTGTTTTCCGGTCTTGTAAGCCGTGCTCCAGGAGCAAGGGATTGTCCCGACGTTTCACCGAAGACTGCGTTCGGCATTTTCAAGGGCTACCACTGACTTCGATAGCAGCGAACCTCTCAGTGGAATGAAGTAGTGTTTTTTACTTAAAAGACGGCCCCCGTAGCCCGCTCCCCCGCCGTGGCAATCGACACAATCTACATTGCCTCCGACATGCTGTTAGTTCTAAGAAGAAAGAGATAGCAGGGAGAGTGGGAAGTGATACAAGGAGTATCTGCCTGTTTCCATGTTAAACACGTTACCAGGCGAGTTTGTATTGGTAGGATGGTGTTAAGGTATGGTATTGAAGGGTCAGGGAAAAACCACATAGGCAGAAAATAAAAAAGCCTCCATGTAAAACCTGACATCTTTTGATAGCACATGCAAGGATGTGGGCTGGAAAAGTCCAAAGGTTGTGTTAGTTAGGAGTATGTGTCATGCAATCATAACCATTTACCTAGCTTTTGTCAATTATTATGGGGAATCGGTCCTTCTTGTCACTGCCTGGTGCGGCTCGGGTACGCTGGCGTCTGGGCTTTGGGCCTCAGGTTAGTCCCTTGGTCCAGCAGCCAACGTTCCCTAGTGCCAAGTCTCCTTTAAGGAAATGGGCAGTAGAGCCAAGCCTTACTTTGGGTAAGGGGCTTCTTCTTTCTTGCCTGATGACGTATTGATGCGGTGTTGATGGCACACACTTGTCACTGCAAATATATACATACATCACATCATATACACATTAATACTCTTCCTCTGTAGAGTGCGGGCCGCTCTTCCGCTCTCGTGTCCTGTAAAACAAGTAGATTAAATAGTCGAATGGTATTTGCAGAGGTGGGTTTTTTCGTCCACTCCCTTGTCACTGCTGGGGGGCGGGGGGGGATTGGGTCGTCCCTTATTATGGCTGTGTTGCCTCGTCATTGAAGTAGTGTTGTAAATCCAACCCATTATATAGTTCAGTCTACGGTACTCTGCTCGCCTATTGGTCCGCCATGCTGGGAAGGTGGCCGCTGATTTTCTGTTCTTCGGCCAATGGTTGAAGCATTAAAGAGCCCAATGTACTTCGACCTGCCTTGGCGCAGACAGGCAGCTGATCACCCATTGCTTTTTCTGTTCTGCCTCACCTATTGTCTCCTTTCGGATTTAAGGCTTTCAGGAAAGGAAACCAGGCTTTGTTTACCCGTTCAGATTCCTCATTACGGTTGAAGCTGTTGGTGTGCTTCAGATTTTCAATGGCTTCCCTTTGTATCTGGTCGTCATAAAACGCAGTAGTTGACAGTACTTTGGTGTCGCTGTTCTGTGTGTCATTGCCTGTTAGCAGCAAGTGCTCAGCGACTGATGATCTATCTGCTTATCACAGCCGGCTATGTCTATTGTGCTTCCTCAATCGTGTGGCGATGCTGCGCTTTGCAGTGACTATTTGCAACTGGAAGCGCCTGCACTGGATCTTGTAGACACCTGCTGTGGAGAGAGGTTGGCGCTTGTCTTTGGCAGACCTCAGTAGTTCCTGGATTTTCTTCGATGGCCTCTATATGGTTGTTACCCTACGGGACTCCAGTTGCCACCCTATTCTGTCAGTTGCTTTCCCAATATACGGCAAAAAGGCTTTAGCTGCTGGCCGCTCCTCTTCTTTTCCCTAGTTGTTGAACGTTTAGGATGGAGAGCTCGCTGGATATATTTATGGCTGTACCATACCCGTTAGCGAGAAGGCGCATATTGAGGTGGCTGAGCTCCTCGTTTAAGTGCTGAGTTTGACAAAATCTCCTAGCACGGTCGGCTAGCGCCTTAATCACTCCGTATTTTTGTCGTAGGTGGTGGTTGGAAGTCTTCTGGAGATGCGGTCTGTGTGGGCCACCTTGCGATACACCGTGTGTCCCAATTTTAAATCAGCATTCGTCATTACCAGAACATCGAGGAAAGGGAGTTTCCTTCGTTTTCTGTCTCCATAGCGAACTGAATAATGGTGTTAATACTATTCACATGCTGTAGAAACAGCTGTAGTTGTTCCTTTCCTTGGCGCAGATCACACAGGTGTCACCTACGAAGCCCAGCCAAACTTAGGTTTCAGTAGTGCGGTCTCGAGTACTGTTTGTTCGAAATTTTCCATAATAAAAATTGCTATACCACACAAAGTATTTACTGGCATCTTGAAACTGAATGTGCGGTCAGTGATTGAGAGGATGTTGGATGAAAACCAGTGCTTTTTCAGACCACAGAGGGGCTGTTAGGATCAGATTTTCAGTATACGCCAGGTAATTGAAAAATTCTACGAGTGGAATAGACAGTTGTGTTTATGTTTCGTACATGTAGAGAAAGCATATGACAGGGTACCAAGATAAAAGGTGTTCGCCATACTTGGGTACTATGGGATTACGGGTAGATTATTAAAATCAATCAAAGGAATTTATGTTGACGATTGGGCTGCAGTGAGAATTGATGGTAGAATTAGTTCTTTGTTCAGGGTACTTGCAGTGTTAGGCAATGCTGTAATCTTTCACCTTTGTTGTTCGTAGTTTACATGGATCACTTGCTGAAAGGTATAAAATGGCATAAAGTGGTATAAAGTAAGCAGTCTGGCCGATGCTGACGACTTAGTCTTATAGGGAGATTGAGCCGAAAGCCTGCAGTCTAACATCTTAGAACTTGAAAATGGGTGCAATGAGTATGGTATGAAACTAAGCCTTTCAAAGACTAACATTATGCCAGTAGCTAAGAAATCCAAGAGAACTGAATGTCAGATTGGTTATACAGAGCTTGAACAGGTAGATAATTTCAAGTAATTAGGATGTGTGTTCTCCCAGGATGGCAGTATAGTGAGATTGAATCAAGGTGCAGTAAAGCTAATGCAGTGAGCTCGCAGTTGCGATCAACATTGTTCTGTAAGAAGGAAGTCAGTTCCCGGACGAAATTATCTTTACATCGGTCTGTTTTCAGACCAACTTTGCTTTACAGGAATGAAAGCTGGGTGTACTGATGATATCTTATTCATAAGATAGAAGTAACAGATATGAAAGTAGCGAGAATGATTGCTGGTACAAACAGGTGGGAACAATGACAGGAGTGTGCTCGGAATGAGACGATGAAAGCTAAGTTAGGGATGAACTCGATGGATGAAACAGCACGCATACACCGTATTCGGTGGTGGGTTCATGTGAATTGAATTGAGGAGGATAGGTTTGCCTATGAGGATAATGGACTCCGTTATGGAGGGTAAGAGAAGTAGTGGGAGAACAAGACGACGCTGGTTAGACTAAGTTTCTAACGATGTAAACATAAAAGGTATAGAACTAAATGTGGGCACGGCACTAGTTTTAATTAGACGATTGTGACTATGTTTAGTAAATTCACAGGAATTTGCAGACTGAACGCTGAAAGGCATAAAGGTCTATAATGATGATGCATGTATTTATTTACTTCAGTGAAATGTATTATTAAGTACTGTACATCTAGCTTACATTTATGTACAGTGTTCTTATTTTATTGAATGTTATTAAATGTCGGTAGTGTACACACAGTCTTCAATAACCTGTTCTGTTCAGTATGCCAATTTCAATTAATGTTGTTGGGGTATTCTATTGGTACAAAGAAAGTAACAGTAGTTGTATCCCATTTACCTAATCTCCTACCCTCACACTAAATATGTGCACTAACGAAAAAGAAGGTATAAACAATATATTTTGTACAATCAAGTGATCAGACCGATTCTTATAACATTTTACTACCGTACGTAATTTAGACCAATTTTGTTGGGTAAAGCAAGGAAATATGTGATTACACATATTTATCACGGTGAGTTTTGTAAGTACCGGTACACGGCTAGAAAACAGCTGTTCAAAGACAAGTCCCTTACCGCCAATTCACAGCTTAAGATAAAAATGTTAGCCGCAAGAACTCACGGCGATCACATCCGTCATGTACACAACGCTTCGTGTGTCTACGGGTCCTACTCACGGCCGGACGGATTCCAACGCCTCTCAGTTACGTGACGTTACTCGCGGCCCCACTCTTTGAACCTTGAGCACTGAAATTTCTGTGGTGTAGTCCTAAATACCTGCTCTTTATCTTCTGTTTAGGCTTGAACTTGATGATTGGTGGACTGCGTATGAGGGGCCAAACTACGTACTAGTGGGAGCAGAATTCAAACTTTTCACCCACTGACGCTCGATTTCTTCACATACAAGATTCTTGCTACATCTGGATAAAGTGCTCTAAGAACGAAGGCTTTTTCTTTTGTTTGTGATAAAATTCAGTGCATGTGTGGTTGTGCTGCCTGCTGTCATTTCTTGATGGTTGCAGTACTTTTGCATCCATCTCTTGCCACAGGCCAGAGCAAAGTGTAGCTTCCACTGAAGTCCCGGTCTCATCAATGGCTGTGACAATATGGAAGCTGCTGGGGTATGGGTGGTGCTGAGTAATGGCCTTCAGAGTACTACGTCTGAGTGTTATGAAAGGTGTTGCTCATAGGGTCAGTCGTGCTGGAATAGCGCTGCCTGGCCCAGTGAGGAAAGCAATGGCAAACTACCTCACTCCTCGTCTTGCCTAGTACGCCTCATTTTGGTACTGCCATTGGTTTTTGCGGTTTTCATATAACTGCATAGCCTTTGGTGGTGCTATTTGAGGATCCAACCAGCCTCTGGGCTGATGACCTAACAGACAGACAGTGTGGTTGTGAATAAGCAGTGATACATGTCGTGTTTTGACAATCCCCGTTTTCATTTTTATATTTTGGGCCAAAATTCGAAATAACGAGTGTTTTTATTTCGTGGAAGTAGCGTTTCACAGCTCTCCACGCGTTCTGAGCGAGGCTGTTTTAATATTGTTTTGTATTTAGCGGTAAATCCGAACTCATCCCATAACCCTGATCACAGTCCTAGCCAAAATCCTGGTCTGCTGCATCCACCCCTCCCTCAATCCAACCATCTCCTACCACCCTCCCAGTTTGGCTTCTGACTCAAACTCTCCACCGAAGAACAACCCCTTCGTCTCATCCAAACCACATCCAATTACTTTAACAGCACACGTCCCACGCTCCTAATCACCTTTGAATTCTAGCTAGTCTTCGACTCTGTCTGGTATAACGCGCTCTTTTTAAACTCAGATTGTTCGCCTTCCCAATCTCCTACATCCGCTTCATATCCTCGTACCTCACCAACAACTCTACCATGCTCTCCATAAACAACCGATGTACCTCTCCCACCGTTCCCCCTCACACAAGGAGTTCACCACTCTACCCGCTACTCTTTATCCTCTTTGTAGTAGATATCCATCAAACCGCTCCCCCCATCAAACTCCAACAGTTTGCATATGATACAGCCATCCTGGCACCCCTATACTCAGTCCAAACCATCAACCGAACCATCCAAACTTACCTCAACACCTTCCTCTCCTGGTGCTACCGGTGGTACCTGAATTTATCCCCGATAAAAACCCAAGTCATCCTCTTTCTCCACAACCACAGCAAATCCAACCCCACTCGCAATCACGACCATCTCGCACTTAAAGTCCGGGACACCCGCATCCGCACCAAACCCAATTTAATTTACCTCAGCATTCTATTTGTCCAGCACCTAACCTTCCGTCCCCGCATCCAACATTTCAAATCAAAGACGGCCAACTGTGCCCGACTGGTGCGCTGCCTGGCCGGCACACGGTGGCGTCTCAAATTCTCCCTCCTACACACATATACGTCCTTCGTCCGACCTCCGATAACCTACGGACTCATCACCTGGGCAGCCATAGCTAAATCAAACCTATACTACATCGACCGTCCTTTTCATAGAACGACGCACCGTACGCCGCTCCTTCCAGTTCCCATTCCGCTATAACACCTCGGAAGTCCACGACATCTTTCCCATCCCCAAACTTGTATCCTACGTCCTCTCCCAATTAAAACGCGCCTAAAGACAAGCCCTCGACCGGGATCACCCCTCCCTAAACCACCTCCTTAATGGCCCACCTGCCCCTCCCTACATTTAATCCAAAAACCTTTCCACCTACACGATCCCTTCCCCTACCGTAATTTGATGCCTCTCTGAGGTCTGTGACTACACCACCTCCCATTTCTCATTCCCACCTCCGCACCAACTCCAGCACCGCCCCAGTAGCAATAATATAATAATAAATACACGTCTGCATTACCTACTGGGTGGATTGAGTAGCTCAGTAGTTGCAGTTGCCGGTCCCAAGCCCGGGGAAGGAGGGAGAGTTGGCTCAATGCCGTAAAATGACAGTCAGAGAACATCTTGAGGCAACCTATATGATTCGCAACCATAGTTGTAACTCGGAGCTAGCTCCATCCAAGTCTATATGCCTTTGACAGTCAAGAATGGATGAAAATTTTGTCGGTGAATTTCCACCGCTTGATATAAGCCAAGGAAGACTGCATTCGGAAACGGTGTGCAGTCGCTTGAAAGATGAGTCAGATGAGTCGGAGCATCTGGAAATACCCAAGATAAACCAATGACTAAAGCAAAGTCTAAAATGGAAACAGATAAACTATTTAGCAACAGATAACTTCAACTCTCTGGCACATGTGGGAAAATTAAAAATCCTAACTAATGAACTAGACAAAAAGGGATCCTTATAACAGGACTGCAAGAGATGAAGAATTCAGACCAGGAACCCATGGAATCCCAAGGGTATAGAGAGTACAAAGGCATCCTTGGAGAAAGAGTGATGAGGAATTGTCCACAATTTGGTACAGGATTCATAGTCAACTTGAAAATAATTGATTCGATAATAGATTTTCAGGCACATTTGCCAAGGCTCGCGACGCTAACAATAAAGGCATCGAATAAAATCTACACAATAATTAATGCCCACGCTCCTACAAACGTTGAAAACAACAGGAGAAAACCCTGAGAAGATGGGGATGAATTATGGGAACTGCTGGATCAAAAAGTGACAAATATAAATAAAAATCTTGCCAAAATGTTATAGGTGACTTCTATGCACAATTAGGTAAAGAGAAGAGATACAGGGACATAATAAGGAAATGGCCAGCTCAAAAAGATACCAATAAAAATGGCATTAGATTGATAGACTTTTGTAGAAACCATAATATGATATCAAAATCTACGTATTTTATAAGAAAACCTAATAAACTTAAGACATAGAAACACCCAGACTGGAGAAAAGGAGAATGGCAATTAGGTCATGTCTGTATGGAAAAGAATTATCATAAGGAAATCCAAAATGTTATAAAGTACTTAGGGGAATAGATATAGGGTCTGACCACTACATGGTGAAAATCAAAATTAATTTCACGCCAGTAAAGAGACCAAAAACAAAATGTAAATTGAGAAAAGTTTATGATCCCCATAAACTAATAAACAATGAAGAGTATAAAGCACTAACTCGAGACATTGATAAAACAGATATATTAGAAGAGATCATCCCGAAACTAAAAGACACAGCTGAGTAAATAGCCTTGCCACGTCGAAGGAAAAAGCATCAGTGGTGGAATGAGGAATGTGATAATAATAATAATAATAATAATAATAATAATAATAATAATAATAATAATAATAATAATAATAATAATAATAATAATAATAATAATAATAATCGTATGGCCTCAGCTACCGTGTGCAGACATTTCAATTTGACGCCATTTGGCTGTCTGCTCGTCAATTTCGACGTTCCGTTTTACTCCAGGCCCCCACTAGATGGCAGGCCGAGTAAACCGAAACTCTCTTGGGCGTCTATGGTTGAGATTTAATTAATTTTGTCGGGAAAACACCAAATGTGTCACCAGAGATCTTTTACATGCCGACATCGTACGACATGGAGTGTCGAATGGACTTTTTTCCGCCCTTCAAAAATCCGACTACCTCTGCCGGGTTTGAACCCGCTATCTTGGGATCCGGAGGCCGACACTCTAGCGCTGATCCACAGAGGCAGCTAAGGAATGTGATAAAGTATTTGAAAGTAGACATCGGGCATGGTTAAATCATCAACGTCAGAAAACAGAGACATATTATGAAGAATTTACCAAGCAAAGAAAACTAACCCAAAAAAACCATCAGAAATGTTAAAAAACAGCATCAAAAAGCATTATTCAACCACTAGAAATAGATCACAAAAAGACCAATTCTAGGGATTACTATAAAATGTTTAGTAAACAACTTCAAAAATATGAACCGTCAACACTTATGCTAAAATATAAGAACTGCGAGATGGCATATAATAATAATAAGAATAATAATACACAAATTCTAGCAGGCACATTCAATAAATTATTGAATTGTGAAGAACTACTTCATATAAACAAATATATGCCCTTTAAAACTCCACCAGAAAATGTCGATCCACCCAGCTTTGATGAAGTTAATCAAGTTATTAAAGAACTGAAACATTATAAAGCTTGTGGTGAAAACCAAACATTTGCCGAGTTCTGGAAAAATGCAGCGGAATCAATTAGAGAATCACTTCACCAATGCTTGATTAAAATTTGGAATGATAAAAAATGATAGGACAATTGGACAACTGTAGTAATCCGCCCTTTACACAAAAAGGAGATAGAACAAATACTGATAACTATAGAGGATAATCAATCCTGGATTGTACAGTACTTATAAAATATTCTCCAGAATAATTTACAAGCGGTGCAAATGTCAACTGGAAAAGAATTAGGAGAGTACCAGGGAGGATTTCGAACATGGCGTAGTTGTCGAGATCAAATCATAACACTAAAATTGAAGACCTGAGTGCAAGAACTAGCTAATAACCAAAAGGTTAAGTTCTGAGAAAAACGATAAAAACATTTAAAACTATATAAATCCTATAATTCACTAAAGGTTTTAGTTTAGTGTGAAAGTATATATGAATATACACTACTGTTTCAATTTTTAACCCTCTACTCCATTTAGAAATAATTTTAAAAAACGAGAAAATGTGTGATGGAATTATCCATTTCTTGCACTCAGATGTTTCAAGGAATGCAAAAACGGGAATAGGAATTTGAGAATGAATGCCATTACATGTTTTAATGTTTTAACTATTAAATATTGAGTTTTAAAGCCCAGTGCATGACATACATAATAAGTGTTAAGTAAAATATGGTTGAAAACGGTTTTTAGAACTCGTGGTATGATGCCTCACTTTCAGAACCATATTCTTCATCCTCGCTTTCACATCTGAGATCGGAACACCATTTCATATGTGCAGGAGGAATATACTTCTGTGCCAGTTTCATCACATCTCTGTACTTCTTGTTATTCAAAGGCAGTGGAGTTTGGTACAACTTGGCGGGATGTAATATTGGAGTACGTTTCGTATTGAACAGACAAAATTTTGTATGAACAAAAGTGTTTTGACCAGCAGAAACAGACAGCTCTCTCCCTTCATAAACAAATTTATAGTACCTACTTATTCTGAATGATTCAGTACCATTCTTTATTATTTTCTTAAAATGTGACACCAAGTGATGTTTAAAATCAAATACCATGTCCTGGTGTACTTTCACCACAGCAAATTTTTGGGAAGCAGATGAAACAATATCGTACCATTCCTGAGGGACAAACACATACACTTTCTTGCGTTTTAGCTTCTCAATCTGTGCCAAGGTACGATCACAGGGCATGAACGAATTTCCACGTTCTGGAAAATGGAGATATATTTTGACAAAACTGCCCGAAGCCGCTAGTGTACGTAATTACTGAACCATCAACATATTCTTGTTTTGCGCTGCACAGTTGTCAGTAAAAATGTGCAGAGTTTTAATTTCATGCGGAATGTAGTTCTCTACATAATGGCTCTACACCTATTTCTTCATCCGCATATTCACTCTCAGTTGCATTGTTTCTTGCAGCAAGCTTCTTCTTCCTTCTCCACTTCATGCAGAGATCAGGGCGCCTTCTACAACAAAAATACATTGCATTGTTGTGTGTTCAATGCTCCTACAAAATATATGTCTAAAACTAATATTTATTTAAAGCTTACCTCTGAATATTATGTGAGGTTATTAAGCCCATGAGATATGCATCCCGAGCATTCTTATCACTCATTTCGTTTAAATTCCTAAGAATTAGTTCTTTAATATCTTTGGAGAAGTTGGCTGTACTTTTTCTCTTACAAAAACAATCTGGAGCAACTGTCTTTACAGGCACAAGTTTCCCTGTTGATATATATTCTTCTCCATTCAAAATATTTCATTTCCTAACATTCCTTTGCCAGTTATCTTCTTTTCTTGTCCTTTTCTTACCCTTTACTGGAGAGGAATCAGTAGAACTTCGTAGCGGTACCTAAAATTGACAATCATTTATAAAAGCATAAAGTGTGGGCTTCAAACTTCCACATTTATTTGAATATAATATTTTGGTCTAAAATATTGTTGTATAATACAATGTAACATTAAAATGAATATTCTGTAATATACATTCTATACATTTAGCACTAAAATGCAGCTATTAATGGAACCTACCTCTGAATTAAAGCTTGCATTCGCAGCACACAATAACTCACTGCATTCAGCCACCTTCCTTACTCTTCTTCAGCACGAGGGCAACTGAGAGCAAGAACTGGATAATACCGGTTATTATCCAAGTCTTGCACTCATAAAGGAACCAGTTGAAACTTAAAGGCCATCTAGCGCGAAAAATAGGCACTTTTTGAAATTAACTATAGTAACTGATAGAGGGCAGTTATGGCTACAAATAGAAGCCAAAAGCTAATTTTCGCTAAATGTGGTCATTATCTAGTTCTTGCACTCATGTCTTCAATTATTAATGGACATCTACAAAAGAACACAGAAACAAATGATTATCACTTTCTTAGACTTTCGGAATGCTTATGATTGCATTCACCGACCTTCAGTACTGAAAATATTACGAAATTTTGGATTACTTCGTAAATTAGTTAAAATGATAAGCTTAACGTTAACAAACACTAAGTCAAGGGTGAAGTTTAGAGGAGAATTATCTTAGGCATTCACAATCAGAACAGGACTAAGACAAGGTGATGTACTAGCATCACTTTTGTTTAATTGTACTCTAGAATACTTGATGAGAGAATGGTATAAAGAGAATAACAAAAATATAAAAATTGGATACACTAAAGGTGAATTTAAGCTAAATTGCTTAGGATTTGCAGATGATCTGCCACTACTAGCTAATAATCTTTAATGAAGCTCAGAATCAAATCACAAGTGTCCAAACTATTGCTGGAAAAATATAATTAACAATTTCATTTGAAAAAAATAGTGGCAATAGATCCCCTTTCAATAAGCAATGTTCTGATGTGTGGGAAATAAATTGAAATTGTAAAACAATTTAAATACATTGGAGAAACTATAACATACAACTTAAATGAAAAAATTCTTGGACAGAGAGAACGGATAAATTATCCGGAGCCCAAAAGTAACCAGAAATACATACAACAAGAAATGTTTGTCAATAAATACAAAATTGAAACATTATAAGGCTGTAGTCCAACCTGAAATAACTTATGGAAGTGAAACATTATTTAAACTCAAGCAAAAGAATAACAGACAAAAATTTAAAAATAGAAAGAAGAATAGTAAGAACAAAAATTAATATTAAGTACCAAAATGGCGAATCATCACAAATGCAGCAGTATATCAGGAAATAGAACCCATAACGGATTTCATAAGGAAGAATAGATTATCATTCTTTGTTCATCTGTTGAGAACACCTGGAGACAGGTTAATATGCAGAATTTTGGAAAGTCTTTGAAACAAAAACAACAACCCGTCTGGATAAAAGAAATAAAAGAAGTCATGAAAGAATTAGACATAACACTGGAGGATTTAAAGAATAAATCAAACAAAGTAAATCAAATGAAGAATAGAAATATTAGATTTGTACCAACATGTATTAGAAGAGGAACAACTAAAAGGGTATTTTCAGAAGAAGAACGACAACGAAGATCAGATAGAATAAATAAATACTGTAAGAACAGGAAAGAAAAAACCCATAAAACATCATAGAAGACCGACCATAAATTGACTACAGTGGTCCAATGCGGCCGTTAAAGCACAATAATAATAATAATAATAATAATAATAATAATAATAATAATAATAATAATAATAATAATAATAATAATAATAATAATACACGACAACCTTAGGGGCCCTCACACTCTCCCTCACCAGGAACAATGTCAACATTGCACATACGAAATAAATATCAATGTACACTGACTGACAGAGCAAATGCAACACCAATAAGGAGTGGTCAGAACTTTATGCCAATTGCAGGGTAGACTGACGTCACTGAGGTATGCTCATGATGTGAAATGCACCGCTGTGCTGCGCACGTAGCGAACGATAAATGGGACACGGCGTTGGCGAATGGCCCACTTCGTACCGTGATTTCTCAGCCGACAGTCATTGTAGAACGTGTTGTCGTGTGCCACAGGACACGTGTATAGCTAAGAATGCCAGGCCGCCATCAACGGAGGCATTTCCAGCAGACAGACGACTTTACGAGGGGTATGGTGATCGGGCTGAGAAGGGCAGGTTGGTCGCTTCGTCAAATCGCAGCCGGTGCCCATAGGGATGTGTCCACGGTGCAGCGCCTGTGGCGAAGATGGTTGGCGCAGGGACATGTGGCACGTGCGAGGGGTCCAGGCGCAGCCCGAGTGACGTCAGCACGCGAGGATCGGCGCATCCGCCGCCAAGCGGTGGCAGCCCCGCACGCCACGTCAACCGCCATTCTTCAGCATGTGCAAGACACCCTGGCTGTTCCAATATCGACCAGAACAATTTCCCGTCGATTGGTTGAAGGAGGCCTGCACTCCCGGCGTCCGCTCAGAAGACTACCATTGACTCCACAGCATAGACGTGCACGCCTGGCATGGTGCCGGGCTAGAGCGACTTGGATGAGGGAATGGCGGAACGTCGTGTTCTCCGATGAGTCACGCTTCTGTTCTGTCAGTGATAGTCACCGCAGACGAGTGTGGCGTCGGCGTGGAGAAAGGTCAAATCCGGCAGTAACTGTGGAGCGCCCTACCGCTAGACAACGTGGCATCATGGTTTGGGGCGCTATTGCGTATGATTCCACGTCACCTCTAGTGCGTATTCAAGGCACGTTAAATGCCCACCGCTACGTGCAGCATGTGCTGCGGCCGGTGGCACTCCCGTACCTTCAGGGGCTGCCCAATGCTCTGTTTCAGCAGGATAATGCCCGCCCACACACTGCTCGCATCTCCCAACAGGCTCTACGAGGTGTACAGATGCTTCCGTGGCCAGCGTACTCTCCGGATCTCTCACCAATCGAACACGTGTGGGATCTCATTGGACGCCGTTTGCAAACTCTGCCCCAGCCTCGTACGGACGACCAACTGTGGCAAATGGTTGACAGAGAATGGAGAACCATCCCTCAGGACACCATCCGCACTCTTATTGACTCTGTACCTCGACGTGTTTCTGCGTGCATCGCCGCTCGCGGTGGTCCTACATCCTACTGAGTCGATGCCGTGCGCATTGTGTAACCTGCATATCGGTTTGAAATAAACATCAATTATTCGTCCGTGCCGTCTCTGTTTGTTCCCCAACTTTCATAACTTTCGAACCACTCCTTCTTGGTGTTGCATTTGCTCTGTCAGTCAGTGTAGAACATAACAATCATGTATACAAAGCCAACACTCTACATAATGGACAAACACCGGTGTAGATTTAACAATATTGCATATAACAATCCTGTATATTACACAAATAAAGCTAAATATGTATTATTTACTTTTAATTTGTAGCCAAATAAGAATAAATTGTGTATTCATTTGCAGTAGATAAATAAGTATTATTACCGTACGTGCTCGGGCAACCGTCAGCCTTGTCGCAGCCCCTTCGGTATTACCTGGAAGGGAATAACTAAGCTAGATCGGGGAACTTCCCAGCCGCCCGAGGACATGCCACGGCCCTTCCTCTACTCTTCCTTTCATCTACTTTCTCCATGCGATTTCTGAAAGATACGTGAGGAAAGTTCGATTTCCAGCTGAATCCTGAATGTTCTAGTGGCCCAACATCGAGGTATAAATACAAGGCCCCTGCGAGCGAGTTGCTATTTCTCTTTTCTGCCTATGTGGTTTTTCCCTGACCCTTTAATACACTGACTGACAGAGCAATTGCAACACCAAGAAGGAGTGGTTCGAAAAGGGTGAAAGTTGGGGAAAAACAGAGATGGCACGGACGAATAATTGATGTTTATTTCAAACCGATATGCAGGTTACACAATGCGCACTGCATCGACTCAGTAGGATGTAGGACTACCACGAGCGGCGATGCACGCAGAAACACGTCGAGGTACAGAGTCAATAAGAGTGCGGATGGTGTCCTGAGGGATGGTTCTCCATTCTCTGTCAACCATTTGCCACAGTTGGTCGTCCGTACGAGGCTGGGGCAGAGTTTGCAAACGGCGTCCAATGAGATCCCACACGTGTTCGATTGGTGAGAGATCCGGAGAGTACGCTGGCCACGGAAGCATCTGTACACCTCGTAGAGCCTGTTGGGAGATGCGAGCAGTGTGTGGGCGGGCATTATCCTGCTGAAACAGAGCATTGGGCAGCCCCTGAAGGTACGGGAGTGCCACCGGCCGCAGCACATGCTGCACGTAGCGGTGGGCATTTAACATGCCTTGAATACGCACTAGAGGTGACGTGGAATCATACGCAATAGCGCCCCAAACCATGATGCCACGTTGTCTAGCGATAGGGCGCTCCACAGTTACTGCCGGATTTGACCTTTCTCCACGCCGACGCCACACTCGTCTGCGGTGACTATCACTGACAGAACAGAAGCGTGACTCATCGGAGAACACGACGTTCCGCCATTCCCTCATCCAAGTCGCTCTAGCCCGGCACCATGCCAGGCGTGCACGTCTATGCTGTGGAGTCAATGGTAGTCTTCTGAGCGGACGCCGGGAGTGCAGGCCTCCTTCAACCAATCGACGGGAAATTGTTCTGGTCGATATTGGAACAGCCAGGGTGTCTTGCACATGCTGAAGAATGGCGGTTGACGTGGCGTGCGGGGCTGCCACCGCTTGGCGGCGGATGCGCCGATCCTCGCGTGCTGACGTCACTCGGGCTGCGCCTGGACCCCTCGCACGTGCCACATGTCCCTGCGCCAACCATCTTCGCCACAGGCGCTGCACCGTGGACACATCCCTATGGGTATCGGCTGCGATTTGACGAAGCGACCAACCTGCCCTTCTCAGCCCGATCACCATACCCCTCGTAAAGTCGTCTCTCTGCTGGAAAAGCCTCCGTTGACGGCGGCCTGGCATTCTTAGCTATACACGTGTCCTGTGGCACACGACAACACGTTCTACAATGACTCTCGGCTGAGAAATCACGGTACGAAGTGGGCCATTCGTCAACGCCGTGTCCCATTTACCGTTCGTTACGTGCGCAGCACAGCGGCGCATTTCACATCATGAGCATACCTCAGTGACGTCAGTCTACCCTGCAATTGGCAGAAAGTTCTGACCACTCCTTCTTGGTGTTGTATTTGCTCTGTCAGTCAGTGTACCATACTTCAACATCACCTTACCTAACACAAATTCTTGCCGTGGTAGCGTGTCTAACTCGGAAACCGGCAGATTCTCCTTGTATCACTTCCCACTCTTCCCTGCTATTTCTTCTTAGAAATAATAGCATGCCCGAGGCCATGTAGATTTAGTCGGTGGTCACGCGGGGAGAGCGGGCTTCGGGGGCCCCCCGAAAAAAAAGCGAGTTGTTGTAGTGTTGGAGAGTCCAGTAAGTGGGGTGGAGACAACAGAACGGAATACTGTACTGTGTGTTCGTGTAATTCTGTGGACCGAGAATCGCTGTGATCCAGCGAAGAAATCCGCGCACGTGAGTGTGAGGATAAATGGATCTGTGTTAATGTTCGCTGTTGTGCGTAAGTATCGTCCTGCTATTGAATACTGTTGAGTTTTTCAGTTGTTCGCTGCATGTGACTGTGTGAATTTTTTTGCAAGTTGCTTTACGTCGCACCGACACAGATAGGTCTTACGGTGACGATGGGATAGGAAAGAGCTAGGAGTAGGAAGGAAGCGGCCGTGACCTTAATTAAGGTACAGCCCCAGCATTTGCCTGGTGTAAAAGTGGGAAACCACGGGAAACCATCTTCAGGGCTGTCGTCAGTGGGGTTCGAACCTGCTATCTCCCGAATACTGACTGTGAATTACTGGATTATCTGTGGAGTCGAACCAATGAACAGTCGTCGTGTGTCGACTGGCCCTTAGCCCTGTGTTCTGATCCAGCGGTCTACACACACCTGCTGCATGTGGTGACTGGACTTGGGGAAGTGAAAGTAAGGATTAAGTGTCCCCAATCCCCAGGTAGAGTTACGGGCTGGACCTCCTGTTGCGCCATAAGGAAGAGCAAATTCTAAATAGACAATAATTAGTAAATGTGGCCATTCATAACTGGTTAGAATTATGTGTGTACATATGTGTATGCATTTATTAGGTCATCCTGAAATAAATTAGATTAAGGAAACAGATGGAGTTTTATTCGTGATAAAGTGGTGTCACAAGTTAGAATAGACCCCATGAGTGATACATCATTGAAACGTGAATCAGTTAACCAGATACTGCAGGTTTCGGCCGCCACCGGGAACACTCCAGGACGTCGGTGTATAGTGAATGCACACTCACATAAATAATTTTTTTCATATTTTGTTAATTACTGCATGCCAGTTGAGACCATAGGTCACACGAAAATGGAAGCGAAGTTAAATACGCTCTTCGATATGACGATGAATATGGAGGAGAATATGGAAGAAAATCAAAAGAAGATGGAAGAAAATTCCAAGATGGAGGAGAAGATGGAAGATAATCAAAAGAAGGTAGAGGAGAAGATGGAAGAAAATCAAACGAAGATGGAGGAGAATAGAGAAAACGGCCAGAAAATGACGATGGAGAAGATGGAAGAAGGCCACAAGAAGGTTGAAAACGTACAGACAGATTCGGCAGGGTCACCGCGGGATAACGAATATTCTGTAGGCAGAAATAACTAAAGGGAAAGGCGAACTTGAAGAAAAGATAGGGACGGTTGACGAAAAAATAGCTACGGTCGATCAAGAATTCAACGCTATTTGCCAGGACCTGAAGCAAGAAGTCGCCCAGCTACTCGGCAACGTAAGAGACGGGACCCATATCCGAGGTCATCGCCAGAGGTGGATCGCCACCTACAACGGGCGTACCCGACCCAGTTTCGAATAAGAACTCAAAAGAGTACGGAGACACTCCATGAATTCGAGACAGATGTTGCCCGTCTCGTTCTCCTCGCCTACCCATCAACACCATAAGAGTTCCCCGAACAGTTGGGTAGGCAGACCTTTACGGATGGATTACGCGACCCTGATACCCAACAGGCCCTTCGCCTCGTCCGCCACAGGACCCTAGGGGCCGCTTTCGGCCACGCGTTGGAGTTCGAGGCCGCGAAGCAGGCATCGAGAATACAAACATGGGTGCGCTGTCTGGAAGTGGAAGAAACTACGCAGTTGCAGGATGATAAGTCTGTGACCGATTTCCTCGAAACCGTGGGAACGTTCTATGAAGCCAAGTGGAACCCAGTGTACGGGACAACGGAACAACGGGTACCTCGAAGACCTGTCATCTGTTAGAATCGTGGTGCCAAGAGCCATATCACCCTGAACTGCGAAGACCGCCGAAGACGGGAGCCCCCATCTGATGTTCCGATTGCCGAGAAATACATCAGTCAAGGAAACGACCATTAGCCAGCCTTGGGGGCGAATGTTGGCTCAGGAAGTTCTTCAAACCCCAGCAGCCCACGTCCGCGTAATGCGACTGTGATCAGATAGCAGAAGCCTAATGGCAGACGGAGTCTTCGATGGGATAGTGCGGAGCATTCTGATTGACACTGGAGCAGCGAGGACAACCGTGAAGCAAACAGTTGCGCAGCGGTGGAGAATTCGACCACAGTTGGTGAACCTCAGCCCGGCTACTGAAACAGGAGAGAAGACGGCTGTCCACGGCGAGACAGTGATGGAATTCTCCGCAGGGTGGCGGACAGTGAAGCACCGGGTTCTCGTTTCGGACATCGTGGACGAGACAATCATCGGACTGGACTTTCCGAACGAACATAAAATCATCCTGAATACGAGCGCCAAATGCTTTGGTATGGGGATGAAGGAAATGCAATGTGACGAGCACGGGAAGGCACTGCTTTACGCCAGGTTAACTGTTGAGAGTACCTGGCCATCCTAACAAGGACCGAGGTGGACACGGCTGTGGGCGTGGAAGGAACTGCTGGAGGTTTGACGGCCATTTGGGAGCGGAATATCAGAACGGTCAAACAAAGTGACTACTGGTTGCCAAAACCTTGATCAGCCCCTCTCATCAGCCTTATGTTTGACTGACCAACTTGAATGACCACAATGTCGCCATCCACCGAGGCACTACGCTTGGAGTTTGTAAGTCCGTGGGGATTGCTCGCTGCGAAGCCATCGAGTCGGATCGGCCAGACACAGGAGTGAGGGCAGAACGGAACTTGTCGGAGGCCCTGCGGAAGGTGTGTGAAAAATGCCCCGACAGCCTAGAACGTCGGCAACGAGAGAAGCTGGAAGACCTACTGCTGGAGTATCAACACGTCTTCTACCTGGAGAGCGACGATTACGGGCGGACGAAACTCGTACAGCATCACATTGATGTGGGTGAAAGTGCGCCTATTCAGACTCCGTTTCGGCGAGTTCCACTCGCGAAGCAACACGAAGTAGACCAAATTATCGTAAAAATGAAAGAACAGAAAGTAATAGAACCCTCGGAAAGCCCCTGGAGCTCCCCGGTAGAATCTGTGAAGAAGAAGGACGACCCTACTTGATTCTGTGTCGACTACAGGATAGTAAATGGCGTCTTGAAGAAAAACAGCTACACGCTACCCCGGATTGATGACACTCTGGATACGATGTCAGGGTCTGATGGGTTCTCTACGCTGGATCTGAAGAGTGCCTATTTGCAAGTAGAGATTCATCCTGAAGACTACATTTTCAGTTGGACACGGTCTCTGGCAGTTCAAGGTAATACCATTTGGGTTGTGCAACGCCCCGGCAACGTTTGAGAGGCTGATGGAGTCTGTGCTGAGAGGGTTGCACTGGAAGACGTGCCTAATTTACCTGGATGATGTCATCGTTCTCAGAAGCGTCTTCGACGAGCACCTGAAGAATTTGAGGGAGATTCTTGGAAAATTGAGAGCAGCCCAGCTGAAGTTGAGCCCGAAGAAAGAAAGAAGTACAGTAACTCTGTCATCTCGTCTCGGAGGAAGGAGTCCGAACGGATCCTGAGAAAACCATGATAGTGAAGGAGTGGCAAGTACCTAAGGACAAGTCTCAGCCTCGAAGCTTCCTGGGCTTCTGCACCTTCTATCTTCGATTCGTCAGGGGATTTGCCAAAATTGCCAAGCCGTTACATCGCCTTACGGAGAATGACCAACGGTTCACCTGGACAGATGAATGCCAAAAATCGTTTGACCACCTGAAGCACGGACTATGTACAGCACCGGTATTGGTGTATTGCAGAGCTGGAGCGAAATTTGTCTCGACACGGACCCCAGCGAATTTGGTACTGGGGCGTCCTGTCTCAGGTTATGGACAACAAAGAGCGGGTAGCTGCTTACTACAGTAAGGCCCTCTCTAAACTGGAAAGAAATTACTGCGTCACACGGAAAGTGTTGCTGGCCATTGTGAAAACCATCGAGCATTTCCATAAGTACCTGTATGGCTAATAATTCCTCATCAGAACTGACCATGAATCACTCAGGTAGCTTCTAAATTTCAAGAACCTGGAAGGACAGCTCGTCCAGTGGCTGGAGAGTCTGAGCAGTAAAATTATGTGATCGAACACCGTAAAGGTCACCTACATTCCAACGCCGACCTCTGTCTCGAAGGCTTTGTCACGAAGACTTCAAGTTCTGCTCCAAGAGGGAAGGTGAACACGACATTCCCTGCCGAAGGACCAAAGTAGAGTTCGAAGAAAGCTGGAGTCACGAAGCCTGGATTAATGCGCAGAGGGATGACAAGGACTTCGGACTACTGGACGAGTGGAAGATCGCCCGCGTACTGAGGCCTTTATGGATAAAAGTCAGTGACCTCAGCCCCAGAACTAAGTCGTACAGCTCACGGTGGGACTCGCTGGTGTCCAGGGATGTCTTGCTAAAACACGTCAGCGAAAGCAGCGACGGGAAGACACTCCGGGAGCAGGTGGTTGTCCCACGCAGTATGGTAGCGGAAGTCCTGAAAACATTCATGGTGGAGCTTCGGGAGAGTACCTCGGGGTCAAGAAGACCTTGCAAAAGAGCCGAGAGAAATTCTACTGAGTAGGGTGCCGATATGATATGGAAGATTTCTGCACTAGATGCAACGAGAATGCTACCAACAAGGGACCAAGTCGGAAACGTAAAAGCCGAATGAAGACTTACAACTGATTATTTCACGAAGTGGCCGGAGGTGTATGCGCTTCCTAACCAGCGGGCAATTACGGTGGCGGAAAACCTGGTGAACGAGTTCGTCAGTAGATACGGTGTACCATTGGACCTGCATTCCGATCAGGGACGGAACTTCGAGTCAGTCTTCCAAAATCTGTGACTTTTTTTTGGGTAACCGGAAGACCAGGACCACGCCTCCATATCCCCAATCGGACGGAATGGGGGAACGATTGAATAGGACCATTGAGAATCACCTGGAAATAGTCGTCAGCGAACATCAGAGAGACTGAGATCGTCATCTTCCCCTGTCCCTCTTAGCGTACCGGTCTGCAGTACACAAGGCCACTGGACGCACACCAGCAAGGACGTTGTTTGGAAGAGAACTGCGCCTCCCGTGGATTTAGCGTTCGGTCAACCTGACGATCATCCCACCCCTACCGACCAGTAGTGCCTCGATCTAGCAAGGAAACTAGAGGATGTTCACGCCACTGTCCGGAAGAGATTGAGAATTGTGAGCAACTGATTGAAGACACGATACGACCAACGAGAGGACGCTACCGGTTTTCAGGAAGACCTGGTATGGATGTATAACCCTATAAGGGAGAGAGGTTTGTCCCCCAAACTCCAGTTGGCGGTGGAAGGCCTTTACCGTGTTATCAAAATAATAAATTATGTCATGTATTGCATTAAACGCAGCCCGAGAAGCAAGATGGTGGTCCAACTGGACCGATTGGCGCCTTACTGGAGAGCAGCTGAAGAAGGTAACTGATCGGGACGATCAGCTTTCGAAGGGGGCCGATGTTACGTGCTCGAGCGAATGTCAGCCTTGTCACAGCCCCTTCAGTATTACGTGAAAGGGGATGCCTAAGCCTGCCCGAGGACATGCCACAGCCCTTCTTCTATTGTCCCCTTCATCTAATTTCTCTATTATTTATTTATTTCATGTGGAAGATACGACACGAAATTTTGATTTCCAGCCGAGCCCTGAATGATCTAGTGGCCCAACGTTGAGGTAAAAATACAAGGCCCCTGCGAGCGAGTTGTTGTGGTGTCGGAGAGTCCAGTGAGTGGGGTGGAGACGACAGAACAGAAGACTGTACTGTGTGTTCGTGTAATACTGTAGACTGAGAATCACTGTGAACCAGTGGGGAAACCTGCGCACGTGAGTGCGAGGATAAATGGACCTGTGTTAATGTTCGCTGCTGCAAGTATCATCCTGCTGTTGAATACTGTTGAGTTGTTTAGTTGTTTGTTGCATGTGACCGTGTGAATTACTGGACTATCTGTGGAGTCGAACCAACAAACAGTTGTCGTGTGTGGACTGGTCTGTAGCCCTGTGTTCAGATCCAGCGGTCTACACACAGCTGCTGTATGAGGCGACTGGACGTGGGGAAGTGAAAGTAAGGATTAAATGTCCCCAGTCCCCAGGTAGAGTAACGCGCTGGACCTCCTGCTGCGCCATAAGGAAGAGGAAATTGTAAATAGACAGTAATTAGTAAGTGTGGCCATTCATAACTGGGTAGAATTGTGTGTGTAAATATGTGCATGTGCCTTTATTACGTCATTCTGAAATAAATTAGATTAATGAAACAGGCAGAGTTTTATTGGTAACAGTATTAATTGTGTATTCATCTGCAGCAGAAACAAGTAATGTCTGTGTATATTGTAATGCGGGATATAATGACCGCTGTATAGCTCAACCTGCATAACTACATTTAGCTATATATGTATTATTTTTGCAGTAGAATCTAGAGCCTGTATATAACCACATAGTAAACTATTAACTCTTGTATATATTGTAAAGTACCTCTCATCTAGACAATTCAAATGTCAACTGTGTACCGGGTAAAATAAATTATAATCAACTAGAAGAAATAAAGCATTGAGAAGTCAAAAATCCCCTCCACAGCCTCCTCTACCAAGTCAAATTACACCCCACATCACTCTACTCTTACCTGCCGAATCTCCTGACCAGAGAGCAGGCATCACCTTCTAAGTGGCCCGCCCCTCAATCTCGAGTAGGGGAATGAAAACCTCTCAACTGAATTGCTCGCAATGACGCTGCATGCTGGCTGACCCATTCATTGGAAGCTACTCAGTTAGGTTTACTTCATCTCTCAAACTTCTTTCCTCTCCCACCATCAAAACATCACCCTCATTCCCGTCACAGCCATTTTAGCTGTGTTATTCGCGGTGTGGATCCTGATATCCCTGAGAAGGCTATTGTCGAGGAACTGAACGCAGAGGGCGTTCTGATTCAGAAAGCCTTCCGCATTAAGGACGCCATTGGGCCCACCTTCATAGTGTGGATCTTCCTCCCTACAACTGAGGATAATGACAGGGTCCTAAAAAGTGCAATCTCCATCTTCCGCCACCACTGTAAATTGGAACCCTCCCAATCCCCAGCTCCCCAACCCATACGATAAGAAAAATACCTGGTTTATAACCAGCATACCATTGTGCTCTGCACCGCCGGTCATCCTTTTTGCGGTCACTGCTCGGAGGCTCATTTCCAATCCCGTTGTCGTAATGCAAAACGCCACTTATTCCCACCAATGTAAGGTCCGCCCAACCACCCCTCCCCTGAGAACCGTCCTGAAATGGTCGCACCTGTCCACACCATTGACACCCCAACACAATCAACCTGCTCCCTCTTCCCAACTCCAAACCTTGATGACATTAATGATTCATTACCATCTCCCTCCTTAATATCCCTTCGTCTCACTGCCCTTTAGTCCCTGCACAACTTCAAGCCGCCGCTCACCAAACCCTCAACATGCACTTCCAAACACTTTGTCACCATAAGACCTATCTGTGTCCGCACAACGTAAAAAAATTATTTTTAAAATCTCAATCTGTCCTTCCTATTTTATTTCATTGCATTGTATTCTACTCTCCTCCCTACTTGTTACTGTCCAGGTCTCAGCTGCATATATCAATGTGTGCATAATACAATTTGTTCATTATCTCTTTACACTTCCTGGCTACTTCCTTATTCCAGACAAGGTTTCTTACACTTGGGTAGAATACACTGCCCTATTACACCTTCTTGCTAATCTCCATGTCCAGCCTTTTATTGTGCATTGATTCACTCTCTAGGTATTTTTAACTGTCAACAACTTCAAAGCTTTGACCACCAATTTCCACAATGCCTTTCCCTTGTCTTTCTCCTTTTAATATCACCATGGTCTTACTTGTCTCCATGCTGATTTTCATACCATACTTTTTACTTTTCTTGTTCAGTGCATGAATTTGTTCTTGTACTACTTTGCTGTTTGTTCGCCTGATCATGATAATGTCTGCAAATAGTAATAACTTCATCTCCCTATTCCCATATGCTTCTTTTGTGCATCCCATATGGGAGCACAGCATAAATGGTATTGTGGATCTATCTCTTTCTTAAACTGTCAATAGGATAATCGGTATAATGCATCACGACCACACCCATACTTGCATTAATCCAAGAATGGAGCAATGAAGCAACACAAGCTGTTTCCACCACTATTGAAATTTAAATAAATAAAATATATTTAAAAAATTTAAAAAATAATCAACCATATTTCACTTGATGAAATGTTTTGCCTCCACAATAGTCTTTTGTCAACATAGTACCACCTACAGCCGAGTGCTTTTTTGCATACTTTTGAAACTACATTAAGAATGAAAATAGTGTATGACTGCCCATAACTTGTGAAGTGACTATCTGAAATTCAATGGTGACCAAGAAAGACGATTCATAAGAACTGGTCATCTAAACACTGCAAATGGGGTTAAGTTGACTACTACTTTAAAGTTCACGAGAATGAAGTTTCAGACACATGCTGGTCAGTGTTAGCAACTTTATTTGATTGTTCATGTTTTTTATCATTGAAGATGGGAAAATTCGAGGTTATATAAGTTTAAAAATTTATTATGGTATTTTTTTCTTTTTTACACATTCATACATTATATAGATTGAGGCTGTAATTTATTCCTCAATTTTCTCTCAATCTCTCATGTGGGGGTGCAAAGATTATGGTGCCAAAACAGTTGCTCTACGATCCCCAGGGATAAAATTAAGTTATACAGGGGTGAAACATGTGCAAATTTTTAAATGTGCTTCAAATAGACATCTGAATGTAAATTCTGACCCATGATGTGTGTATTATTGAATAGAAAATCTTACACAACAATATTATTGCAGCAGACTTAGGACAATTAGGGCAGAAGTTACATAGTGTATAAAATTTCAAAAATTGCAAATGTTTTGAAATGTTACTGTGTTTGGCATGATTCTCCACTTTACATTCGTTCAACAGTTATATACCAGAAAAATTTCATGTCATAAACACTGCACACTGTATTGCCATGTAGGTGGTCCGCTTTGTAGCAGAATACAATTTTACCTTGTAAATTTTTTGGAAAGGTAAGGAAAAAGACCAGTGGCCAGACCCAGAAAAAAGTGGACCGATCTAGTAAAGAAAGATGTTGAGGAGAGAGGACAATTATATGTAAAGAGCTTTAACAGCGTCATTTTTTAATTTTTATACATACGTAGCCCACAAATTTATTTCCATTTTGATTGAATACATTGTTACTTATTTAGTTTATTTTAGTCTTAAATTAATTATTGTTCATTTATAATACGTTCTATTTCTATTTCAAGCTTCTTCTGAGATTTTGCAGGCCGTTAATACACACTTAGTTATACTATGTACTTTCCTATCAGCATTACCAATTTGTTTGCTATCCGAAATAGACTGGTCACTATTTTCACTAAAATCATTACCGTATCTACTTCCTCACTATCAGAGTGCAGAACTTGTTCCGCTACAAAATCTTCTTCACCATCATCTCTGTCATCCTGTGGAACTTCATCATCGTCACTGTTTTCGTCCAACCATTGTCGGATAATATTCTCATGGTTAGCAGCTATAGTGACACCAGCACTAGCGCAGGCTACAGACGTAGCCCACTCAACTTTAACACTGACTTGAGCACAGGTCCAACCTCTAAGACATGCAGTCACACACTAAATGGCGACAGGATTAACAGGAAGGAAGGTACCTGAAACTGCTCTTCACTACCCCCTTCCCATTGCAACTATCAAAGAAAAGAACATGGCTGGGCTATCGGGGTAGCCCGCGCGAGTGTTGGAGGGTTAAGAATAACTGAAGTATCATATTTAAATGGTCTGCCCATTCAAAATACATATATATTTTATTAAATCGAGTACATGTTTCTTCTCCTAAGGGACATCATCAGCAAGAATAAATCACACAATATATCAGACACAAAAATTACATTAATAGATTGGCAAGACAAATTAAAATACACTTTTATACACAAGGACACTTAAAATATTTGCAAACTTTGTTAAGGTTTCAAGCTGTATAGTCAATAAAATTGATGTAAATTGTTCATTAAAATTTTTGATGATAAAGTAGGTGGAAATTAACATTTGTGTACGTAAAATCATAATATGAACATTAATTTGAATAAAAACCATTTGATTTAAAATATTTCTTGATAAAGGATCCTTAAGATCTTTGACAGAAATTCCTTTAAATTGCCAATAACAAGGAAAATGAACATTATTCAAATCTACAACTAACTTTACTGCTTTGGCACCATGTTGACTTGGAATCCTGAATCAGTCATTTTAAAATGCAATTTAAAGGAATTTATATGAAAGATCTTAAGGATCCTTTATCAAGAAATATTTTAAATCAAATGGTTTTTATTCACATCACTGTTCATCTTACAATTTTATGAATATGTATCGGGTAACAATTTGGGACACTAAATCAAATAAAGAATCGTTACAACCATCATCATAAAATCAAAATTTAAAAAGGTAAAATACATGGAAACTAACGGCAGGATGTGGAAAGTGGAAGGAACCCTATGAGGTTGTGGATCAAAGGACTTTTATGGCCGAAACTTTGAACAAAGGATAATTTAGTTAATATCTACTTATCATAAATACTTATCTATTATAAACACATATAAAAAGGAAATAATGAACACTAACTTTAACATTAAAAAAATAGAAAAACAGACACTGAAGTTGTAGTAAAAAGGAAATAATAAACTCTACCATTAACATAAAATACAAAATAGAAAAAAAAACCTTGAGTAATTAAGTTGCAATCTTACAATCTTGTCGGTACTAAAATTTCAAGTGAAATACTTTTAATGTGAAGCAACCACCTTCACCAAAAAATGCAGGTCGAAAGAAAAATTAAAAAGAAACAGAATTACTGAGGCCAAGCTTAATGAAAAATTAATTTAAGTTATAAAATGTTATAAAAAGCTTGCCTCGTGGCAACGTGAAGACTTATGTAAGACTTCTTTATACCATCGTAAATGAAAATTGATTATCGGTAGAGAAATCGACGGGTAAACTCTTGTGACAAATTTTAAAAAGGTGAAATAAAATAAAGTTAGGTTATATTAGAAAAAAAAGGCGAAATAAAATAAAGTTAGGTTACATTAGAAAAAAAGTGAAATAAAATAAAGTTACATTAGAAAATTTAAGACTTGCTTACCCCAAGAGAAACAATCCGTCCATTCTACATGATGCTGAAGACAGAATTCCAACCAACCTGCAACACGCTTCCCGAAGGTACCTCATGCCGGATGGTGCAACCGGAAATACCACAGCAAAATTAATGACCAATGACTGCACAGGAGTTATCTTTCGATTTATTTCAGCCAATCAAATTTAAATATTTTTATTTCATACTTGTCGTCTTGGAAAGACCTCCAATGTATCTTGTGTAAGTCTCAGAAAAATCGACATGTGCGGTACAGGATGTACCACAGTCTTTGACAATAAAATTTAATACAATTTTAAATGATAAAGAATTTACTTGAAGAAGGCCAAATATATAAGTCTTGCAACAAACGTCACAGAATACAAATGTTAGTTTCCACGAACTTTGTCACCAAGAATTTTAATGAACAATTCATATAAATTTTATTGACTATATGACTTGAAACCTTAACAAAGTTTGCAAATATTTTATTTTAAATGTCCTTAAGTATAAAAGTGTATTTTAATTTGTCTTGCCAATCTATTAATGTAATTTTTGTATCTGATATATTGTGTGATTTATTCTAGCTGATGAAATCCCTTAGAGGAAGAAACATGCACTGGATTTAATCAATGTATTGAATAGGCGGACAGCTTAAATATAGTAGTTAAGTTATTATACTTAAGTTATTATACTTAAGTTATTATACTTAAGTATTCACTACTTGAGAGAGGACATGATCGGAAGAAGGTTACAAGAGACAGAGATGGAGGGGGCTTGTACACCACACCCAGGTGACTGGAGATGGGCAACGATGATGATGATATATGTTAAGCACAAAATTCTGGAAATAGACTTACAAATTTTTAAAAATTTCAAGGCCAAATTGTTAAAATTTAGATACTAATTTTTATTTTGTATTCTCACTGTTGCTGTATATCACACAATACACTCAGTACTTCCATATGATAGATAGATAGATATTTATTTCAATAACTAATTCCAACGAGCCAAAGGCTCATGCAGAGGAATTGTACAATGAATAATATATTCAATGGCGGATCTACAAACTCTGATACTTACAAAGATATAATCAGGTGACTTAAACAGTAAAAGTAGAGACATCAATACAGAAAGTGTAAAAAATAAAAATAAAATACCATTCTATAGTTCCTTAATTATACTAAGATGCTTAAACTATTTAGTACTACAAGTGAGTAACAATGCAACAGGATTGACAAAGCAGGGCAAATGTTTGTTTTAAACATGACCTATTTATATTTATATTTCACCTATGAAGTATCTATTCCATAGATTTTCCTTTGCCTTTCATTTGAAAGTTATTAAAGTAGGAGCAATTTTTATGTCAGTAGGAAGTTTGTTGTATGCTTGAATTGCTGAGAATTTACAACTATTCTTCCCATATTTTGAAGAGTGGATGTGATACAAGGCCAAATCATCTGCATGTCTAGTTTGATACCTGTGGTTGTCTGAATTGGTTATTAAAGTAGTGTTGTGAAATATTATGTTTCTTTTTATTTTATACATTAGTATGACAGAATTAAGCTCTGTAATTATGCTAAGAGGTGGAATTTTGGTCTGAGTGTACAGGTCTTTTACTGGGGTGTATAATGATAAATATGTTCCTTATTGCCCTCTTCTGTATCACCATTAGTTCATTCAGGGAAGACTTTATACAATGTGACCAAATTACACATACATACTGCAAGTGGCTATGTACTAGTGAATAATAAATTTGTAGGAGGAGGTGTTCAGGGATTAAATATCTAAGTCTTTTTAGTAACCCAGCAACTGGGGCGATTTTCTTAGTTATGTATTCAACATGATCATTTCAGGTCAGGTTCTCATCAATAATTAATCCAAGATATTTCACTTTATTTACTTTTTCTATTTCCTTATCATTTATGAGTAATTTATCACTATTTGAATGAAAGGAAGACAACGAACATCTGGAAAACTCACGGTTTGATGGTAGTGCATTTAACTTAAATTATACCTGTTTGTTACTCCTACATGCTCCAAATGCACTGGCACCCGTCAGAGAACATTTCATTGAGTATTTCCTGGTGAATATTATATTGATTTTTTCTACTGGTTTTATGTTGCACTGACTCAAAAAGGTCTTGTGGTGATGATGGAGTAGGATGGGCTAGGTCTGTGGAAAGGAAGCAACCATGTCCTTAATTAAGGTGCAGACCCAGCATTCGTCTCATGTGAAAATGGAAAACCATGGAAAGCCATCATCAGAACCTAGAAGGTGAGTTTTGAACTCACCATCTCCCCAATGTAAGCTAACAGCTACAAGTCCAAAACTCACAGCCAACTTGCTTGGTATGTTATGTACTTTTCTGACATCTAGCAGTATCAATAGGCAATAGCTAATCCCCAAGAAATATTTTCGCAGAGAGTATGAAGCAGCTGTTGAGATGGTTTCAAAGGGAGCTTCATTGGGTTCCTATCAGTTGAATCTCCACATCATTAGCAGCAGTGTTAATGTCTTGGCTGTATTCTGAGGTGCAGATGGTCTCCAGTATCGACTACTACAGTATGTCTTTTGGTATGTCGCTGTATTTGCTGCAGAACATCATGCTGAGTGCGTTTCATCCTGTGAACAAACGACATGATAATTCAGTTGAGTGGCATATGCTGCTGTACAATAAAATAACAATGTTGATTATTCATATATCTATTACTCTGCTAACATAGAACAAATGTAATAAGAACTTTAAAAACAATTATGACAATGGACAAAGTACATTTTTAATAAATTTGACCCAAAACCAAAACAACAATTCCCTGGTATGTTAACGTCAAGAAAGATCTCGAAGAAATGGGCCTACGGCCGGATGACGTGCACAAACGAGACCTTTTCAGAACAAGCATCGTGACTTTTGGGACTTTCCGGGATGCAAAGTGGACAACTGGTGCAAAGTGGTCGGTTGAACGCTGTGCTCAACACAGTGAGCTAATGAAAACCTACTGGATCAATCAGAAACTGAGTACATGCCAGAATGTATAATGAAACTTATCGTGGTCCCTGGTTGACCGATTAGCGAATAATAAATAAATAATTAGAAAAGAAAAGAAGGAAAGTACTAAGAAAAATTATTGGACCAAAAAAATTAAAATAAATAAAATAGAACAAAAAAGAACTTTATTTGAAAAATGAAAAACTTTCAAACAATATCATAGGGAGACTGAATTTAGGCCTAAGTCAAGCTGGGAAAATTAGGCCGACAACTCTAGCAAAAGTGGACTGTAATCCAGTGAAAATTTAAAGCAGATTTGGTGTCCTTAGTGAAAGAGATGGAAACATTTCATTTCAGAGGAGAAGAAGAAAACTCTGAGACAATGACGACTTTGACAACAAAAAGACGGAAATCAACTCCAGCAAACGAGCCACCAACAGAAGTGAGGAATGCACACAAGATGAGAAAGATCTTGCTGATCAATGACAGCCACAGACAGCAATGAAATTAGGCCCAGGTAACAAAGTGCAAAATATTATTAAACTGAATGCACCTTTAAGGAAATTGTGAGAAACATTGATAGTTAGACAGAAAACTTTGAAGAGAAAGATGTACTGGTGATAATGTGGGGAACAAATGTTGTAGGGCTAAATGAAAATGTAATTACTTTGGAAATGTACTATGCCATAAGTAATTTGCAAAAAATTAATGCAAAAAACCAATGTAATTTTGGATGCTATACCAAACAGCCATGATATGCCTAACTTAAATGAGAGAGCAAACAAACAACAGAATAGTTATTGCATCTAATATTGTAAACAGGGAATGAATAGCAATTGATTCTAAAAGTGAGAGTTTAACTAGGGATCACTTTACAAGGCACAGTCTTTACATGCAAAAAATCAAGTACATGACAGGGTAGAAAAATTGATTGAGAATTTTAATATGCCACTGAGAATTAGAGAGATTAATAATTAGAAAGACGGCAAACCAACATTACTAGATCAGTGGGTGATCAAATAGATAAACCCTCAGTTAACACCTTTTCTTAGGTAGAAGGTAAAAAATACAAGATGTCGATAATTATTTATCAATTAGCAACTTGAGGAAATGAGGCCAAGCCCATAAGTAGAATAATAGTAAAGGAACATAGTTCAAATTATCTTGATCATAATTTGAATAATCAAGAAAATTCTAGTTTAGCAGAGGAACAACAGGATCTTGATCATAGTAAATTATTTCAAACTAATGTGGATATTCTTACACAAGAAAATGAATCACTTTCAATCTTTCATATTTATGTACAATATATAAGAAGTAAGACAGAATTTTTCTCGATACATTTCCTTGTGATGCTTTGTGTGTTAATGAACATCAGTGTAGATAAAAGGAAGTCAGTTTATATATGTACCATCAGGATATGAAAGAGTGGCAAGTTACTGTAGAAGAAAAATTTAACATGGAGGTGCAGGAATGTTTCTAAAATTCAACCTCGATATAAATCATACAGCGTTAAATCTGATAGATTTTGTGAAGAACAATCATTTGAGGCAGGAGGTATCATGCAATGGATTATAATATAGAACTATATTTGAAGTACATATTTCATTGCATGAAAGAGCTATACCAAATGAATGGAGAGTTCCTATAGAGTACGGTGGGTACATGCTTAAAAGAGTCCCGTACTGGCGCACTCAATTGTTTTGTATCTCTGCTCCTAATGGTTGGATTTCAATTTTATTTTTCTTTCTTTGAAAGCTCTTGTGAAGTGTGAAGAGAATATTTTTTGCCCCTATACATTTATCACTACACCTTAAGGGATCTGCACAATTTTCAAAAATCTGAGAATTTCACTTTTCTCACAAATTTCATAGGCAAGTAAGTTTTAATTCTACTCAATATCCCTTTTCTTTTTTGGAAAAAAAGTTTTATGTAGATGGGGGTTCTGTATATATTACAAAAGACCTGTTTTCATAAACAAGCAACAATGTTAATTATTTTGAAAATATTTATCACTTTAAGGAAACAAATTTTTACAAACAAAGTTAACTAAATACTAAGAAGTACACATGTAAATGAACTGCTTCTATACAGCTCGAATGACTCTAGATCATGCAGTCATCACCTTCATCTTTCAGTTCATCCCTGGAATGAAATAATAATTATATTATGGCATTGGATCAACAAAACAACATGATCTTGAAATTGTGAAACACATTTTTTAAAACTGTTGCATTTTCGACCCCCAGTGCAGTTCATACACAGTAGCGTGCATGGAACTTTGGACTCTGAACAGGAGCATTGTGTACAGCATCCATAACAACTACATTTATTCATTTCTCACCGGGCTGCCATAATAGGAGGAGGAGAAGACCATACTGGCATCCACTCCCCAGCAACCATGGTTCATCCCCATCCTTCTGCCTCTGGAATGTTGTCCAACACTGAGCACGCTTGACTCCAAACTTGTCCTGCTTGGTATGCTGAATGAAGACAATGCTACCTTAGTGCCTCTTTCTTAGGGGGCAGACTTTTGCTTTTTGAAGTAAAAATAAGCTTCCTAACATCTTTTCTCTCAATACGTATGTGGTCTAGCCATTCCTGTTCCATTTTCCACTCAGATCCAAATTCTGAAGTTGACACTTCGAAAGAAGTGGTTTGGTTTGCTTTTGGCACAGGTGGCTCCTTCGAGGGCAATGTTACTGACTTGACAACACTGTAGCTATCTGAAGCTCTGGAACTTTTCTGTTACTGTGATCAATACAATGCTTGTGACAACTTCCCAAGGTTCACTGACCTCTCCTTTGGTGGGAAATCGAAAGATAGAAATTGCTGTTCCATAGAAAGATGATTCTGAAGTTGTGCTGCCATAGTTATGATCAATGTTGTCATAAGCACCAATCACGAAAAAACATGAAGCAAGTTTGACGAGCAAATGACATCTTCTTCTTGAAATCAGAGAATCTCCTAGTAAGCAAGACTTGCTGTTATCTCCCTAATTCTGTTTGGTGATTCTAAGAGGACTCTTTCATGCATACCATCAATTATTGTTCTATTTTCATGTTCTTCCAAACACAGACAGGACCAATAATAATGGAACAAGTGGTTCATGACTTTTCTTGTGACAAACAACGTTGCCTTTTGGCATGCTTTCACTGTGGTTGAAAACTATTAATTAGCTGATAGTCAATGCAGGCTGGAGAGCTCTAGTTGTGTTCTCCACTTAAATGTAACCATGGAGTAAATAACACACTAGAGCCAGAAGTTCTGGAGGAATGCTTGCAGTCTGTTGATCATCATTCAGGTGACCACCAAAAGGGTTTGTTTTTTCCCTGGGATATTACCTTTCTAATTTGTTAACTGAATCTTTCACATGCAACAGCATTGTCATCAAGGTTTTCAGAATGAACATTGTGAAATATATTACTATGATCTCAGTACAGGAAGAAATCTGCTGGAAAGTTGAGCTTTCAGTTCTGGGAACATTGTACGATTCCCAGACCTTGTTTTCTTTTTTTTTTTTTTTTTTTTCATTTAGTTTTGAAGGAGTCTCAAGCCTGTCTTCAGATGACATATTGGGTAAGGACGATGAACGTTTGCATTTCTTTGTCCTGTCAAGTTTTGTTTTGTTAAAGTTAAGGGCACACCTTATGTGTCACTTTGATTTGTTTTTTTGAAATGTTCCTTCTATTTCCTCTCTCTCCTTAACTTTTGTAAATCCAAACCATAGGGCACTGCACTTAGATTCTGAAAATGGAAACCTACAACTGGTTTTCCAGTCAGTGACCGGGTCAGGGATGGAATGAATGAAGCCCCCATCTTGCGGCGAGGATAGGAACTGTACCGGCTACCGAAGCCTATCGCACTACTCTGAGCAATGATTAATGACTGACAGATGAAATGAAATGATATTGGAGAGTGTTGCCGGAATGAAAGATGACAGGGAAAACTGGAGTACCCAGAGAATAACCTTTCCTGCCTCCACTTTGTCCAGCACAAATCTCACATGGAGTGACCGGGATTTGAACCACGGAACCCAACGGTAAGAGGTCGACGTGCTGCCGCCTGAGCCACGGAGGCACCTAGATTCTGAAATTCCATTAAATGTTCCTGCAAGCGTTCTGTAGCTAGCACCAGCAAGTGTGTGTGTAGCAGGGCAAATCAAGTCTCCATCACTAGACTCTTGATATAAGCAACATATGGTCCATTTTATGGCACTAGCGGGAGAATTAATATGTGCCAACTGCAAATGCCTTGAAGCCATTTTCATTAAGTTTCAAAACTGTTCAATATGAAACAAAAAAGGTTCAATGTTTAAAATGAGCAAACCTTTATAATGGAATGAAAACAAACTTAAGAGAACACCACAAATCATAAAATTACAAAAAAGAACTGCTACAAATTTAAAAAAACATTTATTTGAAAATTGTGCAGTACCCTTAAAGTATAAAGATAAATGTATAGGAACAAAAAGTGTCCTCTTCACAGAACCTTTCAAACAAACAAACCAAAATAAAATAATTGAAAACTGACCATTAGGAGATGAGGTACAAAACTATACAGTGCGCCAATACGGCGTCTAATGGCACCATTTTTAATGGCCGCCATTTTGATGTTCTATACGGATATTCAAGTGGCTCCCTATCTGGAAAGTTACCTTTTGGCATCAACTATGTCCACAGAAAGTGGCATATTCCAATAAAAAAGTGCAACTTTCTTTGGTGTATACACCGTACTAATAGTACACCTGTGTATAGAGGGAAGGTTGATAAACATGAAGGCAATAACTACAAGCCATTCAGCTTGATATGAGTTGCATGTAAGCTCTGGAACAGTATTCCTTTTGATTATATTAGACATGTTTGCAAAATTACTAACTGATTTGATAGAAGCAGTTCAGGTTTAGGAAAAGTTATTCCACTGAGGTTCAACTGGTAGGATTCCAGCAAGATATAGCTTATATAGATTCAGGATGTCAAATTGACTGTACAGCTATTGATCTATCCAAGGCTTTTGATAGGGTAGATCATGGGAGATTACTGACAAAATTGAGGGCATTAGACTAGTCAAAAGAGTGACTGAATGGGTGGCTGAATGTCTAGAAAATAGAACTCAGAGAATTAGAACAAGTGATGCATTATTTGATTCTGTAACGATTAAGAATGTTTTCTTATATATGTATAAATGATATGAGGAAAGAACTGGAACAGAGATAAGACTTTTTTGCAGATGATGTTATTATACTGCATAGAGTAATAAATCAGAAGATTGTAAGCGACTGTAAAAAAAGCTCAACAATGTTGTGAGATGGATAACAATGTACAATGTTTATGTTGAATGAATGAATGAATCAATCAATCAATCAATACTGATCTGCATATAGGGCAGTCGCCCAGGTGGCAGATTCCCTATCTGTTGCTTTCCTAGCCTTTTCCTAAATGATTTCAAAGAAATTGGAAATTTATTGAACGTCTCCCTTGGTAAGTTATTCCAATCCCTAACTCCCCTTCCTATAAATGAATATTTGACCCAGTTTGTCCTCTTGAATTCCAACTTTATCTTCATATTGTGATCTTTCCTATTTTTATAAACGCCACTCAAACTTATTCGTCTACAAATGTCATTCCACGCCATCTCTCCGCTGACAGCTCTTAGTCGAGCAGCTCTTCTTCTTTCTCTCAATTCTTCCCAACCCAAACTTTGCAACATTTTTGTAACGCTACTCTTTTGTCGGAAATCACCCAGAACAAATCGAGCTGCTTTACTTTGGATTTTTTCCAGTTCTGCTTTTCATTGGATTTTTTCCAGTTCTTGAGTCAGGTAATCCTGGTGAGGGTCCCATACACTGGAACCATACTCTAGTTGGGGTCTTACCAGAGACTTATATGCACTCTCCTTTACATCCTTACTACAACCCCTAAACACCCTCATAACCATGTGCAGAGATCTGTACCCTTTATTTACAATCCCATTTATGTGATTACCCCAATGAAGATCTTTCCTTATATTAACACCTAGATACTTACAATGATCCCCAAAAGGAACTTTCACCCCATCAATGCAGTAATTATAACTGAGAGGACTTTCCCTATTTGTGAAACTCACAACCTGACTTTTAACCCCGTTTATCAACATACCATTGCCTGCTGTCCATCTCACAACATTTTCGAGGTCACGTTGCAGTTGCTCACAATCTTGTAACTTATTTATCACTCTATAGAGAATAACATAATCCGCAAAAAGCCTTACCTCCGATTCCACTCCTTTACTCATATCATTTATATATATAAAAGAAAACATAAAGGTCCGATAATACTGCCTTGAGGAATTCCCCTCTTAATTATTACAGGCTCAGATAAAGCTTCACTTACTCTAATTCTCTGAGATATATTTTCTAGAAATATAGCAACCCATTCAGTCACTCTTTTGTCTGGTCCAATTGCACTCATTTTTGCCAGTAGTCTCCCATGATCCACCCTATCAAATGCTTTAGACAGGTCAGTCGCGATACAGTCCATTTGACCTCCAGAATCTAAGATATCTGCTATATCTTGCTGGAATCCTACAAGTTGAGCTTCAGTGGAATAATCTTTCCTAAAACCGAATTGCCTTCTATCGAACCAGTTATTAATTTCACAAACATGTCTAATATAATCAGAAAGAATGCCTTCCCAAAGCTTACATACAATGCATGTCAAACTTACTGGCCTGTAATTTTCACCTTTATGTCTATCACCCTTTCCTTTATACACAGGGGCTACTATAGCAACTCTCCATTCATCTGGTATAACTCCTCCGACCAAACAATAATCAAATAAGTACCATATCTGAAGTACTTATTTGATTATTGTTTGGTCGGAGGACTTATACCAGATGAATGGAGAGTTGCTATAGTAGCCCCTGTGTATAAAGGAAAGGGTGATAGACAATTGTATAATGGTAAATGGGCTGAAAAGTCAGGTTGTAAATCTCACAAAGAGGAAAAGTCCTCTCAGTTTTAATTACTGTGTTGATGGAGTGGAAGAACCTAACTTTTAATATAAGATAATATCTTCATTGAGAAACTTACATTAACAGGATTGTAAATAAAGTTTACAGTTCTCTTCATAATATTATGAGAGTATTTAGGGGTTGTAATAAGTATGTGAAGGAATTAGCATAACAGTCACTAGTAAGACCCCAATTATTGGAATATGGTTCTAGTGAATGGGACCTTCACCAGGATTACTTTATGTTTTCTTATATATATAAATGATTTGAGTAAAGGAGTGGAATCAGAAGTAAGGCTTTTTGCAGATGATGCTATTCTCTTTAGAGTAATAAATAAGTTACAAGATTGTGAGCAACTACAAAATGACCTAGATAATGTTGTGAGATGGACAGTAGGCAGTGGTATGATGATCTTCTTCTTCTTCGTTTTGCCTCATGACTGAGGCATCGTGACTATCATAATATTCAACCATCTAGCCGATGAACCATACTCTGCCATTCTTCCCTATCTAAAGCTTTCAATGTGGTTGCTCTGAGAGAACTTTGCAGGGGGCCATTCACCATGTCCATCCAACACGTTGGTACTTGTCCTCATTGTCTGGTTCTCTGGACTTTGCCCTGAACAATCAGCTTTTGAAGACTACCATCTCGGCGCATTATATGTTCAAAGTAGCGTACGATCCGATGGGAGACCTTACACGATAGATGAACTTTTATCTGTAGTTGGTTCAGTATTGATGTGTTCGTGCGATGAGCTGTCCAAGGAAACCTTAACATTTTCCTCCAGCTCCATATTTCAAAGCTTTCTATCCATTCATAATCACGTTTGAGGTTGGTCCACGTCTCTGCGCCATACAAGAAGACTGAGAAGACTGAGAAGACTAGAGATTCAACTAGCTTCTGTTTTGTATTAATGGTGATGTTACTATCTTTCCAGATCTTCCGCAGGTGGATCATTGCTACCTTTGCTATTTCAATTCTTCGCTTTACTTCATCTATGGAACCATCAAAATTGGATAGTAAGGAGCCTAGATATACATACTGATGTACAACTTTACACATGTGGACTGTTGTTGTTCTTACGATCAACATTCATGACTTTGGTTTTCTGTCGATTTAGGCATAATCCAATTTCTAGGCTTACTTCCTCTAATCTCTTGATCAGCTCTGTCAACTCCTCTTCAGATGATGCTATCAAGGTGGTGTCATTAGCAAATCTCAAGTTGTTGATCTTGCATCCCCCAAAGGAAAATCCTTTGTCCCAGTCATCTAATGCAGTTCTCACTGCATATTCACCATAGGGATTGAAAAGTAACGGTAGCAGGATACATCCCTGATGAACTCCAGCCCTTGTATGAAACTGCTGTGATAATAAACGGGGTTAAAAGTCAGATTGTGAGTTTCACAAATAGGAAAAGTCCTCTGAGTTTTAATTACTGCGTTGATGGGGTGAAAGTTCCTTTTGGGGATCATTGTAAGTATCTGGGTGTTAATATAAGGAAAGATCTTCATTGGGGTAATCACATAAATGGGATTGTAAATAAAGGATACAGAACTCTGCACATGGTTATGAGGGAGTTTAGTGGTTGTAGTAAGGATGTAAAGGAAAGGGCTTATAAGTCTCTGGTAAGACCCCAACTAGAGTATGGTTCCAGTGTATGGGACCCTCACCAGGATTACTTGATTCAAGAACTGGAAAAAATCCAAAGAAAAGCAGCTCGATTTATTCTAGGTGATTTCCGACAAAAGAGTAGTGTTGTTGTTTATAAGTTTCATTTCCGTATTGATAGATATTACTTTACAAAAACAATATAAATATAAGTGGTGACTTATATTTATATTGTTTTTGTAAAAAAAAAAAAAAAAAAAAAAAAAAGAAGAGTAGTGTTACAAAAATGTTGCAAAGTTTAGGCTGGGAAGAACTGGGAGAAAGGAGACGAGCTGCTCAACTGAGTGGTATGTTACATTCAATTTACAAAGTATACTTTTATTATTTAGCTATTCAATACCTACAGTACCACGTTTTGTGGTTACATAATCATAAAAGATTGAAAAGTTGTGGACATGTTTTGCCCTTCTTATTGGGCATCATCAGCACATTAGCTAATCTTAAAACAAACAATTTTATTAAGAATGATTACACTATTGTTTATGAAAAATTGAGATGAGGTATGTTGTGATATTTTAAAAAAAAAATCTTTGAAACAGTAGTTAAGAAATTTGACATGGGAAGTATAAGCACATGTTAAAATTATTGTAGTATATTTAACAATATTGCCTAAAAAATTATTTGTGATGATAAGAAGTTTTTAAAATCAGCACGTATCTGGAACTGAAATGGATCCTCTTCTTAGTGAAAATCAGTAATATTTGCCGCGGTCGCTGCTAAGTAGATCAGAGGATAAATTTTGTTTTAAATTATGCGTTCCAACTGTTAAAATTAGGTTAAGAAGAAGCAAATGGTGTATTTTCAATCTTTAAAAGTCTTTAAACGTAGGAAAGATCAAAATATGATGATAAAGTTGGAATACAAGAGGACAAATTGGGGCAAATATTCATTTATAGGAAGGGGAGTGAGGGATTGGAATAACTTACCAAGGGAGATGTTCAATTAATTTCCAATGTCATAGAAATCATTTAGGAAAATGCTAGGAAAATAATAGATAGGGAATCTGCCACCTGGGCGACTGCCCAAAATGCAGATCAGTATTGATTGATTGATTGATTGACTGATTGAGTGTAACAGTTTCAACTCTTTGGATTAAACGGTACAGGAAAGGACAATCAAAGGCAAGAAACTTTATTTTAATGGCATATGGCCATAACAAGTTTTGTCTATTGAATGAAGTATAGTAGATGTATGATGTTTCCTCCTAGTCAAAATTACTTAAAAAGCAACAACAACTAGCAATGGGCTATCACACATTGCTTTACAACTAGAGTTAAGATAATGTGATAGTACTTCAATCAATCAATCAATCAATCAATCAATCAATCAATCAATCAATCAATCAATCAATCAATCAATCAATCAATCAATCAATCAATCAATCAATCAATCAATCAATCAATCAATCAATCAATACTAATCTGCATTTAGGCCAGTCACCCAGATGACAGATTCCCTATCTGTTGTTTTCCTAGTCTTTTCTTAAATGACTGCAAAGAAATTGGAAATTTATTGAACATCTCCCTTGGTAAGTTATTCCAATCCCTAACTCCCCTTCCTATAAATGAATATTTGCCCCAATTTGTCCTCTTGAATTCCAACTTCATCTTTATATTGTGATCTTTCCTACTTTTAAAAACACCACTCAAACTTATTTGTTTACTAATATCATTCCACGCCATCTCTCCACTGACAGCTCGGAACATACCACTTATCACCAAGTTTACTCAAGGAGTATTTTATTGCACCACCTATTCAATACAATCCACTGTTGCATGGTTAAATGAACATAAAAACTACCAGATTTTAAGGAACATGTTTCGCCCCTCTTTTACTGGGCATCATTAGCCTTATTCAATCCTAAACAAACATTGGTCTGAGGACCTTATCCAATTTATATAAACTATACTGTTGAATTCTTAATAGTATTGACACTGCATTAATTATATTTACAGTACCAAGATACTTAAAAGCATATATACACACATTAAATTCACTTTAAAAATATTAAAATATTTATCTAAAAGAATTTTGTGTAACATTATTTCTTAAAAATAATTCATGTCTGAATCTGAAATGGATCCTCTTCATAAAAATGCTTGAACAATAAGCAACCCTTGGGGACTAGAGTATTGAACCCAGAGACTTACCAGAGACTTATATGCCCTCTCCTTTATATCCTTACTACAACCCCTAAATACCCTCATAACCATGTGCAGATTACTGTAAACTTTATTTACAATCCCAATTATGTGATTATCCCAACGAAGATTTTCCTTATATTTTTTTTGCTATTTGCATTACATCGCACCGACACAGATAGGTCTTATGGTGATGAGGGGGGACAGGAAAGGCCTAGGAATGGGCAGGAAGCAGCCGTGGCCTTAATTAAGATAGAGCCCTAGCATTTGCCTGGTGTGAAAATGGGAAACCACGAAAAACCATCTTCGGGGCTGCCGACAGTGGGGTTCAAACCCACTATCTCCCGGGTGAGAGCTCACAGCTGCATGCCCCTAACCGCATGGCCAACTCACTCAGTTTTCCTTATATTAACACCTAGGTACCTACAATGATCTCCAAAGGGAACTTTAACCCCATCAGTGCAGTAATTAAAACTGAGAGGAATTTTCCTATTTTTGAAACTCACAAGCTGACTTTTAACCCCGTTTATCATCATACCATTGCCTACTGTCCATCTCACAACATTATCAAGGTCATGCTGCTGTTGCTCACAGTTGTGTAACTTATTTATTACTCTATACAGAATAACATCATCTGCAAAAAGCCTTATCTCTGATTCCACTTCTTTACTTATATCATTCAGATGTACAAGAAAACATAAGGGTCCAATAATACTGCCTTAAGGAATTCCAGTCTTAATAATTACGGGTCAGATAAAGTTTCACCTACTCTAAGTGTTTGACTCGTGCAAACAGTTTTAAAGACCCATTTTACCATGACAATGATTCAGAACAGTAGAATTAGCTTGTGGTTTTTTTAAGACGAGAAGAGTGACATTTTAATAACAGTGAATGCTATTTTACTTAATAGCAGTATGATGTATCAGCTGAAAATGATCCATGTAGATTGAACTAGTCCTGTAATGACATTTTAGAAAGATAAAAACATAAATATATGAGGGTCGATCAAATATAAACAGGATTTTTGTTGGTAGGACTGGCCCCGCGCTTCTGCTATGCTTAGGCAGGACCATTAGGAGTGGCGGGAGTGTGCTGTTAGATATTTCCTGCCATTTTGTCAGTAACGCTCATGATGTTGGAGCAACAGGTGCACTCCTCCACTGCGCCACACATAATTATAAAATTTCTTGCTCGCGAAGGAGTTACATCAGCGGAAATTTGCCAGAGACTGACTGCACGGTTCAGTGATCAAACATTGTCAAGGACGTGTGTGTGTGCCTGGCATTAAAAGTTCAAGAAAGGATGAGAACGTATGGAAAATCAGCAACACGATCGTCGTCCTCGGACCAACATTACAGACGAAAACATTTGTGCGGTTAAAGACATTATTGACGATGACTGACAGGCGAGAGTATCAAAAATTGCAGAACAAGTCGGAATCAGTTATGGGAGCTATCAAGCAATCATCACAAACGACCTACAGTTCCGTAAAGTGTGTCCAGATGGGTCCCTCTAACTGTCTCCAAGCTACAGGAAATGCACTGGACTGCATTTTGTCATCCTCCTTACAGTCCGGACTTATCACCCTGCGATTTCCATTCGTTCAGACCGCTTAAAGAAGCTCTTATTTTTATTTTTATTTTTATTTTTTTTGCTATTTGCTTTACGTTGCACTGACACAGATAGGTCTTATGGCGACGATGGGACAGGAAAGGCCTAGGAATGGGAAGGAAGCAGCTGTGACCTTAATTAAGGTACAGCCCCAGCATTTGCCTGGTGTGAAAATGGGAAACCATGGAAAACCACCTTCAGGGCTGCCGATAGTGGGGTTTGAACCCACTACCTCCCGGATGCGAGCTCACAGCTGCACGCTCCTAACCGCACGGCCAACTCGCTCGGTAAAAGAAGCTCTAGGAGGGCAACAATTTGAAGATGACGAGAATGTGGAAGACTTCGTGCGAAAGTGGCTGGTGACATGACCCTGTTCTTTTTATGATAAGCGCATCAAAAAACTGCCACGCTGGGACAAGTGCATTTCCAAGGCAGGAAACTATTGGAAAAACAAATTGTAAATGCCTTGTATTTTTCAATAAATGAATTTAAATAAATAAAATTCCATTCATATTTGATCTGCCCTCATATCTGTTTTCATTATATATAGTATTGATTAGGTGGAAACATCCAATCTTTATAATTGAGAACTGCAGAGTTATCAATAAGGGAAAATGAAACCAATATCATATGAGATCATGTCCTCATCTCAAACTGCTGCAGCTTTTTTCAGGCACACTCTCAAAGGAGGTGAGTTGCATGTACCATTTTCACCACTGGCAGTAACAGGAATTGAACCTGGGCCCAGAGGACAGCAGCCATTATTGCTAACCATTACAATACGGAGGTGGGACAGGAAAGTGAAAGACCCTTTTTAGGCCTTACAAACCAAATACAGTAAACCCTCACTATTTTGGATTAAGAGGAGTGTAACCTGGTCCAAATTAGTGAAAGTCTGAACTAAAGAATGTTTTCTAGAATATTTCTCCAAAGTTATAATAAGATATAAACTGTATTACAGTATGTATACAATGTATGTAATGATTAAATAAGAATGATATAATATTATCTGAAATACAGTACAGTATATTAAAGAGGCGGTGCATGGTATTGTTGCAGAGTTGAACAACTCCCAATAATTTTCATTTCATTTTTCGTCTTTTCTTCTAATGTTTTAGTTTAATAAACCTAACATGTATTCCAAAACATGTTAAAATCAACCATCTTCGGTCGTTCACTGTAATAATGCTTCATAACGGACCAAGAAACTCTGCTGGCTTCGAATCAAACTCAGGGGGGTTTGCTTTCCTACGGGAACTCCCTAGCGGCTAGCGTGGCGCAATGTACCTCAGCAGGGACGAGCCTAAGCCTGCATAGCATCCGGTAGCATGCTCGCCAGTATCGATCTCAGGGAGTTACATGAGACTAGCAAGTCTCCTACCGAGAAACAGTTCCAAATGTCCCCGTTAGATTGCGCCACTCTGCGGAGATTACTTCATTCCTACTTTCTCTGCTCTCACAAAGGTAATTCATTTCCATTTTTTAATTTACAAATTTCATTTATGTTGCATCGATGCAAATAGGCCTTACAGCGACGATGGGATAGGAAAGGGCTAGGAGTTGCAAGGAAGTGAGCATGACGTTAATTAAAGCACAAGCCACAGCATTTGCCTGCTGTGAAAATGGGAAACAGCGGAAAACCATCTTCAGGGCTTCCGACACTGGTGTTCGAACCTATTATCTCCCAAATGCAAGCTCACAGCTACGCAACCCTAACCGCACGGCCAACTTGCTGGGTAATTTCTTTTGCACGCCATACTAGACCAACCACATTATTACCAACATCCTGCTTCAATGGAAAATAGGAGAACAAATTTTCAATTCAAGTGAGGAACAAGTAACTGTGCCAGGCTGAGTGGCTCAGATGGTTGAGGTGTTGGCCTTCTAATCCCATCGTGACAGGTTTGATCCTGGCTCAGTCCGGTGGTATTTGAAGGTGCTGAAATACATACGAACTCCGGCACCTTGGCGTCTCCGAAAGCTGTAAAAGGTTGTTAGTGGGACGTAAAGTCAATAACATTATTATTAAGAGTAAGTGTAGTTACAGTGCATAATTAGCCTCTCATTTCCTGGGTTGTATTTGCCATATATATTATAGTTTTAGTAGGAATGTAGTTCATTACTTAATGATATTAGAGTTTCTTGTTATTTCTGTAAGCTATAAAAATGTGATACTGAAAATGCTGGTGCAACACCCGGCTTCAGGTATATGGTATATTGTAATATAAAAGTAAATGATGTTAACACAGTACAGTAGGATTAAATTAATTAAATTTACAATTTTCAGAGGTACGAGGTATATTTTTAAGTAAGTACCATTTTGATATGTCAACAAAACAAGTAAAGTTTTTGTACGAATTATATTTTTACATTAAAGACCACCTTTTTATCTACTTTTCTACATAATTGCCACCAACATTAAGGCACTTATCATATCGAACAACAAGCTTTTGTATTCCGTCATCACAGAAGGTTGCCATCTGACTGGACAGCCACTGAAACACAGCCCTTTTGAGGCTATTGTCTTCATTGTGGCGCTGACTTCCAAGTTGCTTCTTCAGGTGCAAAAACACGTGGTAGTCACTGGGCGCTAGGTCAGGACTGTATGCAGGATGACGAAATTGTTCCCAGCCAAATAATGTGATCAGGTCTTGAGTTCGATGGGCCGCATGTGGTCTGGCATTGTCATGCAGCAAAACGATCCCTTTACTCAGCATCCCGTGCCTTTCATTTTGAATTGCACAGCACAGTTTTTTTAAGGTCTCACAATATGTTTCTGAATTTACTGTGTCACCATGAGACAAAAATCTACAAGTAACACCCCCTCCGTGTCCCAAAACACGGTACACATGATTTTCCGGGCTGAAATTGTCTGCTTAAACTTTACTTTCTTTGGCGATGTTGAAAGCTGCCATTCAATTGATTGTTGTCTTATTTCTGGTGTAAAGTAGTCCATCCATGTTTCATCACCTGTGACAGTTTGGCTTAAAAAATCGTCACCCTTAGCATCATAACACTCAAGAAAAGTCAAGGCGCTGCCTAAACGTTCAGTTTTGTGCACCTCGGTCAATATTTTTGGTACACATCGTGAGCACAATTTTTGATAATTTAAGCATTCTGTAACAATGTCATAGATAACATTCCTTGAAACTTGAGGGAACTCCTCTGATAATGCAGAAATCGTGAAGTGTCTGTTCATTCTCACTTTGTCGTTGACTTTCTGCATCAACTCGTCAGTGATCACGGAGGATCACCACTCCATTCCTTGCCATTAACATTCTTTTGGCCATCTTTGAAAGCTTTTACCCATTTGCGTACCATTCCATCACTCAGAATGTTTTGTCTGTACACTTGACAAATCTGACGGTGAATTTCAACTGCTTTCATGCTTATAGCACTAATAAAATGAATAACAGCATGTATTTCACAGTCAGTGGGATCCTCAATCGGCGGAGGCATTTTAAATACGCACAAACAAATGTATACATGGTTGATTGTTGTTGCAGTGGCCTCTGTGGCTTGCTAATAGATGTAGCTGCACAGTGCGCATGCACGGGACACCGACCACAGCATTGCAGTGGCGGAATTTCAAAACGTTACTTACTAAGACAATGCGCTTCGTGCATTAAAGAAGCCTGATAATTTTCTACTGTAGGTATATATCATAAAAATTAATTTATTTTTTGAATTTCATAGGCTACGTTTAGAATGGTACTCCAGTTATTTGCTGAAGTCATCTGAACCTACATTACTGTACAGTAACCAAAGAGATCCCACAGCCTGATTTTGAAACCAGAGCAAATGTTATTACCACTGACATCTGTCCATAATGCCTTTTTAAAGAAGCAGCTTATTTTTGCTTGAGACTCTTTTTCTGCACTGAGATTTATTTTACTGTCAAGGTCAGAAGTGAATGAGGACTGATATAGCAAAAGGTCTCTACTTGGAAATTAACAAATTATTAGCAAGTAAAAGTACCAGTAATCCTCCTGTTTATGACGATACCAGGCCTTCTCAGCGAAAAGTAGGAGGCAGGCAATAGCAGAGCCTGATATCAGTATTGCTATGGCTGATGCAACGTTGTTGATAGTGGCACTGGAATAACCTGGGCCACTGCCGCACACAGGAGGAGGAGAGATATTCCTTGAAGACATCAGTCTGAGAAGGCCAGCCTCACGTACTTTCAACAGCCTGGAATATACAGTCAATAGTGGTTAGATATAATGTTTAGTAATGGAAAAGGTCAAACAAGCAGTGAACAGGAATGAGGATAAGATAAATATAATGAAAGGTCATTGTAGGAAGAGGGAGAAATAGAAAGAGCAGAAAAGGACAAACATGAAAATGCAAAAGGACAAGGACAATTTCCCAATCTTCATACACTGTCTTCAAACAGAGAGCAAGACAGGCTGATAGCATACACGGTAGATCGCTAGCCTTCTGAACTTAAGTTGGAGGGTTCGATCTCGGCTCAGCCCAGTAGTATTTGAAGGTGCTCAAATACATCACCACGAACCTACTACGCTGGCGTAGCAGGGTGAGAGGTGATACTCCCATGTGGCGCGTCCCAGGTGGTGTATAGGCGGGTCCTAACCAGCTTGCCAGCGGACTTCAGCGAAATAAAACAGCAATAACTCTCACGGACCAAACACACAAACCCCTGTGGGTGGGGGACGCAGATGAAGAATTAATACACCCACAGTATACCCTGCCTGTTATAAGAGGCTACTAAAAGGGGTGACCAAGGGATGATCAAATTAGGACCATGAGACTACTTGTAATTAGAACTACCACGCGGGGAACACCATGGGTCACCTTTACTTGCGAGTAGTACCACTATATTAGGTACACAATAGGTTTGTGATAAGTAACAACAGTGTGAAATCTTTATTCTTTATTCTTTATTTTTCCTCCAGATCTACAGTATTTCTACCTTATTGATCCATTAATGGAGAAAAAATAATAGTGCCCAACCTAGACAAGCATTATCTAAGATACACATAGAACAGATTCTCATAAAATAACTAAAATAGCATTAAATGAATTACTGCCAATTGGCCCACGGGCATCTCCCTCTTGGAGAACCGATAGCCATGTTAGTGCAACAATTTAAATGAACATAAGGCAAGGAGGCAAAAATAACAAAGGCAAATGACAAAATAAAATGAACTAAGGCAGAACGGCACATCGACCTCTTGTTACAAGGCCATTCATACGGGGGACAAAGTCCTCCTTCACCTCGTCTGATTGACACAACAAGACCTTACATTCCACACCTACCTCTCCTCACTGAATCTACTATCACTTGCTGCCCAGTCATGACGTTACATTACTGCTGGGTTGTGACCTTCATTACCTTCCTGTTTCCACTTGGTGCTTATAATCACATTTCACCACTACGTAAGATTAAACTTAATCACTATGCCATCTCCCTTCTGTATACAATACTCCTTACAAATGTAATTTGCATCTATTACCCGATCACATCAATCAAGACTATACTGAACCATTTGGTGCACTATACTTTTCCAATAACCATAATAATCAACCTCCACTTCCACTCCAATTACCATACCCATCCTTTAAGCATCATTTCATATCTACAGCCACCACGTTTACATACTGATCCACCATTACTTTCTAAAAGCAAATACCCTTAAATTATCATTAGCTTGCTAATCCACACTTGCCATTTATACATATGCAACTGTACACACTTATATTATGTGCCCTCTGCTTTTCCAATAACCATAATAATCACACTCCACTTCCACTCAAAATACCATTTCAATTTTATTTATTTTTTTTTTTTTTTTATTTTTTTTTTTTAATGCAACATTTCGTATCAACAACCTCCACCTTTATATACCAGTCCACCATTAACTTGCTAAAAGTATATTCTCTTAAAATATCATTTGATTGCTAATAAACAACTTGCCCTTCAAACATATACAACCATAATCACTTATTAATTTCAACCCTTCACTTCACTCACTATATACCACCAATTCAAACTCTTATTCCACCACTTTTTCACCATCCTTTTTCCTCATAAATGCATATTACTTCCTCGCATCACTCCAGTTACATCCACCCACTACTTTCTACACATACATTAAAGTTATTTGAACCTCCTGGGCCACTCTCACACTTGGTAAAAATAAAATTAAAAAAAAAGACACAATACCGACACACTCATGACTGCCATCTAAACGTCATTCCTCTCCCATTCTCCATTTATCGTGCCTCTCATAAATAATCACTTTCACCCACCTTCAGCACTTAACAACCGTACTCCACTCACCTTCCAACTATATCCTTTTCACCTTTCCTTAAATATCATCATTCTTTACCCTCTACCGACACCAACTCTTAATCGTCCTCCACATTCAATTTTATCACCTCCTCTTACTCCTCCAATAATTACCATACCATCTCTATAATTTAATCACTCTTATCTCAACTACACCACCAAATCTCTCTCTTTCAAATGGCAATACATTTCCACCATAAATTTACTTCCTCTTATACAACTAACATGAACACTCTACCACTTAGCATAATCACTCTCACATATCACCAAATCAACCCCTTATGAATAACAATCCAATTACACCAATCCAAACTCCACATTAAATTACAATTCAATAGCTTCCTCTCTCTTAGCTCACATACAATCAATACACACATTTTAGCACCTCCTCGTATCAACTTTCATTATTACCAAGCTTGCTTACTAATAATGTTTGTCTTTTTACTTGGCAAAAAAAAACCAACACATTCTTCACCACCCAGGCCCTAAGATACAGACGCATATGATCTAAAACTACTTAACTATCTTTCCTTATAATACCACCATGATTACAACCACTATTTCCTTACTTACTTACTTACTTACTTACTTACTTCTTGTGACTCTACCCTCTTCATTTTCCTTCATCCCCAACATGTCCCGTAAGCTCCTGCTTCTCCTGTGGCTCAAAAACAGCTCTATTCTCTGCCTGGTTTCCACTGCTCTTACCTCTTCACTCTGCAATCCATTTCCTCACTGCAATCGCCTCTCCGACTTTCTTCTTCACTGTCTATGTCCGTACCGGTATTCCTAAACCTTCCTATTTTCACCCCGTTATCTACTGCACTTTCACACTTTCACCATGCACATCTCCCTGCCTTACCTTGCTTAACTTCCTACTCCCCTTGATTGTTTCCTTATCACCGTGTCCATCTTCTCCAAGGCTGCTGACCATAACTTGCCTTTCTTCCACTCTCTTCCCCATTTCTTCTTCTCTCTTCATATTCCCTTCTAAATCCCATAGTTTTGTCACTGGCCAAAACCTAGTCCACTGGCCACTGGATACCACTAGATGTTGCCCCTTAATATAAGCTCTTAGCCCTTGAAGTCTGGGCTGGACTAAATGTTTTTTTAGGGTATTTATATTCCGCATCCCTTCTCTTCCCATGTCTCTTTTGATCCAGATTTTCGTGCTCCGTAGATTATCTGCGCCTCTTATCACTATTTCCGCCATCAGGGTTGAAAACAACTTCACTTTTATCAGCCTGTTGTCCCGTGCTTTGTCTATCCTTTCTACATCATCCATATCAACTTCACTGAAGTTGATTTTCATCCTTTTCTGGATGAGTTCCACAACACTTTGTCCTCTCCTTTTTCGTCTGGCACTCCATATATAAATAAGCATTTCTTCCTTCGTTCTTGGCAACTGCCTTCTATTTCAGCTTTTAGCTTCACCACCTCTTCCTCCATGTCCCTTATTTTCTCCTTAAGTGACGCAATTTCTTGTTGATTCCTACTTTGGTCCTTGTTTCATCAGTTTTTCCCTGTATCCATCGCCTCATATTCTCAAATTCATTCACTTGTTCCTTCATCATATTTTTAATTTGTTCAAATGGGCATAGTTCTTCCACCACCTCCCTAACCACCCTCCTTATTATCTCCACATCTTCCCAGCTCATGTTGTCATTGGGAGTTGGTCCGGAGTTTACTTCCACATACCCTATGACTAGCAGTACCATAATCACCGTTGTCACCACTATCATCTCACCCTTCAATCTTGATTCCACATCACCACCTTCACTACTGGCTGTTTCCTTCTTCCCTCGCCCCTGTCAACTTCCGATAACTGCCCGATATTGATCTACACCAATCATCCTTCTCTTCACTCCCGTTTTCCTTCTTCCATACACCGCTCGCACTCCACTCCCGCTTTACCGGCACACCCGACTCAGCACATCTACACCTGCTGACTGTCTAGGTAAGACTGACAGTGGTGTGAAATCAGGATGGGTTTTACAGTATCCGTGATTAGCACCACTATATGCGGAACACCAGGGGCTTACATTGCCTGTAATTAGTACCATTATGTGAGAAACACCATGGGTATGGGCGTTGCCTGTGATTAGTACTACTATATGAGTGACACCGTGGGTCTGCATTGCCTATGATTAGTACCCACTATGTGAGCAACACCACAGGATAGTACGAATCCCTGTGATTAGTACACTTATTTGAGGAACACCATACAGTAGGTTTGCGTTGCCTGTACGTAGCACCACAATGTGAGAAACACCATAGGTCTGCATTATATGTGCGTATTACATTACCTGTGAGTACTACCATAATGTGTGGAATACCGCAAGTATCGCAACGTGACAAATACCATGGTTCTACTTTACTAGCAATAAGCATCATTATGAGGGGCTGTTGACTTGGATTTTGGACCCATTTAGACAACAACCATCATCGATTCAGTTTTGTGCCTTAGAAGCAGTCCCTTGGTCAGTAATACTATTGTTTTATGCTATTTTCTGGGAATGTGGGTCATTGCAGGTCAGATCCACTGATTGTTTTAAATTCATATCCATCTATTCATTCTTCATCATCATGTAACGGATTCTGGTCAGTGGATGATTTTGGACATTTAAAATGTCATTATATTTTGTCTCATTTCATACCATTTGAGGCCGACGACCTAGATAGGCCCCTTTAAACAAGAAGCATCATCATCAAATACGTCAGCCTCGTACTGGTAGATTTATCAACATGTTAAAAATCTCCTGTGGAACAAAACTGTGGCACCTTGGCATCTCAAAATAAACCAACGACATTATTATTAGACAGCAAGATGAAACCAGTTCCACTGTTTTTCTGTAGCTTTAAGGTCAACAACTTCTCCCAATCCCATCCTAAGAACAGTCCCATTTATTTACAGCCACATCTCATATTTTTATTTTATTAATAGCGTATCCACAAAGACGCACACAAGATGCTGTCAGTTGGTACAATACGTTTATTTACATATTCACAAATTAATATACACATAACCTTAATCACCGTATCACAATAAAATACTTCACTTCAAGAATATCAACAAAGCTGCCATCTTTAAACAGTTGACAACTGACACCGAATACCACCAAGGTTACACTTTGAAGCACAGTTGAAAACAGATGACTACCGATCAATTCAACATGGAGACTGCCTAATTGGTATGTCAGCCACGTGCTACTAAACAATAACCCTCGTCCAACAACTACCAATGACTAACTTCAGTACCTCAACAGTAACTGACTTTACCCCAGCAAGACCCAGTTCTATCGTCGAATTATTGACAAGAGTCACAAAGCCGCGAGTATTGTGGCCTGACAACCTATTGGTTTTGAGAGCCTTGTCGTAGTAGTGATTTCCCCTGCTTTAATGATTGATTGGAGATTTGGGTCAGGGTATGGTTGTATGGTTGTAGTCAGTAGTTGGCCAGAGTGTGGCCTGGTGCTTATTAAGCATCTAAAGAGTGGTGCTGTGAGAGCTAAACAATAGTGCGGTTGTGAGTCTGCCCATCCAGTGGGTGACCACGCCCGATGTTGCTTCCCTGTCTTAACAGCTTTGTGTCTGTTCCAGTGCTTTAATAGAAGAAGAAGGCTTAGGTGTTAGTAGTGAGGTGAAGGCTTGCAAGGCGACTTGGCGGGAGAGGGGCTGGTTAGGACTTGGTTTAATATAGGGTAGTTGCGAATGCGGCTGGCCTGTTCTGGGTAGTGAGGAGGCTTAGTAGTATGAGGAGTAGGTTGTTGGGATCTTGGGGTAGGTTGGGTGGGGGTGGTATTGAAGGTGCTGGGTTCAAAGGGAGGTGGGGGGGGGACGTTGACGTGTAGGAGGGATGGGGGATGGTTGTTTATGTAGGTAACCTGGCGCTGCTGACGGTAATGCCTCCTGATAGCCTTTTTGAGGTAAGGGCAGCCAGGATGCGAAGCCGCGTGGTTGCCTTGGCAGTTTGCGCACTTCAGCTGGTCCCTTGGCACCTTACAACCAGAGTGATGGTGAGGGCCACCACATCTGTTGCAGCGGGTGGATTCTGAGCAGTTTGCTGCAGAGTGATAGAGTTTGAGGCATTTGTAGCATTGCGTGACCAGGGTGGGGCGCGTGGATGAGTGGGTCCAGTTTCTGTGTTAGTTGTGTGAGTGGGTTGTGTCTTTGATTTAGGGGTAGGGTTTTTACACCTCCACCTAGTCTGTGTGTATGTGTCGTGTGTTGTCGGAGCTTGGGCTTTTTTCGGAGTTAGTTCAGGCTCGATCCTTACTTCTGGTTGGGTGGGCTGATAGGGGGTGGAGGGGGTGGGGGGAGTGGGACCACCAAGATCATCCCTTTATATATATCTGGCCAGATTTCCAGAAAGGTATGTTACAAAAGAAACTACCTTCTTGAATGTTCCAGAGTGTCCAATACATAGAAATAGTGTACCGAATATTCTCAGTCATTCCAGTGTGTATACCATTCTGGAAGTTACAAAGTGTTTCACAATTATGGATTACAATGTATGTATACAGGTAAGAATAAACTACATAATATTAATTTACAGGTATTTACATTAATGGACCTGTTAGCAATGTCTATGTACAACACATAACCTCACATAAAATACGATCATTCGACTATGTAAATAATAGTAATACTAAATGGATGTAACACTACCTAGCTATACATACAAGAAATAATAATTATTATAATCATAAAATAATAATAATAATAATAATAATAATAATAATAATAATAATAATAATAATAATAATAATAATAATAATAATAATAATAATAATAATAATAATAATAATAATAATAATAATAATAATAATAATAATAATAATAATAATAATAATAACATAATTATAATAATAATATAATAACATTATTATTATTATTATTATTATTATTATTATTATTATTATTATTATTATTATTATTATTATTATTATTATTATTATTATTATTATTATTATTAGTATTATTATCATCATCAATATTCTAGCTTGATCTCTACGTTAGTTACCCATGGGTGAGAGAATATTGTTTTCAAGTTATACCTGTTATTGCACTTGCGTCATTAAGAAGGAAGCCTGTGTATTTTTATTCTTTGTTTAATAATGTGTTTTTTCACAGGTATGTTATAATAAATTTATATTTAACTTGTGTGTTCATACGGGCGAGATTTTCACGCATGTTTATAGGCAGCTGCACTTCCCCATACTGTTCACGTCCCTTGCTTGAAGGTTGTAGTTTATCTAGAGTCCACTATAATGCAGCATTTATTGGGAAGTTCAAACTGAAAGGATAAAAAGTGTAGTTTCTCCTAGCCATGATCTCTATCGAAGCACTCAATGTGCCGGGTGTGGAGGATGCGCTGTCGGCTGTGTTACTGTACAAACACGTTCTCAGTTCGGCTCAATGAGTGATATCTTGGATATTTTATCAGGAGAAGTGGGTTCAGAAATAGATGACAGTGATGAAGACTCTGCTTACAAACCAGGTAACATATCAAGAGATAGTTCAGGCAAGAATTTTATTTGTTACATCACTTTCAAATGCAAGTTTTTAGCTGCATTATTTTACTCTGTATACAAACAATAGAAATCCTTCACCTCTCCAGAAATTTGGGCCTATTTTTTTTTGTTTAGACGAAGGGATACAGGCTGATGATTCACCTGTATCATGAAAAGAAGGTAGACAGTGGTGCAAGGAGTGCAAGGTTGGACTGTGTATTATCGGCTAACTTTATCTTGGTGCATTTGTGTACGGGGGTGAGGAGTAAGGAGGGAGCTGTCCCGGTTCCAGTAGTACTACCAACTGAATGAAAATAAAATCGGAATTGAATAGAGAAAATGATCGATTGATATAAAGTTTCTAAACCGTTATTATCTTAAGCCAATAACTGTGTCACATACACATTATATAACATTATATAACATTTCTCTATGCGAATCTTGTTCTTAGCATGAATTCTATAGTTTGGCTTTGCTGTGTAAACAACAGCAGTACTAGTACGTAAAGTGTACGCCAGATGTCGCACAACGATGCTTAAGTGATTCATAGTTTGTGTTTCAAAGGTTGCCAGTACGAATCTCGAAGATTGCCGAGGTTGACCGATTCAGCACTAGGGTGTAAATGCACCAAGATAAAGTGTGCCGATAGTACATAGCCCAATGTTTTCATGGTTACTGTACCAAAACAAACTATCCCTAAACAGGTACATTTTGTATTTCAAATGTAATTATTCATTTTACTGTCTGAGCAGGCTTATTGGTGTAACTTGAATGTAAAAGTTTCTTGTGCTTTTTCAAATGTTTTTCATAAGACTAGTATAATTAAATTACGGTACTTTAGATATGTACTTCTTGATTAACATCTTCAATTTGGATGGCTGACACTTTCGTATGATACAAAAATCAGGTATGTACTATGTTTCCCTGTTGTGTTACAATGTATTTAAATTCAGGAGAAAGATCCAGTTTACAGCCAGGACCCACGTTAAAATATGGTAGTGCTGAAAGTGTTAAGTTATGTTTTACAGTTATATTTTTTTAAATAGTAAAATATCACAAACCAAGCTATCTTTTCCAAAGTAGCCAGCTTAATGATTTATTCAATGTGGCATCACTCCCAGAATTCAACACAACCAACTAACAAACAATAAAAACTCCTAGATAATATATTTGCTATTAGGCCAATCTTCAGACACGGAACAGCTACAGAACTGCTGTGTTTCAGGAGAAATGGAAGAAAATGCTGAAACTTACAAGAAAGTCTTCCTAGAAGAGTGGAGGCTCTGACAGCAGTGAAGGGCAGACTTACTGCATACGGACACCATAGCAACTCTAGTTAAGCCAGTATCTATGGATGTAAGGTCATTAACCCTTTCTCTACTTTATTTCTGGACATTGCTATCTGCAGATTTTAGCCTGCTTATTTTAGCCTGTGAAGAAGACTTGCCGTAGAGTTGAAAAATTGCTCATAACATTAATATTAAACACATTTAACAAAAATTTTCAGCTATCTTTATATATAAACATTCATCCTGCATATATTTGTGATTGTAAAACTCTAGAAGTAGTCGGTCGATTGACTTGATATTTTGACACAATGTTGCATTCGAAAACGGGCGTTTTTAGGAAACAGTTCGAACAAAATTGGATGGGTAGTTTTTTATGATGGGTAATTTTATGGAATTTTTAATTACAAAGCCACACCAGGATTGGATCGACCTTGATGGACAGATTGTTGCTAGGTGACGACGACTTACACTATATCATTGTAGCCCAGTAAGGATTGCTGTATATAGGAGGATGGGAACACATCGCTATGTTTTATGAATGATCCTTCTTGCTAGGAGGTTCATGTAACTAGGCAACTCATTGCCTGTTATTTGGAAATAGGAATCCAACATGCCGTGATCGAGACATACTTTCATGTAACTAATCAACTCTTAACCTGTTATTGTAAATGTGAATAAATATGAATAAATATGAATAAGCAAGGAAATGAAGTCTTAAAGGAAGTAGATGAATATTGTTACTTGGGTAGTAAAATAACTAACGATGGCAGAAGTAAGGAGGACATAAAATGCAGACTAGCACAAGCAAGGAAGAGCTTTCTTAAGAAAAGAAATTTGCTCACTTCAAACATTGATATCGGAATTAGAAAGATGTTTTTGAAGACGTTCGTGTGGAGCGTGGCATTGTATGGAAGTGAAACATGGACAATAACTGGCTCAGAAAGAAAGAGAATAGAAGCTTTTGAAATGTGGTGTTACAGAACAATGCTGAAGGTGAGATGGATAGATCGAATCATGAATGAAGAGATACTGAATCGAATTGGTGAGAGGAGATCAATTTGGCTAAATTTGATGAGAAGAAGAGTTAGAATGATAGGACACATCTTAAGACACCCAGGACTTGTTCAGTTGGTTTTTGAAGGAAGTGTAGGGGGTAAGAACGGTAGGGGTAGGCCAAGGTAGGAATATGACAAGCAGATTAGAGCAGACGTAGGATGCAATAGTTACGTAGAAATGAAAAGGTTAGCACAGGATAGGGTGGCATGGAGGGCTGCATCAAACCAGTCTATGGACTGATGACTCAAACAACAACAAGCATGTCCTGCGCTCACAAAACTCTAAAAGTAGTTGATCGTGGTCTATGTTTTCACCAGCCATAGTACGAGTTTTATGGGTTGAATCGAGAAGAAGTGCAGCACAATTGTCTCAACAATGCCCAGAACACTTAGATCAACAGCTAAGATGTATGCAACTGCAATATCTGACTGATCTAGCTTCATATCCTTAAGTAATACTAAAGATTCTTAGTCATAGTACAGCAGCCTTTAGTCTTAAGTCATAGTACGACATTCGTTAATCATCTGTAATCATGTCAATCAATACTGATCTGCATTTAGGGCAGTCGCCCAGGTGGCACATTCCCTATCTGTTGCTTTCCTAGCCTTTTCCGAAAGGATTTCAAAGAAATTGGAAATTTATTGAACATCTCCCTTGGTAAGTTATTCCAATCCCTAACTCCCCTTCCTATAAATGAATATTTGCCCCAGTTTGTCCTCTTGAATTCCAACTTTATCTTCATATTGTGATCTTTCCTACTTTTATAAACGCCATTCAAACTTATTCGTCTACTAATGTCATTCCACGCCATCTCTCCGCTGACAGCTCGGAACATACCACTTAGATCAAAAATATCGGTACCCTTTATTTACAATCCCATTTATGTGATTACCCCAATGAAGATCTTTCCTTATATTAACACCTAGATACTTAAAATGATCCTAAAAAGGAACTTTCACCCCATCAACGCAGTAATTAAAACTGAGAGGACTTTTCCTATTTGTGAAACTCACAACCTGACTTTTAATCCCGTTTATCAACATACCATTGCCTGCTGTCCATCTCACAATATTTTCGAGGTCACGTTGCAGTTGCTCACAATCTTGTAACTTATTTATCACTCTATAGAGAATAACATCATCCGCAAAAAGCCTTACCTCCGATTCCACTCCTTTACTCATATCATTTATACACTGACTGACAGAGCAAATGCAACACCAAGAAGGAGTGGTTCGAAAGGGATGAAAGTTGGGGAAAAAACAGAGACGGCACGGATGAATAATTGATGTTTATTTCAAACCTATATGCAGGTTACACAATGCGCACGGCATTGACTCAGTAGGATGCAGGACCAGCGCGAGCGGCGATGCACTCAGAAGCACGTCGAGGTACAGAGTCAATAAGAGTGCGGATGGTGTCCTGAGGGATGGTTCTCCATTCTCTGTCAACCATTTGCCACAGTTGGTCGTCCGTACGAGGTTGGGGCAGAGTTTACAAACGGCGTCCAATGAGATCCCACACGTGTTCGATTGGTGAGAGATCCGGAGAGTACGCTGGCCACGGAAGCATCTGTACACCTCGTAGAGCCTGTTGGGAGATGCGAGCAGTGTGTGGGCGGGCATTATCCTGCTGAAACAGAGCATTGGGCAGCCCCTGAAGGTACGGGAGTGCCACCGGCCGCAGCACATGCTGCACGTAGCGGTGGGCATTTAACGTGCCTTGAATACGCACTAGAGGTGACATGGAATCATACGCAATAGCGCCCCAAACCATGATGCCGCGTTGTCTAGCGGTAGGGCGCTCCACAGTTACTGCCGGATTTGACCTTTCTCCACGCCGACGCCACACTCGTCTGCGGTGACTATCACTGACAGAACAGAAGCGTGACTCATCGGAGAACACGACGTTCCGCCATTCCCTCATCCAAGTCGCTCTAGCCCGGCACCATGCCAGGAGTGCACGTCTATGCTGTGGAGTCAATGGTAGCCTTCTGAGCGGACGCCGGGAATGCAGGCCTCCTTCAACCAATCGACGGGAAATTGTTCTGGTCGATATTGGAACAGCCAGGGTGTCTTGAACATGCTGAAGAATGGCGGTTGACGTGGCGTGCGGGGCTGCCACCGCTTGGCGGCGGATGCGCCGATCCTCGGGTGCTGCCGTCACTCGGGCTGCGCCTGGACCCCTCGCACGTGGCACATGTCCCTGGGCCAACCATCTTCGCCACAGGCGCTGCACCGTGGACACATCCCTATGGGTATCGGCTGCGATTTGACGAAGCGACCAACCTGCCCTTCTCAGCCCGATCACCATACCCCTCGTAAAGTCGTCTGTCTGCTGGAAATGCCTCCGTTGACGGCGGCCTGGCATTCTTAGCTATACACGTGTCCTGTGGCACACGACAACACGTTCTACAATGACTGTCGGCTGAGAAATCACGGTACGAAGTGGGCCATTCGCCAACGCCGTGTCCCATTTATCGTTCGCTACGTGCGCAGCACAGCGGCGCATTTCACATCATGAGCATACCTCAGTGACGTCAGTCTACCCTGCAATTGGCATAAAGTTCTGACCACTCCTTCTTGGTGTTGCATTTGCTCTGTCAGTCAGTGTATATATAAGAAAACATAAAGGTCCGATAACACTGCCCTGAGGAACTCCCCTCTCAACTATCACAGGGTCAGATAAAACTTCACCTACTCTAACTCTCTGAGATCTATTTTCTAGAAATATAGCAACCCATTCAGTCACTCTTTTGTCTAGTCCAATTGCACTCATTTTTGCCAGTAGTCTCCCATGATCCACCCTATCAAATGCTTTAGACAGGTCAGATAGGAAATTCTTAGATTTAATTTAGACAGGTCAATCGCGATACAGTCCATTTGACCTCCAGAATCCAAGATATCTGCTATATCTTGCTGGAATCCTACAAGTTGAGCTTCAGTGGAATAATCTTTCCTAAAACCGAATTGCCTTCTATCGAACCAGTTATTAATTTCACAAACATGTCTAATATAATCAGAAAGAATGCCTTCCCAAAGCTTACATACAATGCATGTCAAACTTACTGGCCTGTAATTTTCAGCTTTATGTCTATCACCCTTTCCTTTATACACAGGGGCTACTATAGCAACTCTCCATTCATCTGGTATAGCTCCTCCGACCAAACAATAATCAAATAAGTACTTCAGATATGGTACTATATCCCAACCCATTGTCTTTAGTATATCCCCAGAAATCTGATCAATTCCAGCCGCTTTTCTAGTTTTCAACTTTTGTATCTTATTGTAAATGTCATTGTTATCATATGTAAATTTTATTACTTCTTTGGCCTTAGTCTCCTCTTCTATCTCGACATTATCCTTGAAACCAACAATCTTTACATACTGCTGACTGAATACTTCTGCCTTTTGAAGATCTTCACATACACACTCCCCTTGTTCATTAATTATTCCTGGAATGTCCTTCTTGGAACCTGTTTCTGCCTTAAAATACCTATACATACCCTTCCATTTTTCACTAAAATTTGTATGACTGCCAATTATGCTTGCCATCATGTTATCCTTAGCTGCCTTCTTTGCTAGATTCAATTTTCTAGTAAGTTCCTTCAATTACTCCTTACTTCCACAGCCATTTCTAACTCTATTTCTTTCCAGTCTGCACCTCCGTCTTAGTCTCTTTATTTCTCTATTATAATAAGGTGGGTCCTTACCATTCCTTACCACCCTTGAAGGTACAAACCTGTTTTCGCATTCCTCAACAATTTCTTTAAACCCATCCCAGAGTCTGTTTACATTTTTATTTACTGTTTTCCACCGATCATAATTACTTTTTAGAAACTGCCTCATGCCTGCTTTATCAGCCATATGGTACTACCTAACAGTCCTACTTTTAAGACCTTCCTTTCTATGACATTTATTTTTAACTACCACAAAAACAGCTTCATGATCACTAATACCATCTATTACTTCAGTTTCCCTATAGAGTTCATCTGGTTTTATCAGCACCACATCCAGGATATTTTTCCCTCTGGTTGGTTCCATCACTTTCTGAATCAGCTGTCCTTCCCATATTAACTTATTTGCCATTTGTTGGTCATGCTTCCTGTCGTTCGCATTTCCTTCCCAATTTACATCTGGCAAATTCAGATCTCCCGCTACAATCACATTTCTTTCCATGTCGTTTCCGACATAGCTGACTATCCTATCAAATAATTCTGAATCCGCGTCAGTGCTACCCTTTCCCGATCTGTACACTCCAAATATATCAAGTTGCCTATTATCTTTAGAAATGAGCCTTACACCTAGAATTTCATGTGTCTCATCTTTAACTTTTTCGTAGCTTACAAATTCTTCTTTCACCAAAATGAACACTCCCCCTCCCACCATTCCTATCCTATCTCTATGATACACACTCCAGTGCCGTGAGAAAATTTCTGCATCCATTATATCATTTCTCAGCCATGATTCAACTCCTATTACAATATCTGGTAAATATATATCTATTAAATTACTTAATTCTATTCCTTTCTTTACAATACTTCTACAGTTCAACACTAACAATTTTATGTCATCCCTACTTGATTTCCAGTTCTCTGTTCCCTTATCACCGCTCCCTAGGCCATCCCGTTTCCCTGAATGTACCTCCCTATTACCCTTCTAAACAAATTTCCTAACTTATATGTACCACTGCGGTTTAAATGAAGGCCATCTGAGCGCAGATCTCTATCTCCTACCCACCCATTAGGATCTAGAAATTTCACTCCCAGTTTCCCACATACCCACTCCATAGTCTCATTTAAATCCCCAATCACCCTCCAGTCAGTATCCCTCCTACACAGTATTCCACTAATAACAATCTCTGCTTTCTTAAACTTCACCCGTGCTGCATTTACCAGATCCCACACATCTCCAACTATGTTGGTACTTATATCAGCTTGCCTTACGTTGTTGGTACCAACATGAAACACTACCACCTTCTCCTTCCCCTCCTCCCTCTCTTCTACTTTCCTCAACATCTGCCTCAACCTAATTCCTGGATAACATTCTACCCTGGTTCCTTTTCCTCCACACACTTTCCCCACGTGTCTAACGATGGAATCCCCCATGACCAGAGCCTCAACCCTCCCCACCTCATCTGATCCCCTCCCCTCCTGGCCAGCCCTATCTTCTCTCACTGCTGCAGAAGCTACTTCCTCCTCCCTTTTCTCCTTCCCATGACCCTGTTCCACCTGTCTTTTCCTATCCTCTACTCTACATTTCCCTTTCCTACCTTTTCCCTTCCTCCTACTTCCACGCATCTCAGCAACAGTTCCCTGTCCCTCATCTTCCCTCTGTTGTTCTACCTGGAGTGACTCGTACCGATTTCGCACAGACACCTGTCCTGAATTCTGATCCTGAATAGAGCCCTTAGCCTGCAATCTCCTTCCCCTTAGAACATTAGACCACCTGTCTTCTACAATTCCTCCCTTTCCTTCCCCTCCCTCTTGTACACCTACTGTAACCTGTACATTGTTTGAGGGAGTCCTATCTTCCTTCCTGTCTTCTGTGAGAATCCAAATTATCTCCCTCAAACTTTCCAACTCCTCCCTCATACCCCTCAATGCCTCACCACACCCACAATAAGTACACTCGTGCTCGTTAGCCATTCTTTACGGGGGGGAAAAATTAAATTAAAAAAATAAAATAACTTATTTGCAAAAAATAAATGAACGAAGGGATATATTGTCTGGGACAGTACACAACAATAAGGTAATTAATATACGACTACACTACAATACTACTTAGTCGTGCTCTATTTTTTTTTATTCTACAACCCCTAACAGGATAAAAACTGCTGTTAATTACTGAATATCGAAAGTAATACACAAGAACTACACAATTCCAAACTGCAATTAAGCCTATCCTAATTACAACAGTATTTTAGTAAGAGTTTCTATGGATACCTCTACTACACCAGTACTACACAAATATTTTACAATAATAAAATAAGCACACTCAATTCTAATAGGATATTACTCGTATACTACTGTACAGTACACTACAGTAATTTTTAAACTACTTTCAGACGTATCCTAATTACGATACCGGTACCGTACCGTATGTCACTACTAAGCACAACAGAAATGAAATTTGCAAGAACTACTGTACTCAAAGATTACCAACGAAGCTAAATGCTTAGACAAATTATTATTAGTATTACGGTCTAATAGATACACACGAATATAGCAGGCAAGATACGGCACTATCTAAATGTACTGTATCTATACTACAATGTATCTATTACTACACTACACTACACTGAGTTTGGTTAAATGCTTAAGTATCAAAAGGTTTGCCGTACACGAAGAAAAACACGAATATAACTGGCAAGATACTATTTAATTTTATTATACCTCATCTTCACTACAATTCTACTGAAATGTGGTTATGTGATTATTACAGCTGGTGGATTATTATTATTTTCCCTACTCCACGGGACGGAGAAAAAAAAGTGCCCTTAATTAGGCCTGCTGAAAAATACGAGGTTGTCTACAATAATTTCTCAAATATTTCTATCAAAACTACTACTACTACTACTCCAAGGACTTGAACTGCAATTACTGGGATATATGAACTTTATTATTATTAGCTAACCGCTCATAAATACTGAAAGATCGAGGGAGCGAAATATAAATTACGGATACTAACTACCTACTGAGAAGTACAAATGAATGGAATACAAGGTCAGCTGATTTTTATTTATATTTACTTGACTACACTACACCCTTTGTTCACGACTGTAGCCAACAATGCAATATTTGAATATGAGGAGCGACAATAATCAATAACAATACGACTGTTAACTATTACCGTGTAATCTCTTTAACTTCTTTTTAAATGGAAGTTTACAGGCGTATCGTGTTTTTTAATGTAGTAAATTATTACCTTCGCGATAGTTTGAACGGATATCTATACGAAATACCGGAGAAGTTGCTGCAGAAGTTACGGTACTATTCCTTATGATAATCTGCCTTTGTAAGTACAACCAACGAACCTACAGATATTTACAAATATTTTTAAAGTTAATAGTATTACCTAAAGTATCTCCTAAACCTAAATTCGAAACAAGGTACACCTAGCTAGCCTACTTAACCTAGAAAACGTAATTTACTGAAGACCAACTGAATTACTTGTTACAAAATTTAAATAAATATCACTACTCCCAATTTCTACCAACAAGCACTAAACACCACTATATAAACAGCACTAAATGAATCAGATATACACAAAATTAAGCTATTTCAATAGGTAATGGCTCGCCCATATTCGAACATAGACCGCCGTTCTCGACACGCAATCGCAGAATATCAATGGATATCAAATCACACTGATCAAGAATGTTTAGACGGCAATGAACGTGTCAAGAGTCAGAAATTCTCAAAGGCGAGCAGAAGAATCGGCAGTTCAGTGGGAAGAAAGACTTGAAATCTTGCGAGTTAAATTGAGAAGTGCAGTACAATCATCTCAACAATGCCAAGAACAATTAGATCAACAGTGAAGACGTATGCAGTTGCAAATATTGAGCTTCATATCACCAAATTTCTTTTTTTCATATGAACCGGATATTCAATATGATACCTCATGTAAATTCGTTCAAATTGGAAAAACGGACAAAGTCTGTCCGCACTGCAAAGAAATTAAATTTAAAGGAGAAACCCCGGGAATGTGCTGAGCGAGCAAAAGAGTGAAGCTACCTGAACTTGAATAGCCAAAAGAACCACTGAAAAGTTTATTAAAAGGAATTATTAATGATTCAAAACATTTCCTTAAAACATAAATAACAAATCCTGTTTTCAGATGATGTCATTCAGCGCTAACGTTATACCAGAGCATTTTATGCTGACATTTAAAATTCAGGGACAAATTTACCACAGATCATTTGTCTTTGTTTCCTTTTCCCAGTAATAATCATAAATCTCTCCAATCTATTTCATCGGACATCAAAATGTCGAATTGAATGCATGCTGCCAAATCTCTACTGGAATCAGGAGGCATATTGTTAATTCATTGCAAAAATGTTACATAACAACAATAATTTAATTTTTATGTTCAAAACTGCAATTGATCTCATGTTTGCTAGAATACATTTATTTACTTACCCATTCATTTCATATCAGACTGAGCCACAGCGAAGCGTGGCCGGGTTTAGCTAGTATTCCATATAAGTTAATAATATCTCAGACATACTCTCACACATCTGGCATCCCCAAATAAATTTTTATTTCATCAGGTATTGTATTTCCCACTTGAGTCTGTTTATACTATGTATAGAGGTTAGTGTAATTTGCGATGTATTCATTCACACAGTTTCTTGCCAGTTATCATAAATTCAAAATATGCCAGTTCTGTAGAACTAGGGGGTAGATTGTGAATGGGACCTTAATCTCTGGTGAAAGTACCGAGCAGGGAAAATGGCAGAAGTGAATGAACATTTAGTTGTATTCTACCATCACTGCCAGCATTTCTAGGATGATGATTTACAGCATCCACATCACTATCAACTGTTACATAAATGATCATTCATACTTATTTCACAAAGAAAATCACTATCATAAAGCTTTCTGAAACATTAAAATCACTTTTATACAGTACAAATCTACTTCAACACTGGCTTCTGAAAGAGCATATACATGTTTACGAACAGAACAACAGAATGTGACAGTTATTAAATAAACATTTATTATTTCCTCTTAGGTTTTTAAATATTGTCCTACGCTTGCCTGACATATTAGCAAGAGTTTACAGTTAGTAGTAACTATTTACCCATCCAAGAGATGGCAGGAGTTAGCTAGAAAATTCAGTGATGCTTTTGGACACTAAGACAGGGATCATGACCTACACTGCTAGGCGCAATCAGGTGCTTAGAGAATTAAAGTGTTAATGGCAATGCAGTGTACGTACATTCTGATCTGGGCTATGTCCAACTAATTATTTTTTTTTTTTTTTTTTTTGCTAGTTGCTTTACGTTGCACCGACACAGATAGGTCTTATGGCGACGATGGGACAGGAAAGGGCTAGGAGTGGGAAGGAAGCGGCCATGGCCTTAATTAAGGTACAGCCCCAGCATTTGCCTGGTGTGAAAATGGGAAACCACGGAAAACCATTTTCAGGGCTGCCGACAGTGGGGTTCGAACCTACTATCTCCCGAATACTGGATACTGGCCGCACTTAAGCGACTGCAGCTATCGAGCTCGGTGTCCAACTAAATAAAAGAAATAAATTTCATTATGATAGGTCCATATTGATCTGTGAATACAATAGTATTTAAATAATATATTATTCAGGTCCACCTTTTCAATACAAATTGTACAATGTTTAAATTACATATACGTTTAGGGACTAGTTTCGACCTAACAGTAGCTCATCATCAGCCTAAAGCAAATTAAACACAAATGCATCGAAGAAATTAAACAATGTAAAGACACAAAGGTCTTAAAAATGTACATACACGTAAGATATTAAGATAAGAATTCGAGAGATGCGCTGCACTACCTTAAAAAATAACTCTATGATAGAGATTCATAAAAAATCCAGTGCGCCGTACAACATTTAAAAAGTTGTTTAAGAAAGAGATCCTTAAATTGCTGGTCAAGGATATCTATATAGGCTGGCTCTTTAAAGATTCTGCTTTCCATTCAAAGATCAACTGAGCTGAAGTCATGCTGTCTTCTCAGGATGTTCATAAATTCGGTACACATGGATGCAAAGCATGATGTTAGAAAGTCTCTTCAGTTTTTAGAATCTTGAAGGATGATGATTGTTGCGCGTGGAGGCTTAATACATAATAGTAAATAAAGGTGGTCGGATTTCGCAGTTCAATGCGGACCGTACAGTTGACATTGAATAAATGAGAGCTAAAATAGAAGAATACAGAAGATTGCCTAAGTGAAATACTGTAAATAGAATGAAAAATCAGACCTTGACTATTTGATTTTGTGTTTCTGAACATGTGAATGAGCAGATCAAATAGAATATTCGGTTTTTCGGAAATGTCATTAAGATTGTAATTTGGATTAAAATATTGGTCTAAATGTATAAACAGTTCTCTGCTATATTAAGGAGGGGTCCTTTATTCATAATTTTGAGGATTTCCATATCATGGATTTTTTATGAATCTCTATCATAGAGCTATTTTTTAACATAGTGCAGCACATCTCTCAAATTCTTATCTTAATATCTTACGTGGTATGTACATTTTTAAGACCTTTGTGTCTTTACATTGTTTAATTTCTTCAACACATTTGTGTTTAATTTGCTTTAGGCTGATGATGACCTACTGTTAGGTCGAAACTAGTCCCTAATTGTACATGTAATTTAAACATTGTACAATTTGTATTGAACAGGTGGACCTGAATAATATATTATTTAAATACTATTATGTCCAGCTACCAAGCAGAAAGGGCTATACTGTACCAGTGATTGAGAATATCATAGTAAGGAGAGTTCTTCATGACAGCCAGAGCTTTGTAGTGTTGAGATCCCACCACTGTGGACAAGGTCAGCTGGCATGCCTCCTCGCTACTCATCTGGGTGGCTGTGAAGTGTTGCACTGGTTGTCGGGTGGCCATCGTAATGGAGCGTTCCTTTTGTAAGTGAGCAAAGAGCTGATCTAGACTGTGAAGTTGATGGGGCTCCTTCCGTAACTCTGTTGAATACAATACTTGAGCAACTGGATCATCGGAGGCCTGAACAGGTGAACAGAAAGAACATCAGTTGATATATATTATGTTGAATTTTGCACAAATATTGTTTATGCCAATAGGATAAGTTGTAACATCAGTTGATTCAGGGAATTAAATTCTTCTGATCATTCAGTAAAACATTTCCCAAGAGAGTCAGAACAGTAGGTTATTAAATCATTGTTGTAATGAAATGAAATGTCGTATGGCTTTTAGCGCCGGGATATCCCAGGACGGGTTCGGCTCGCCAGGTGCAGGTCTTTCTATTTGATGCTTGTAGGCGACCTGTGCGTCGTGATGAGGATGAAATGATGATGAAGACAGCACATACACCCAGCCCCCGTGCCACTGGAATTAACCAATTAAGGTTAAAATCCCTGACCCGGCCGGGAATTGAACCTGGGACCCTCTGAACTGAAGGCCAGTACGCTGACCATTCAGCCAATGAGTCGGACATTGTTGTAATAATTATTATTCATGGAAAAGAATTGTACTGTACAGAAATAAAGGTTATGTTTAATAATATGTTGAAAATGCATTTAATGGCTATAGATTAGATTAAATGTAAATTAATCCTCATCATTTTGGATTTGTATTCTATAATACATAAAATAAAAACAGCAGTAGCTAATTTGTAGCAGGGAGAATACCATACTCACAAACAAGCTGAAGTACAAAGCATACAAGTTTATATAAGACGTAAAAATATTACCTGGGTATTAAACAATAATGAACTAAATTCATATTTATAACAATGAAACTAATGTGTGCAGTTAATTTAAATTATACAATAATAATTTTGTTGTAAAAATTCTGTAGTAATTCACACTCAAGTTAAAATGAGAAGAAAAAAATAATAACAGTAACACAATAATAAGCAAATACTGCAACAGTGATACATTAATTTAAACTATGCAATAAATTTTTTGTTATAAACATTCTTTCTGGTTAATGATTTTATTTGTGCTTAGTATTTTATCATCATATTGTACAACGCTGGACCAGTGGGACGTAAAAGAGATAACATTTTAAAAATAATTAAATATGATGGTCATCATTGCATTGTTCCTGTACAGTTATGTAATGGCAATTAGTCTTCTAAATGTTCTTGTCTTCCCTGTCGACAGAACACAGGAATGGATGTATTTTGAGCTCACACTAATGCACCTCAACATGGTACATATTTTCTTACAGTGGGAGCCATATCTTTTCATTTTTAACTCACTTAATTTATAACTATTAGGTTCTATTTTAAATAAGTTGCTTCTATTTCAGGTATTTTTTAAAATTTAATTTATTCATAAGTTAGTTTTGACAGACTGAAGAACCTAACATAATTTTTTAAAGGTAAATGTGACACAATCACTTTGCTGAAAGAAACATATTTTTCTTCAAAAAGTACGGTAGCAAAGTTGTGGTTGTGACAGTTTGGTTGCATTTTTTTTTATGATGTGTGCTGTGAGTGTTTCCATATATGGCCTACTTCAAGTAAATTCTCAATCATTTACAAACTGTACTCAAATTTAATCCTCAGAATTTCTGGGTCACACTGTACCACACGTGTCAAATTTTCTGGGACTTGCAAAGGCGCAGACTTTGAGAAGTGTCCAAGGACAGGATAACCAGCATCAAATTAAAGTTTAAATTCCATTGGCTTAAATAATCAACAAGTAACTCCTGTGCTGTTGTTGGTCATTAACTTTGCTGTGCTGTTTTCTGTTTCACCATGTAGTCAGACTACCTTCGGGAATCATGTTGCAGGGTAGATTCATTCTGCCTGTGGGATCGTGTAGAGTGGACATGTTGTCCGGGAACCCTGTGCTCCGTGGGGAGCTCTGGCTTTTCTTGGAGTAAGCAAATCTTAAACTTCTTAATGTAACTTGATTTTAAATCTTAATTTGTCACAGGAGTTTACCTGTTGATTTTGCTAACGTGAACCAAAACAAATCCACAATGATGTAAAGGTGTTTTACATCCATCCTCACAAGGCAAGCTCTTCTAACTGTTTCTGAACCTTAAAATTAAATTGTTCACTAAGTTTGACCTCAGTAATTCTGCTTTATTTCAAATTGTTTCCTATGACCTGTATTTTTCTTTAGTGAAGGTATCGCTTCACATTTTCAACTTGTAATCGATTAAGTATCTTTTCCTTAAATATCGACCCACTCTGAGCAGTGGACTAATTCACTTTTCACAACTTAACTTCAGTTTTACTTGATGTCTATAGTATTTAAAATTACTTTCCTTCAAGACTAGTAATGGTAAGATTGTCGTAACACTGTAGCTCAATTCTGTATTGTTTCACTTTTCTATTTTCATGTCTATGCTAGAGTGTTCTATTTTCATGTGTTTTGTGATTTTAATAATAAGTAGATTAACTAAATTATTCTTTATTTGAAGTTTTTCCACCAAAGTTTATGTTCCATCACCTTGTAGGGTCCATTCCACTTTCCATTTCCTGCCTTTTTAGTTGTTGTGTATTTTACCTTGTTTAACATTGATTTTAAGCAGGTGTGTATTATCAGGATTTCACTGTAAAAGAAAAGTTGAACTGAAGAATGATGTAATGGATATCACATCCACAAACCTCAAAGAACTCCTTGAGTTGTCCATCCCAGTAGGCTGAGAATGAGGCGTGCATGTGCCAGACGTCAGTGAGCTGCAGGTGAGTGTCACGTCCTTGGAGTGCAAGCAGAGAGGTGACACCTGCAGCAAAACCTGTGTACACCAGATACATGGACAAGTAGCCCACCATGAAGACTGACCGGCAAGAAGCTCCTTGGGGCTGGTTGCTGCTGCCTGACAAACAGTACAAACTCATATTTACTCACACTATTTTTATAGATAAGTAGATCTCCACTGAACGTTCCCTAGTTGTAATTTTAAGTAATGGAACAGAACAAACAAGTGATTAATTTGATAATATATATATGGTGAATCACCTAAAACTTGCACCCCAAATATTTCTGAAATGGAAGGTGCTAGTGATGTACTGTTTTCATAGAAATGAAGTGTACCCAAGCGCTCATAACTGTAGCCCATACACAGATGTTAATGATTATTAGAATGTGTACTTATTTTAGAAAAAAAATTTCAAATGGAACAATGTCTATTGATATTAACAAAATAAAACTAAAGTAAATCAGAATGTTAAGTGTTTTTTCTGGATTCTTGTACAAGTAGATCACAAACTATCATAGTTTGAAAATTGTAAAGTTGTAATTTTAAGTAATGGAACAGAACAAACAAGTGATTAATTGATAATATATATATGGTGAATCACCTAAAACTTGCACCCCAATACCGACAATTGTCTCCTCCATGTGTCAGCAGTAATTTAAGTAAAAAAAAAGTGATTAAACAAATTCTTTGGATTCTGAATAAAAAGAAAGAGAATTGGACTTCAATGGTTGTGTTCAAAATTACTACCACCAGCTTCAGTACAAGCTTCCAATCTGCCATGTAAAGACTGATGCAAATATTCTAGCATTTCATCAGAAATGTCAGTGCAGGCAGCAATAATACATCAATTCATATAATCTCATATAGTTGGTATGTTTTTGTAATCAATGCATTTTAGCTTTCCCCAGAGAAAAAAATCTAAATGGGTCAAATCATGTGAATGGGCCGGCCCTCTTCATCCAGTCCAATGATTTGGAAACAGACAAGCTGTATTACGTCATCCACTATGCACTGTACATCCATCAGGCTGATACCACATGTTCCTAGTCTGCAGTGGAATGTCTTCTAACATCTGTAGAAGTTGGCCTTGAGATACTTTTGAGAATCCAGTGTTCCTTCTATGAAAAAATGTGCCTATGAGCTGATAGTTCACTATTCCACACCACACATTTAAACTTCATGGATGCTAATGTTCCACTTGATGAAGCCAATGGAGATTATTTCCGTAAAAGTAGACCAAGTTTCGTAGGTTTACTTGGCCGTGATGTGTAAATGTTGCTTCATCACTAAACAAGATCCATGATACATCTGATTTATCTTGACTTAATGCCCATGTACAAATGTTAACATGATTCTCAAGATTATTTCCATGAAGCCTTTGATGGAGAGAGACATGATATGGATAGAACTTTTGACAGTGACGAACACCTAGTACACTTGCCTGACTCATGCCACTTTCTCGTGTGAGTGAATGGGAAGTATAGATGTTGATTCCCATACGGAACCTGAAATATTTGTCTCGAATGAGTAAATTTATAATACCAATATAAATGGTCCATTATTGGACATTATAAATTTTCTAGCGAACTCACTCCCGGCCGCCAGCACCTCGCCCCAGTGTGCCAAGTTGGACTCATCAGTTGGCAAATAGCACACCCACCAAGATGCATGGCTAGTGCATACCGTGGAGGCTTCTTCTTCTTCTTCTTCTTCTTCTTCTTCTTCTTCTTCTTCTTCTTCTTCTTCTTCTTCTTCTTCTTCTTCTTCTGCTCAAAGTTATTTCATTCCCACCGGAGAAGGTTGGAGGGCCAACAGCTAAACGAGTAGCTCTTAGGTCAAGTGTAGAGGGAAAAATATGAAAAGAATGTAAGTTTAGAGTAAGTATGTGTCGTACATATGTATAAGAGAAATGTTGGGTTTTGGCACAGAGGCCGCCGAGGCCAATCAAGGAAGCACCCCAAAGGAAACCCGCACGACACCCGCCATAGTCAACCCCCGCTAGACCCCGTTTATTGAAGCATTCATATACATATATAAGAAAGATATACATATACATGAAATGAAACACAAGGCAAACAAAAATAATGTCTCTGAAACGTATAGAGTCTTTGATCAAATGCACAGATAAGAATGTATGTACAACAGTGACAAGAACACTAAACAAAGAATGGAATCAAGATATTTGGGTTAATTTATTGTCTGTCTTGAGGTAATCATATACATAACAACAAGAGCACAAGGAACTAAACACTTATTGCCGTATGTTCTTCACGCAGTTTGAAATAAGTAGAAAAGCATTGGAATAATAAACAGACGAAAAGAAAGACATTGAACTACAATTAGTAATCAATTGATTTCTGGAAAAATAGTGAAAAGAAACAGAAGTCCTTCTTGACGGGTTGTAACACAAACACGAAGATAATTGAAAATAAATAAAAGCATCTTGTTATACGAGGACGGTTTGAAAAGTTCTCGGAATCACTGCTAGATGTCAGTGCTAGAGCAACGAGGTTCCCGCACAATAATCACACATCCTTTGTGAGTGCACACGTGGCGCGTCAGTGCTCTACCTGCAGGAGTGTGGTAGTGACGACTCTTTGTTGTTGTTGTTCCCATGTAGTGATTTGTGACAATGGAAAAAACTGAGATTCGAGCAGTGATTAAAGGTATGAAAGCAAAGGAAATTCATGCCGACTTTCAGAACATACTGGGGGACTCTGCTCCTTCATTTTCAACTGTTGCCAAGTGGACCAGTGAGTTTAAATTTGGTCGGGAGAGCTTGGATGATGATCCGCGTAGTGGACGGCCAAAAAAGTGTTACGACCCCAGAATTGATCGCAAAAGTGCATAAAATGGTCATGGAGGATCATCGACTGAAAGTGCGGGAGATTGCTGAAGCTGTAGGGATGTCTTCTGAATGGGTATATATATTTTAACTGAAGAATTGGGTATGAAAAAATTATCTGCAAGATGGGTGCTGCGGCACTTGACATTGGACAATAAACGCACCAGATTGGAAATGTCCAATGTCAGTGCAACCAACAAGATTTTTTGCACTGGTTTGGGTCCACTACTATACCCCAGAGACAAAACAGCAGTGAAAGCAGTGGAAACATGCTGATTCACCACCAGCAAAGAAAGCAAAGGCAGTGTGTTCGGCCGGAAAGGTCATGGCCCCAGTTTTCTGGGATGCAAAAGGCATTCTGCTGATAGATTATCTTCCTACTGGCCAAACAATTACGGGGCAATACTATGCAAACCTCCTAGACCAACTCCAGGAAAAGATATGCAAAACAAGGCCTGGTTTGGCAAGGAAAAATGTCATCTTTCATCAGGACAACGCTCCGCCGCACACAAGTGTTATTGCCATGGCAAAACTTCATGAACTGGGGTACGAATTGTTGCCACATCCACCTTATTCACCTGATTTGGCACCATCAAACTTATGTCTATTCCCCAAGCAGAAATTTTTACTCGGTGGATGGAGATTTTCTACAAGGGAAGAACTGACAGCCGAATTGGAGAGGTATTTTGCAGGCCTGGAGGAATCTCATTTTCGAGATGGGATCAAGACATTGAAACATTGCTGGACCAAATGCATTACTCTACAGGGAGACTATGTTGAAAAATGAAAGCAGTTCCACCAAGGTAAGATACTTAATTCTAGTATATTCCAAGAACTTTTCAAACCACCTACGTATTCCTTAGCACCGAGCGGAACAAATAAAAACAAAACGATTAGTTATTTTACTGTGAAAATAAGGTACCGTGGAGGCCACTGCATAGGCTACTTGAAGCCACCAGCAGTGCCAATGCACTACGAGAGACTTTGTCTCATTACTAAAAATTGATGCCTGCCTGGCCATCAGATGATATAGATGTTGATTCCCATAGCGAACCTGAAATATTTATCCCGAATGAGTAAATTTACAATACCAATATAAATGGTCTGTTGTTGGACATTATAAATTTTCCAGCTAACTCACTCCCAGCCACCAGCGCCTCACCCCAGTGTGCCAAGCTGGCCAGCCAGGCATCAATTTTTAGTAATGAGACAAAGTCTCTCATAGTGCATTGGCACTGTCAGCGGCTACAAGTAGCCTATGCAGTGGCCTCCATGGTATGCATTAGCCATGCGTCTTGGTGGGTGTGCTATTTGCCAACTGATGAGCCCAACTCGGCACACTGGAGGGAGGCGCTGGTGGCCAGGAGTGAGTTAGCTGGAAAATTTATAATGTCCAATAACGAACCATTTATATTGGTATTATGAATGGGAAGTAACGTGCAGATCTACAGCAACAGCAGCTAGAACATTAGTATCACCCTCTTCTCCAGTCACTTATTTGTTTCTGTTACGTTTTCTAGGTGTTACACTTCCAGTTTCACGTAATTGATTGAAAAGGTTCACAAATGATTATTGACATGGGTGACATCTATTAGGATATCGTTCCGCACCCAGAGCACAAGAACAAACAACATTCTTCATACACTATTAACATTTTGGCTTTTTCCATCATTGCTGAATGCCATCATCCACCACACTTTTTTTCTTGAACTATCACAAAGTAACTGACAAGGAAGTTGAAATGCAATCAGTGTACAGTAAAGGAAACAAAGATAAGAACATCATAGCCTCGTAACTAAGCAGTTGAATGGAGCAGACAGCTGACAGTATTTACAATTTTCAAACTTCAATGGCTCATGACTACACACCTGAGAAAATCTCCAAATTCAACAGATGTTTGGGAATCATCGACAAAGCTTTTAGACCATCATTAGTTCAAAAACACACCCCTACAAGAATCTACAAAACCTTGGCAAGACATGTACTTTGTTATGGAAGCGAAGCGTGGACCCTGAGGAAATGTGATAAGAGAAGAATAACTACAGCTGAAATGAAATACATGTGGCGAACAGCAGGAGTCACTAAGTGGGAACACAAAAGAAATACAGAAGTGCTGAATGATATTAAAAGCAGACCTATATTGGAATACATCTATGAATAACAGAGAAAATGGCAAAAACACCTAAACAGGATGGACAGAAGCAGGATCCCAATGCAGTCCCAGTGGGAAGAGATCTCTGGGACACCCCAGGAAGAGATGGTGTGAAAATGCAAATCTTTCGTACGGACCGTAACAGTTCTTCTACAGGACTAATACATGAAAGGATGATGACGATGATGATGTTGACTACGTATACTAGAATCATTGACTTCTAATTTACTCTACATTTATTTTGTTAATGCTAATAGGTATTGTTCCACTTGAAAAATGTAACTATCTAAAATAATACACATTCTAATAATTATTCAAATCTGTGTATGGGCTGCAATTATTATTCATTTCTGTGAAAACAGCACATCATTAGCACCTTCCATTTCAGAAATATTTGGAGTACAAGTATTAGGTGATTCATCATACATAGAAAATTAGTAACACATGAACACAATGACAGGTCAGTGTGGAAAGTGGGAGTATTGGAAACATTTAGTCTCTTCCCTTCATTCAATCACTCGATCAATCACCAATTTGGCCAGTTGCCCAGATGGCAGATTTGTAATCTGGTTAACTTATAATAAAAAATGCTTGTCAATAGACACTAAGATCCAACACTTCGAGGTTATGGAATACGATCCCGGAAGATATTAAAAAGTCTTGCTCGTCTAGGACGTTTAAAACAGCCTACCGTAAATTCCTCCAGAGTACATACAGTTGACTCGAATTAATGTAAGAGTGAATGGCGTGTGATTGAAACCAAAAATTACGTACTAGATTTAAGTTCTTAGTTATCCCATTTGCGTTCTTATTACTCTCATTTAAGGCTATAGACTTTCCTAGAAATAGAATACGTAGTAACATCGATTTTAGCATACTCAGATTGTAACATACTAATATTCAGTTAATTTATTTTAGCCTTAACTTTTCATTTAAGCTAGTTGTAGATATACTCTTTAGGTTATAAGTTGATATATTTTTTGTTATTATCCACTCTATTTATCCTATAATTATTCATCAGTAGCAATATATTATATATTTATTGAACGAATCAACGACTTCCCGCAATTACGGGTTGCCACAATGGACAAAGTAAAGCATATCAGGATAGAGAAAGTTTTTATCATGTAGAAATATAGTGATAATAAGGATTTCTTAGATTATGGAGGTCCGAACAGGTGAGATTTCAGGATTTGTACTGATCCACGTATGGTGGTGGTAACTATTCTTTCAATGCTGTTGATGGGCAGGTCGAACTTTTTCCAGAATTCTACGAACAAGGCAGGTATTGTGCCACGAGCACCAATTATTAGGCCGATAATCTCTACTTCATTCAGCTGGTATTTATTTTTGTAGAACGGAATGGTGGGCGCATAGATGTTCTGTTTTTCAAGATGAACTTCAGTAGACTGGCCGACATGGTGCTCGAATCGGATAGTCGGATCGATAATGAAGCCTTTCGTGTCGTTATCTTTAAAGGCAATTATGTCAATTCGTCTTGTGCTCCCTGTCGTAGACAAACCGTGGACTTCTTCATATACACGGAAGTTTTTGCTACGGAGTTCTTCTGCAATCAGTGATCTTATCTTGTGGTGACGTGAGTTTCTCAGTACTTCGCCGTAGGGGCAAGAACCCAGGACGTGAGCCAGTGTTTCTTTCTCTCTGACGCATCTGCGACAGAGGTTTCTGTCCTGAGTTCTGCCCGGGATAGTTCGTACTGCAGAAACATTCGATGTCATCTTGATTGCCTCTCGCCATTCGCTACAAGAAAGTCCCTGGTGATGCCTAATCCAATTATTGGCCGGTGTGTACTCTTTATACAACTCTACACCGATCCCCTTCTGAGGCAAAGAGCACCAAGTTGCCATTTCACGACTTCTTAGTTCTTGGCGGATTTTTCTTGGATTTGGAAGGTCACTGCCTTTATTGGAGAATCGGTTAATATCTGTGATGTTGAGGGCCTGTAGACAATGCGTCGTTTCGGATGTCAGATCACGCATCTTTAAAACGTAGCTATTGCTGGCTCGGCGAAGAGCGTTGCATGCGCTTATTTGTTGCAGGTGTACTTCCCAGGTTGCTTTGAAAAGTCCGAGGCCTTTGAATCTTAAATCAGAATACAGAGAACTATCGGGTGTATCCATGGGTAATTGCAAAATTTCCTTTAGGGAGCTCTTTACCATTTTGTCGGCGGTTTTCAGGAAGCTAAGCGGTACTTGTCTAATTTCAGCGGTCTGAAAAGCATACACGAGAGTGGGACTGACTGCTGACAGTGAACTTTTGATCTGCCTTTAACAAAGGTGAGGCTGTAAGAGCATCTAACTTCTTGTGCAAGGTTTTTAAAGAAGTGTTTGCATCAAAGATGAGTGTTTCGTTAAAAGTGACACCAAGATATCGAATTTCTTCTCTTTCTTTAACAGTACTGACCTTAAAATTGTCATGAATATCGAGCACTCCGTCCACGAGTTTCTCCTTTTCAATACATATGCCCACACATTTGTTGGCATTTATCTGTAGACCGATTTCCTGGAACAACGTGATAGCGATGCGTGTCAACTCAAGAGCCGCTTCCTTATTTTTGCCAACAATAACTGTGTCATCGGCGAAACCTATAATACTAAGAGGGGGCAATTCTGCAGAAACTGATTTGCCATATGCTTGTAGTAGGTTTTCTTCTGTTATCTCATCAAAAATGAAATCTGTGGCCAAGTTATACAATGCTGGCGATAATGGTGATCCCTGCATAAGTCCTCTCAACAAGCGAATTGGCTTCGTTTTACCCTTAGTGGTTTCGATCTGTGTTGTATTGTCAGTCTGTAGATTGATGATTAGTTCCTTCAGTTTAGATGGAAGTGGCTCGCCAGCTAGTGTTAGATTTAAGTGCTCATGTCCGATGTTGTCAAAGGCTTTTGATATGTCTAGAAAGATCACGGTAACATCTTGCTTATCTGTCTTTGCTGTCTTGAGGAGTCCTCTGAGAATGGAAGTATTTATAAGGCATCCTGGCTGGTTGTTAAAGCCTCTTTGGTGTTCGCTGAAAGTTGCAAAGGAGCGCAAATGCTGATCTAATACCCTTTCAATAACACGTCTAATTACCGAACAGATCGTTACCGGTCTCCAGTTTGACAGACATTCGACATCGCCTTTCTTATGTATCAACACGGTTCTAGCACTCTTTAGACACTGGGGTATTTTGCCTGTTGAAAGCATTCTAGTCGCAATGATTGCTATGATTTCGCATACCGTGTCGTCCCTGATGACACGTACTAAGACACGGTCAGGACCAATTCGACGTGTTGCGGCGGAGATTTCTTCTTTTGTGATTCTGGGGCTGTACATTTCATCTAGCTCTACACGGTCTACGTCGCTGATTTTGGAGCAGTAATCATGCCTTATATTGGAATTTTCAATGGAAAATAAATCGGAGTAAGTGGCAGATATTTTGGAAATATCGACGTTGCAAGATTCGGATTTTGGATTAAGTACCCTCCGCACGGCTTTCCTTCGCTGATTGTAGAACTGAAACTGAGTGAGCTGATAGTCATATTTACGTTTTCTTTCTTGGCGTTCTCTCTTGGTCGCACGTTGTGGATTCGAGGACTTGCTATATGTTTTACCTTGATGTCCGAGATGTTGTTTTCTCCTGGCTTCGTAATATTTCGTAGCGGGGTGTTTTGGACCAGGTAAGAGATGGATAGAGTTACTCAGAAATTCCGACAACTCCCACACGAGTGTGTCGAACTCAGAATCGTTTTCACTGGAGAACTGAATGAATTTGTTCTGCCATTCCTTTAATTCTGACTGGAAAGTAGTCTCCTCTTGAACAGTAATTGATTAGAAATATATTTTAGATCAATACTATAAAAACAAAAAAATTGTGTGTGGTTAAGTGTAAAAGGGGGCCAAGAGCCCTAACTTCACCACTTAATAAAGACACAAATAAATAAATAAACACTACAAAACTGCACCTTTGCCCGAAGCCACTTACACTTGCAAAACCTTGTTCCAAATTAGAAATGAAAGAAGGACTGATCAGCTCGTCAAAATTGAAAGAAGAATTATCAAAACTTGCATAAATAAAAGGTACCAGGTTGAAGGACTCTGGAGAATCCTCCCCAATGAAACTGTCTATCAGGAGATTGAACCAGTTTCCAGCACTATGAAGAAGAAGATGAAGAAGGAAAGAATCTCTTATTTCTTTCATATCCTATGATTACCAAAAAAAAAAAAAAAAAACAGGATTTTATGACAACTAATGAAGAGAAATCTGGGAAAGAAGACAGGAGGGCTTTGGATCAAAGAAATTCAAGAGGATTGCAAAACAGTTGGACTCGAAATTACAGATGCAGAGAACAAGAATAAAATTACCGCTCTTCTTAAGAATCACAAATTTTCAACTAAAATTATGCACAAAATGCCCGTAGAGATTTCAGAGGAATTAAGAATGCGATCAGAATGAATGAAGAAGTACTTGGCAGATAAGAAGAATCTAACGGTACAACCTTCAAAGAAAAAGTGTACATGGAAGACTTAAGTGGTCCAATGTGGCCACTACAGTTAATAATAATAATAATAATAATAATAATAATAATAATAATAATAATAATAATAATAATAATAATAATAATAATAATAATAATAATAATAATAATAATAATAATAATAATAATAATAATAATAATAATAATAATAATCAATCCAAAGTATCCATGAAATCATATCAAACATCTGGGTGACAGAAGCGTTACCTAGCGACTGGACCTCAGCTATCATCCAACCGTTACACAAAAAAGGTAACAAATCAGATCTCAACAACTACAGAGGGATTTCCCTTATATCAGTGACGTACAAGATACTCTCCAAAGTATTACTCACAAGAGTAGAGGCTCAACTAGACTCTTGCATCGGAGAGTACCAGGCTGGGTTTCACAAGTCAAGGTCATGCGCCGAACAAATCCTGAACCTCAAAACAATCATCACTTACAAAAACCTAAGCGCCTCACCCTACGTGGCAACATTTGTCAACTTTCAGAAGGCCTACGATTCGGTAGATAGAGAGTCACTCTTCCAGGCACTTGCTGAACTGGGACTAGATAAGAAAACCTTGAATCTTGTGAAAGCAACTCTTACCAACACTACAGCCAGAATAAAATTTAGAGGTGAACTGTCCCAGAGATTTAAGATCAGAACAGGTGTTAGACAAGGGGATGGCCTATCTTCAATCCTCATTAACTACCTACTCGAAAAAAGTCATGCGTGAGTGGACGGAATTGCTAAAGGATGGCTCTGGATTGAGAATTGGCTACAAGAAAGACAAGTTAACAGTTAACTGTTTAGCCTTCGCAGATGACCTTACACTCCTGGCATCCAGTGTGGAGGAAGCTATCCATCAACTATCCTCTCTCGACCACATAGCAGCTAAAGTAGGGCTGAAGATCGCCATCAACAAAACACAGTTTATCACCAACATCAAAGATGCACCCAAATCAATCCCACTGGGGGACAAAACAGTACAAAGGCACTGGGGGACAAAACAGTACAAAGGACTAACTCCTTCAAATACCTAAGAGAATGGATAACCCCAAACATGAATGAAGATCAGGCCATGAACAGCAGATGCATCAAATTGGAAAATGCCTACCACCTATGTAAGAGTATGTACAAATCCAAATCCCTCTCACTTAACCTCAAAATCAGGCATTACACTACTGTAGTGAGACCATCAGTACTATACGCCTCAGAATGCCTAAACATGGTAAGGAAAGGGCAACTTAGAAAACTGGAGCTGAAGGAAAGGAAGATCCTGAGAAAAATCATGGGCCCTATTAAAGAAGAAGGCAAGTACAGAATCAGGCATAACAACGAACTGTACCAACAATTGGAGAACATTACAACATCTATGAGGAAGAGGAGATTGAATTTCTATGGTCATATCATGAGAATGGACAATCAGAGGCTCACCTCCAGAATCTTCCACACCATCTCTAGAGGGAAAGTGGGCAAGACTCGTCAAAAAAGACCTTCAAGAATTGGACATTGCTCCCAGTGAAATTTATGACAGGAATAGGTACAGAACGTTGATCAGAACATCAAACTCTCTCCTGTCACTAACAGAAAAAACAGTACGTCCGGGAGGAGGTGTGAAATGGACCCAGGAGCGAAAAGACTTTCACAGTGCAAGGATGAAGGAGTACTGGTCAAAGAAGAAAGCTGCTAGAGATAAGAACCACGTGGTCCATAGCAAGTCCAAACGGAACTAAAAATAATAATAATAATAATAATAATAATAATAATAATAATAATAATAATAATAACCACACCCGGGTGACTGGAGTGGTATATTGATGATGATGATGATGATGATGAATATTATCTTCCCTACATTTAACAGCAGAAGAGGGGATTGGGAAAGAAAGTTGTTGACCTTGAAGCTACAGGAATGTGGTTTCATCTTGCTATTTTTGTTAGTCTGCCATTGAGCGCAGTTTAAAGTAAACACTGTTTCCTCTGGTTGCCAAAAATCATGCCTGGTTTAGAGATCAAGCAGCATGTGACATGAAATTCCTTCTGAAATTAAAGAAAATGTCCACAGAATAGTTTAACTTAATGAACGAGGTGTGCAGGGATTCTTCTGTCATCCATGGAAAGTTTTGAATGGAACAAAATGTTTAGTGAGGGTTGGAAGGAGATAGAAGATGATGAGCCTCTGGGTTGTCCAATCACATAAAAACTGATGAAAACATTCAGACAGTTTGTGAGATTGTGAATACATATTGACAACTATCAGGACGATAGTGGATATGGTGATAATTGATAGAGAGACTAAGAGAAATTTGCATGACAACCTGAAGAAGAGAACAGTGTGTTTGAGGATGTTCTCTGGATCAAGACAATGCATCAGGTTACAGTGTCCTTTCTGTGCAGACATTTTTGGCTGATAAATGCATTCCAGTTCTTGAAAATCCCCCAGACTTGTCTTGTGACATTTTCTCTTCCCCAGAGTGAAAAGTTTGTTGAAGGGAACTGATTTACATTCCATGGAAATATTAAAAACAAGAACAGCAAAGGTCCTGCATGGGTTGACAGCTAATGACTTTCAGCATTGTTATGAAAAGAGGAAGATCCTTATGCAGTGGTATATAGACCGAGAAGGGGAGTACTTTTTAACTCTTTCCGGTCTAACTGTGAGCATAGCTTGCAGCGGCCAAAATTACGTTCAGGCCACGCTGCGGGCATAGCCCGTAGTAAGGTTTGACAATTCACTAAAAATCGAGAATGAGCTATGCACGCATTCTGGTGGTTACATTGTGTTTCTTCGTGTATTAGTTACGAGAGTATTTAAGTAGATAGCAGTGTTATATGTCTAAGTCAGAGAATTTACGATATTTTCGACCAACATGCATCAGTAGATGTTGTCACTCAGTGGCTCTAAGACATGGCTTCTTGCGGTAAACATGTACTTTACGAAAGTGATACTTTTGATATTTTATGATATATTATAAGTTCATGCTCAAATGAACATATTATTGACATATGAATTCGAAACAACTTCTTACATGTCATCATGACTGGAGTTCGTTTTACGGCCTAGCGCATGTTCCCGTGTATTTCATATTTGCGTGAATACGTAAGATTGTCTATATATTAGTAATGTTATCTGTTCAGAAGACTGTACTTTCTCTTTCTCAGAAGTCTTTTGTGGTAAATGGAACAATAATTTTACATTTGAGTAACTTCTGACAAAATTTATCAATTAAAATAAAATTTCATAAGAGCTCCCATTTTCATTATTGTAATTATTACTATTGTTGAAAAATTATTATTTTTATATTGTACTCATTATTGTTGTTGTTTTTAATTGCAATGCATATTTTATATTAGCAAAATAGGGTAAATATAATAGTATTTCAGAAAACTGTTCTTGTTTAGTTATCAGTCAGACCTTTTCTCCATTCGCATAACATGGTATAATATATAAACAATTTTAACATCTCAAGTGATAGTTGACATGTTACAAACAGCATTTTCCAAAACTAGATGCACAAACAAGCACAAAGAAAAAAAGAACCATGCAAAAATCTCCTACAGGTACAGAGATATAATGTTTTAAAAATCCTTAAAAAGGCCCAGTCCAGAACATTTGTAAGGGATATTAAGGCCCAGACTGGAATGGGTTAAGTGAAGTTGTAAGATCTTGAAATAAATCATATTTATGATATCAGTCCCATTAATAATAGTAATAATGGCATGTAGCCTCTGGAGAGGATTGGTGCAGGTCTTTTGGTTTGATGCCTATAGGAAACTTGCGTGTCTGTGAGGATAAGGCCCTAGCTGTGATGAATTTGAATGCTTTAAATGACACTCACACCCAGCCCCCAAGCCATCTAAATTAACCAATTAATGCTAAAATCCCCAACCTGGTTGTGAATTGAACCTGGGACCCTTTGTACCAAAGGCCAGCATGCTAACCATTTAGACATGGAGCCAGAGTTCAGTCCCATTTATTAATAGTCACAGCTTATATCTCTTCGACAGCTGGGTGGGTGGGTCACCAGCATTGGCAATGAACACATCTGTCTCTCCTACATGTAATTAGAGTAAGATTTCAAAGATCCACATTTCTAAAATATGTACTTTAGGCTTAGGATCTATTCTGAAGGTTTTTCTAAAATGCCTACCTTGCAGTTATAGACAAAGTTGTATGACGATGATGATTTACCTTGCTGGCAAAGTGCAGCGATTGCCCAAAGGGTTACTTCAATCCAGGTCCATGGAGTCTGTTCTGGTCTTAACTTGGCATTCTGACTTGTCGAGAACTGGAGACAGACAGCCAACAATGCTAACACAAGGAGCAGGCATAACCACAGTGGACCAGTGAAGGTGAGGATCAGCACATCTTCTGTCAGGGGAAGGTCAGCCGCCCGATACACGAGTACACGACTGTAACATGAGGGTGGGTCACAGAGTAAGTTTCAATACTCAAACAAAGACACGCAGCTTACTCAGCATAATGTATATGGTTGCTAGCTACAGCAACAGTTCTACAATAGGTCAGGTAAATATAAGGAGCGATCAAAACGTTTCTGTTCAACGGCTGTACAGCCCTGAATCAGGATGCCAATCAAGCAACATTGCCATGAGCATTCAGGCACTCATCACCCCAACGCACCAGGTTGAAGATCCCCGTGTGGTAAAACACAGTGTCCTGCTGCACATCCTCGTCCGACAGGAAGTTTCAACTCTTCACGGCCTTTTTGAGGGGACCGAAGGCATTATAATCACATGGGGAGAGATAAGGGTGGTTGCTTGAGTGTATCCCACTTGAGTTGTTATTTTCTGTAATGGATGAAGCTGGCCTCCCAGATCGACTGGCGACTTGTGTCGAAACGCAACCCGCACGGAATTTGGTGCACCATTCCACAACGGTGGTTTTCAACAGACATGCTGCCCCGTACACAATTTTCACTCTCCAATGGATGTCCACTGGTGTTTGTCCTTCAGGAGCCAAGAACAGAATAACAACAGGCTGGTCCTGTTTGGACACATTTGGTAATAATGTTGCCATCATTCACGCGGCCGCATTTAACGCACGGACCTCGGCACGGCACGACTGCAACACTAATCCCTTTACCTGCATGTCAGTTCTTATATACCTGCATCGGAGTCACGCTACGTTGCAGGTCCGCTGCAACAACGCCCTCAAACGGAAGCTTTTTGATCACGCCTTATAACAAACACAATTCTCCTTCCCAGCTTCATTGGGAGGGTGGGCATAATCACTTTTTGTTGGATTGTCTATGCTCATCTTCAGCCTTAGAGTGGATTTATTTAGCATATGGCATAACAAATACAGTGCGTTCGGTTAAACTATATCCTGTGCCATGCAAGCTTTATAACATATAAGGAAGTAGAAATTATGCAAATCTTACTTCGAATTCATTTCAGAGGAGAGGTGTATTGATTGCAATGTCCAGGAACCCACCGGCCTGTCCCCGGAAGTACATTTACTTTTATAACCTAACTAGCTGATGTACCCGTGCTTCACTACAGAATTCTCAGAACGAATGTCTTTGTGGTTTTCCCAACTTAAGTCAACATAGGTCATTACAATGACCTCAGTAGGAATGTAGAGATTAAAAGCAATATCATCATATAAAATACTCAATCAAATGAAAAACCGCACATTTTCTCACTTTTAACGAGCAGTACTATGTCGATCTAACAGTCCAAAGTGCGTCAAATGTGCACACTGCTCATTCCAGTCAGTGCCTCAGAGTAGAGATCCAATAGCTGGAATACAATGTTGAACCAGTGTGTTACATACCAGTAGTATCAGAAAATGTATGAACCAGATTCCTCGAAATTGCTGAAGTGCTGCTCTGCGAGCATGTGCCCCATTGATGCAAAGAGGTGATAGTCAGATGGCGCCAGGTTAGAGCAGTACGGTGGGTAGAGAAGGATGTCCCATCCAAGAGATTACAAGGTGTCTTTCACTGGTTTTGATGTGTGAGACGGCGCATTGTCGTGTAACAAAATCAGTTTGCCATGTCTTCTGTCCCATTCCAGCCATCTTTCAATCAATGCATGATTTAAATGAATCAGGTGTTTTTAAAGTTTAAAATTTCATTGTTCTGTATTGAAGAATATTACAGTTAAAATTGAAATAATTGATAAAGAGATTCAACCTATTCAATTTGGCGACAGTATTGTGCATTAACGGTTTTTCATGGCTTCAAGAATTCATAATACACAATACCGCTACCAGAGCGTGCACTGTCTTTCACATTGAAATCATCACGATTAAATTGTCTCCTTGTTCTAATCAATGGAGTGTGTTGAGCAAACAGCAAACCAGCAAACAATGACTTTTCATAGCCTTTTCCTTTGATTAAAGCAATGCGTGCCGCAAATGTTTTTCAAGCACAAATGTCAACATGACCACTGAACAATACAACACAGACACTTGTGTTTGGCGGACTCAACTTGTGTGTGCTGGTAGGTTAATGTCAGACAAACAAACTGATGCATGTGTCAAATTCATATGCTGTGTACTGTTCGCTGGTGCCATCTGTTAGTGAAACTGGAAAAACTTATGCATACGCCTGGTATAGGATGAGGAATAAGGGATTGGAATAATGTATCAAGGGAAATGTTTGAAAAATTTCAAAGTTGTTTGAAAACATTTAAAAAAGGGCTAGGTAAACAACTGATAGGAAATCTGCCACCTGGGCAACCAATTACTTAACTTTTTCACTTTAGTTTATCTCCCTGTTTCCTCATTATTTATTTTTGTCTCTTGTTTTCTACCCCATGCTTCTCAAGAATTTCATTTCTGATGCCTCAGTTTTGACTCTAATCTCTTTTTGTCATTAACAGGTTTCTGGACTAAATGTTGTTATGGCTAAGTAATAAATCTTTTCCATAGTTTCCTTCACTTCCAGTGGCACTTCTTTATCCCATAATACCATAAGTTTTGTACACTGTAACAGAAACACCTTCTAGCTTGAATCCCATTGCTAATCCCAGCACCTAGTTTTGTATTCTGCATTAGTTCACTTCCCATGTACTTGAAAGTCTCCATCAACTACAGATTTTGTCCCAAAGTTTAATATGACCTTTCCCTTCTTTCTTTCCTTGTGTCATCACCAGTGATTTGCTCTTTTGCACACATTATTCAATCTTTCTATTCACTCCATCTAATTGTTCTTGAACCTCTTTGTCATCTTTTCCCCAAATCACAATGAATGAATGAATGAAAATCCACAGCCTGTTTCCAGATTGAACCGGTTAAGGAATGGAATGAATGATGCCCCTATCTAGGGACGAGGATTGGAACTGTACTGGCTGCCGAAGCCTGTTGCACTGCTCCAGGGAGATGATTAATGACTGACAGATGAAATGAAATGATATTGGAGAGTGTTCTTGGAATAAACAAATGACAGGGAAAACTTAGTGCCCGGAGAAAATCCTGTCCCACCTCTGCTTTGTCCAGCACAAATCTCACATGAAGTGACTGGGATTTGAACCACAAAATCCAGCAATGAGAGGCCAGCGCGCTGCTGCCAGAGCCGCCGAGACTTTCCATATCACAAGATCATCAGCAAATAGCAACATGTCCATTTGTCTTCCTCTGTATGCTACTTTTGCTCTCATGATGTCATCTATTACTATTATGAACTGAAGAGGTAACAGAACATTTCCTTGTCTCAGTCCACATTCAATCTTAAACTGTTCTCTTTTGCCCACTTGTGGTTTCACACAGCTGTAGCATTCATTATACAATGAGTTTGATCATGTTTAATATTCCTTGTCCAGTTCCTTTCTGTGTCAGATTTTCCCAAACTTGTACCCTCCAGATATTACTCCTCTGGACCTACGATTATATGGGAAGCTGTGGAAATAGGTAGAAATCCTAACAATTTCAACAGGGAAACTGGCCATCACTTAAGTAATACGTGGTTGCCAGTTATTAAGGATTTACATAGGTAGTTCCCTTCCCTGTCCCTTCACTGTTGTTATCTCATTCTGGTGTTTTCCAAATGTGTACGTTCCACATCACCAGATGTTTCATTCCATGCTTGTGTCAGGGTCATATTTCCACAATGTGTATGTATGTTCAGTCCGTCAGCGATGCCGCTGGTGGGATCCTCAACAGCTCTGCCATCAGTTGTCATAGATGGCCTAGGCATCACTGAAGAGGCGTACTAGGGAAATGAGGAGTGAGGTAGTTTCCTGTTGCTTTCCTCACTGAGCCAGAGTTGCTATTACATATCAGTCTGCCAAGCCCACTGAAATGCATACACCAACCAACCCTATGAGCAACATTTTCACACCATTCATAGTAGGGACTGGCTGCATAAGGATTGGCATTACCAGCATCGCTCAAACCTCGGTGACTTTCATATTGTCAAAGCCAAGGATAAGACAGAGACAGATCAATGAAAGTAACAAAATTGCTCTAGCCTATACCAGAAGACATAGTGCACTGTAAACACTAGGTCCTGCCAGCAAAGGCATTCCACAATGTGTGTGCACCTGTTATGTGACCCCCTGTCAGACTGATACTTATTGTGCCATTAAAATAATAATAATAATCATATGGCCTCAGCTACTGTGTGCAGACATTTCGATTTGACGCCATCTGGTTGTCTGCTCATCAATCTCGACGTTCCGTTTTACTCTAGGCCTACTAGATGACAGACCGAGTAAACCAGATCTCTCTTGGGCGTCTGTGGCTTCCGCTTTGAATGCTAGCGCTGTACCGCATACGATGAGACATCTGGTGAGGAATGAATGTACCACTTACACTTCTATTACCAACGTCTAAATTCCAACTTTCATTCTTAGAGAACTCTTCCTCGTGAACAGTTAAGATTTTTTCTGAAAACACAGAGCAAAGTTCTCTGTGAAATGTAAAGAATTTCACCTTATTTTCTTGACAGAGCATAAGCCCAAAAAAAGCCTATGTACCATGTCTATAAGTCAAACATGTGTTTGAGAAGTACACGAGGATTTTCTTTCCTCCAAATTCTAACATTTCTGTTGACTTCATCAGTGAGATGAAAGGTGTACTCATAGGATATAAACTTCATGGTTTTAATCCGTATTGAATTGTGATCACAATAATATTTAAACTTATGTTGCAATGGTCCACCTTTTCAATACTATATTATGCAATGTTTAAATTACATTTCTAATCTAGGAACTCATTTTGGCCTTGGCTGGCCATCATCTTAATGAAAAACTGTACAAACACATCCAATAACTAAAACAAATGTATAAACACACACAGAAAACATTAAAAAATGTTAAAAACATTTGGGATGAACTATATGCACAACATGTAAAATATGATAAAATTAATATCAGGCTCTAAAATTCTTAGATGCATTGCATCATGTTAAAATGTTCTATTAATGCTTGTAGTTAAAATATCATGAAAATGCTGTAAAGTTCCTGTGTTTGACATTGTCAATGTTTGAATCAAGGACAGCACATGAAGATATGGTTACATAACTCGCATGTTCTTAATTTGTAGCTGGTAAACATTCGCAGTTCAATGCGGTATCCATGAAGTTAACCTTTCGTTATGGCATGTGGTGCATGGCCTTTTTTGTGTGCCTCATGAGGCAACTTCATGGACACCGCATTGAACTGCAAATGTCTACCAGCTACAAATTAAGAACATGCCAGTTATTTAACCATATCTTTATGTACCGTCCTTGATTCAACTATCGACAACGTCCAACAGAGGAACTTTTCAGCATTTTCATGATATTTTAACAACAAGCACTATTAAAAAGGTGGACCATTATGACATAAGTTTGATTATTATTATGAAAGATGTACTCCTTATTAAACACTTGCTTTTCCATACAGTTGTCCTGTTCCATTAGTTTCTGGAAATTTTATCAGAACTGAGTATGCCAGATGTGTGATCGTGGGGAGCCAACAAGTGCAGCAATTATAAACAGAATGCATTCACTCAAAGATGCTTGTGGACAATTATTCTGACAGTTATTTGTGGAAGCTGAAGCTGTCCACTTGCCCAATTTGCTGATTTCTATGGGCATCATAGGAAGTTTTTGCATACCAGTTCTACAGTCTCGTCTGACATTGATGGTCGACATGAGATTTCCATACACGGGCAATCTATAGACACAAACTGTGTGTACCATTGATGAATAATTTTCCCTTTTGTTAACTCTTTATGAAAATATTCTCCACTGGTGTCTTATCATCTAAACCTTTTCTCTCCAATGAAGCGGAAGCATGACCTTAAGGATGAGAGCCTGGAGTGCTTGGCTCTGCCCACTAAATACATAGTTTGGTCAAATACCATTGCAAATACTTTAGTCATTCCCATTCATGCAAAGCTTCTCATCCTCCATATGGACCCATGGCTTTAGACAGGGCATTGGTGGAGTTAAATCCTTCCTGTCTTAATATTCTTGAAAGTCACTACCCAGGATGCTGATGAGAGCTTCCACCACAATATTTTCTTCTACATTATGGAATACAGTAACAGAACATATGGAAGCTACCTACAGAAGTTATAATATGCCAGCAGAGAACAGCAACTACACGGCAAGTGAGGAGGTCACTCAAACTCTTACCTTCGAACTGATTCCCCTGCCATCTGGTGGCTGTAAATAATTACAGACTCACAAAACAACCACCAGATATCATAAAGGTTAAATTTCATCAGCAGCCTACTGTAGCAGAGCACAATCGGGAGTTAGCTGTGTCGGGTAGCCAGTGGACTGCTGTAACAATCGAACGGGAGTGAAATACCACATGTTCGGTGGACTGCTATAAGAGTTGTGTGTTTTTTGGCTATTCTGTGCTTTGCTATGGTAGGCTGCTAGACAGGTTCAACATTCATGAACCTGAAATATTTCTCCTGAGTGAGTAAATTCATCATTTCCAATAACGGGCCATTTATATTGGAATTATTCATTATATCTAGTGGTTGTCTTGTGATGTCAGGAACAATCAGTAAGAAGGTGAGAGGTGAGGGTTCTCGTATCGGGAAGTGACTTTAAAGAAAATAAAGATGGGAAAGATTTAATTCTGCCAGTGCTGTGTCCAAAGCCACATTTCTAAAAAAAGAATGGGAAGCTATACAGGAATGAAAATGACTAAATTACTTACAATGATATTTGTCTGAAATATATATATACATTTTTTTTAAGTAGTCAATCTATCATGTCTTAACAACAATTAAAAAATGTAAGCGAGAAAGCAGAGAGCGGAAAGTATTCGATACAACAGGCATCGCTAGCTGCCCTATGCATCTGTTCTTGCTTCACCGGAGTGAAGAGGTTAAACCCATATTCTTGGGATTTGGAGGCTGACTCTCTGCCACGGATTCACAGAATGAGTTCTCAGTATGGAGTCTATACATCTTTAGGTCATAAAGTCAAGTTCTGACCCAAGAAAGTTGGGGTGTTGAAGTGCAAAATAGAGATACAGTATACTTAGTTGATAAGGTGGGCTGCAAGAAGCTGACTGCAGTCGAGCGCTCAACAGTGACTGTCGGATGGCACAGCACTAGATCAGCCTCGTTGTTCACCAGTAGACCCATCATTCCCGTCCATACACCTTCGTCGTCAAGGAAGCCCCAGCTGTCAGTGCCCACAGGAGCCACTCTGAGAAAAATGTTACTGTTTTAAATACAAAAAATATAATCGCATTTAAAAAATTTAATGAGGTTCAGTACTCCTATAATATCAAATTGCATTGCATTTGTCTGATTTTGAGAATGAGAAGGAAAAAGAAAAGACAATGAAGGAGGAGGCTGGATGATCAGGTAACTTAATATCTTGATCAAAACTGAACTTCCCTTTAGGAAACTTCAATGTTTTCTTCCAACTGGGAATAATAAATAAATAAAACAAATAAAGTTCTTCCTCTTCTTTCTGATGATGATGCTTATTGTTAAGAGGCCTAACATCTAGGTAATCAGTCTCCTCCTCCTCCTCCCCCTCCTCCTCCTCCTCCTCCTCCTCCTCCTCCTCCTCCTCCTCCTGTGTTAAACTTTCACAATTTTGATACAATGCTATTAACATCTGCATTGCTTCATTCCCAGTCTGTGCCTCTGTCAATGTTTGCCATACCAAATTCCTTGGGACACTGTCATATGCCTTTTCAATATCTAGAAACGTTACTGCCATGTCCTTTCCATATTCCTAATACCTTTCCATCATTTGACGCAATGTGTGAGTACGAGCACAAAATAGATCTTATATAGAGCATTTTTACATTGTCCTGGTACCTGGTCATTTCAAAGCAGACCTATTGTTCTTTGATAAAACTTTCCTGCTAATTGTATTCTGTTGGAAACTTTATGAGTTATAGTCCCATCTTGTGACACCATACTTCCTACATTTCCTATCCTTCGACACTTGCAACGCCTCTTCCATCCATGTTCCTTCTTGTTATCACCATGAGTAAAACTTGCTACTTATTTCCATTACCCATTCTTCAATTACTTGGTTTTAAATATCAACCTCCCTTTCCACCTGTTGTTCACTCTCCTGTCATACCACTATATCAGCCATGCTCTTACATCAACATTGGTTCATAATACGTTAAATATAGAACGGTATTTGTACTCTGCTCTACGGCAGCTGTCTCAGCCGAACTTATGTCACGCGTGGCCACCCTTCTTTAAGCGTGTATACAATCTTATTTGAAATCTTACCTTATAAAAAAATGCTGGAAGTGTCATCTTTCCTGGGTTATACAAGCATTGCATCTGGTAACCACATTCTGGCTGATGCGAGTGACTTCTGCCACTGTAATGTTTCTGATTTCATTCATAATGTTTTCTTTCAGTTCCTCCAATGTGTGAGGACTTGTTTGATATACTTTTACTTTCAGCTTACCCCACAAGTAAAAATCACACACTGTTAGATCTGGAGAACGAGGGGGAAATAGACCAGCACTGATCACTCTGTCTACAAATACTTCCGAGATGGTAAGAATGGAATCTTCTGCTGTATGACCAGGGGCTGAACCTTGTTGAAACCACCCACGCGATTTTTCTTCTTCTGTTAACTGATGGAAGAATGGTGTCAAAATGTCATCTTGGTACCTCTCGACATTTATTGTTGTTTCAAAAAATATATAGGCCCAATTATTCGTCTTGCACTAACAGCAGACCAAACACCAATCTTCCTATCGTAATGAGGGACTTCATAAACACCATTAGGATTTTCTGCACACCAATAGCGAGAGAGTTATGACTGTACATACAGAAAATAAGATGAAACTAGAACTTTTACATACGAAAATACGATGTTGCAACTGTCTCACCATGTTAACATCTGAGATTCAGATTGGCGACTGATGCCTGCCAGGTCGAACACGTGGAGGCTGCTTGCAAGGTCAGGAACTATGCACACGCCTCCAATTCTGCAGCTTACGTCTCCGAGAGTAAAAACGGCACTTCAACGTTCTTAGTTTATATGAGAGACCCTGCACTTTGCACATCATTGGAACGTTTTAGTTCCACAGGACACCCCCTCACACTCTAGAAAAAGTCATTTGCTCTCTTGTCAGTCTCCTCAGTTATCTTCCCATCTTCTGTGATTATACTTCCTAAATATTTGGAATTTTTCACATCTATTGGTTTTTCATTTCCTTCTATCTTCCCCCTTCCTTCTTCTTATTGCAGTCATTAAAATAACTAGTGTTTTTAGAAGTGTGGCATTTGGACTCATCAGCTGGAATACAACACCTGTCCATGACAGTGGCCAGACAACAATGATGATGATAATCGTATGGCCTAAGCTATCATGTGAAGGTATTTTGATCTGACACCATCAGAGCTACCTGTGTATCAATTTTGATGCACAATTTTTTTACTCTACCAGAAGGCAGGGAAATAGATCTGTTGGGTGATATATGGCTGAGTTTTAATTAATTTTGTTGGATAAACTCTAATGTGTCACCAGAGATCTTTTACATTCTGACAACGTAAGAAGTAGCGATATCTTGCTATCCTTCAAAAATCCAACTGCCAGGTTTGAACCAGCTATCTTGGCATGTAGAGACTGCTGATTGACAGAGGAAACTGGCCGACTAGAACATCATTGTGACACCGCTGCAAGCCATCTTGTGGTAAGGATAATACACTGACAATACACCAGGGTAGATATATCTCTCTATTTACAATGTACTAGCCAGCAACTGCCTTGGAGAGGTGTGGTATTACAACTGATGAGCCCTAATGCCAAACCAGAGCCAAATAATGAATATTTATACAATCAACTAACCAGAATTTTTAACTAATTATCTTGTTTTTATTATTATATTTAAGTGCTTAGAATTGTTTATTTCAAGTCATCAACAAATTTAACCATATTGGTTTTAGAATTGGTCCGTATTGACAAGCTCATAGAATAAGACAAGGGATTGTTGTTAGGTCTGTCCTGTCAATATTTAATATCCTGCATTAATTCAATATTTAATTTTTGTACATGTTTCACTGAGGAAGAGAATGGCAGTTGATTAATGTAGGACATTAAATATTGACAACGAACCTTTGTTTTAAAGTTAAAAACTTCATGATTGTTCCGTATTGAATAGAGAAATAAGAAGATGTACAATATTATAGGGAAGGATCCACCTTTCAATACTCCGTAGTAAGTTGAACTAAAAAGTAGTTACAACCTGTTTATTGGGACCGGTTTCAACACATTTTAAGTGTCATCATCAGCCAATTAGCGAAGATCTTAAAACAACTAATATATTGAACACAGGCAAAAAATTAACATTGTATCATATTGTAGCAATTCAGTTAATGTTCAAAACACAATAATCACAGTCAAGAGAGTAAACAGAACATCACTATCTTGCGCCGGCTGAATTGCTACGATATGATACAATGTTAATTTGTTGCCTGTGTTCAATATATTAGTTGTTTTAAGATCTTCGCTAATTGGCTAATGATGACACTTGAAATGTGTTGAAACCGGTCCCAATAAACAGGTTGTAACTACTTTTTAGTTCAACTTACTACGGAGTATTGAAAGGTGGATCCTTCCCTATAATATTGTACATCTTCTTAACGAACCTTTGTGTTATTCTATTTAGAATTATAACGTTAATCATCATCATCATGAATTCCTTCCAGTGAGCCGGGTAGGATGTTTAAGAACGATGTCTCTCCATTTAATACGGTCCTGGTATGCTTCTTTTCTCTCTAGGGCATCCCATGTTTCTCCTCTAAGTCTTCTCTTATCTGATCTAACCCATTTTTCTAGGGCGCCCAATTGGTCTTCGCCCCGGAACAATCTTTTCAAAATACTTCCTTGGTGTTCAAGTCCCCTGCATCCGCTTAACGTGTTCTAACCACTTCAGCCTTGCAACACTCAGCCTTTCTTCCATGGTCAGGTTGACATGCAGGTCTCTTCGTATCTGATCATCCCTAATTTTGTCCTTCCTTGTTTTCGGTACAGCTGATCTAAGGAACTTCATTTCAACAGCTTGGAATTGACTTACTTCTCTTTAATGTATGATGCAACTCTCCAGACTATACGTCATGACGGGCAGGAGATAAGTCTTAAACAGGGTCTGTTTAGCCCTCTAAGAAACTCCCTCATCCCATACTATGTTCCGTACTTGATGGAAGAAGTTGGATCCTTTTTGTACCCTGTTCAACACTTCCGTCATTTGATATTGTACTTCCCAGATATTTAAAAGTATTCACACATTCAATCTTCTCTCCCTCAAGGCATCAGACAGTCTCCTTAACCCGATCCATGAGATGTCAGAGATGATTTGTGTCTACATGGATAAATCCTGTCAGGCATGTCCACACTACAAGGGTGGGCAACGGTATTGTAGTCGAATCTATGGTAATGGCCAAGTTCTGATGGGAACCCAGTCCCATGGGGTATAACATGGGCCCTGTGCACAGGGATACAGGCATAAAATGAAAGGTTTCAATACAGCGGAACTGGCGGAGGAGGTAACCCATCCACATGGGGATAGTTCTGAAGGAACCCACTGCCTTGTGGGAAGAGGAGGGATCCTCAAAGGCTAAGGGAGTAAACTCTGAAAAAAAATCCTCTGATGCATTAGGCTTAGCAGGTCAGCAGAAGAGTGTTATTATGTGTTGCTATCAATCTAAGAACAAGCCTCGGATGGAAGTATAATGGTAATATTATCTGTAATCCTTTGATCAACTCACTTGAAGTGAAGAATGTCCTGTAGAATGTTAAGGATTTGGATGCTGTAGCCATCATAGAGCTTGATCTGCCCTTCATCCTGAATTTCAGTGTAGCAGTCAAAGTTGTAATCTGGCTTTCCCTGAAAATATTAATATACAGGAAACAGTGTGTTCCAATTAAAACTGTCCTGATTTTATATTTATAACAAACAAACAAACAAACAAACAAACAAACAAACAAACAAGCAAACAAACATAAATTGTATGGTTTGTCGAGAAGGAAGTCGTACTTTCCAGTGTTGAGAAAGTTAAATGTAAATTAAAAGCTTTTCAGTCTGTTGAACACACAAGTTAAATATAAATATTACACTATAATATATGTATAAAAAAGAGCCTCCATGACTCGGACGGCAGCGCGTCGGCCTCTCACCGCTGGATACCGTGGTTCAAATCCCGGTCACTCCATGTGAGATTTGTGCTGGACAAAGCGGAGGCGGGACAGGTTTTTCTCCGGGTACTCCGGTTTTGCAACACTCTCCATTCTCATTTCATAGCATCTATCAGTCATTAATAAATCACTTTGGGAGTGGCGACCCCATCATACTAATAGCCTATATCTGCTTCATTCATTCCATTCCTGACCTGGTCAATGACTGGAAAACAGGTTGTAGGTTTTCATTTTTTCATATGTGAAAAAACACATTATTAAACTTCTTCTTCTTTATCTGTTTACCCTCCAGGGTCGGTTTTCCCCTCAGACTCAGCGAGGGATCCAACCTCTACCGCTTCAAGGGCAGTGTCCTGGAGCTTCAGACTCTGGGTCGGGGATACAACTGGGGAGGATGACCAGTACCTCGCCCGGGCGGCCTCACCAGCTATGCTGAACAGGGGCCTTGTAGAGGGATGGGAAGATTGGAAAGGATAGACAAGGAAGAGGGAAGGAAATGCCCGTGGCCTTAAGGTAGGTACCATCCTGGCATTTGCCTGGAGGAGTATTGGGAAACCACAGAAAACCACTTCCAGGATGGCTGAGGTGGAAATAGAACCCACCTCTACTCAGCTGACCTCCTGAGGCTGAGTGGACCCCATTCCAGTCCTCATACCACTTTTCAAATTTCGTGGCAGAGCCAGGAATCGAACCCGGGCCTCCGGGGATGGCAACTAATCACACTAACCACTTCACCACAGAGGCGGACCATTATTAAACAAGGCATAAAATTATACATTATTAAACAAAGAATGACATGTTTCTTTCTTAAAAGAACATCATCAAATTCTATCGAGTCACATTCAATATTTGGAAATATTTATGTTTATTTCAGTCCAAACTTCTAGGAATTTTAAATTTCGAACTTACTTTAATGAAGCCCTGCTGGCCCCGCAGTGTAAGGGTAATGTGCCTGCCTCATATCCAGAGGCCCCGGGTTCGATTCCCAGCTAGGTCAGGGATTTTTACCTGGATCTGAGCCAGCCTATGTGATTACAATTGAGGAGCTATCTGATGGTGAGATGGTGGCCCCGATCTAGAAAACAAAGAACAATGGCCGAGAGGATTCGTCATGCTGACCACACGACACCTCATAATCTGCAAGCCTTCGGGCTGAGCAGTGATCGCTTGGTAGACCATGGCCCTTCGAAGCTGTTGTGCCACTTTTTTTTTTTTAAATCCTGCTTTGTCTCCAACCAGCATATAACGCCTTGTAAAAAGAAACGATTCAGGTAAGGAGTCATACAATTTACTACAGTTCCAATATAGATATTAACACTTTGCAACAATTTACTTGTAGCATTAAATCTGTTCAAGATGGCTGGCTAAAATTTTATCGTCACTGCTGTCTCTGGACTTTGCAGACTGCTCAGCATTCCAGTCGCCTCAAGTTGATATTATTTCTGTCCAATTAACAATGAGACTGTATCAGGCATCTCCCTGGCTGATGTGTTTTTGAAGGCTGATTCATGGATACTGTACTGATTTCGAATGCAAAATAGTCTAATGACTAGTCGAAGCAGAAAACAAGTGAATTTGTTGCAATAAAAGGAAAAGTGAAGCTGATGCAGGACAACACTGCTGCACAAGACTACTAAATTAAGGGAGTGAAATGTGCACAGGATAAAAACAGCAAAAGGGTTTATTTGTTTAATTCTAGCTTGGAGATCAGAATATGACCCTGCCACATTGCTCGCACTGTCATACGATTGACCCCTACCCCTACGTAGTTAAATGTCCAAATAATAAACTTAACAATGCACTAGATAATTCTTCTGATCTGTGCGCTGGATTAAAAAAAAAACCAGATAAACTTTAAACAGGAAATCCATGTTTTGATAATTATCTTACAATAAAAGACTGCTGATCTATATGCATTATATCAGTAGTAGAACACTTAGTTTTCTACACTTCATCTAACATATACGTCACAACTCTTTCTTCAAGAATAGATGTAAACTCTTCACATGTTCTAAAAGAAAGATATGTTGTGCTCCTTTTTCCCTTGTTTCCAGGTTTGGCTAGAAAGGGATTGAATTTAGCTATTAACTCTAGAGCCACCCCAAAATTTCCAGTAGATGTTCAATGGGTTGTAGGTCTTGTATAGAACGTTTTTTGACCACAACAATTCTTGTTTCTCCAATATTTAACTCCCGTCTCAAGCTGAGATATTAGTTTGTTATCTATTCTCTCCATGATTTGTCTTCTATCCCATAAAATTAACACACATTTCCTATTTCAGATGAATTTTAATGGGAAGTTAGCTGGGCCTGGCCGTTTTCCAAATCATTAAATCCCTCATTAGGCTTTGCAAACTGTGATGTTCCATTATACAATAAACATGGGACATAAAATACACTATCCTTGCTTTGAGAGTATTCTAAGAATTGTCCTTGTTGCTTGCCAGGGTTTTGAAAAAAAAAAAAGAAACCTTTATTTAAGTACCTCAGAAAGATGGTAGGCCTATATTGCCTGCATGAATTTCTAAAATCATTATTCATATTTTGTGCAACATAACCTTGTTTAGCAATGTGACTGCAAAGGGATCCATTTGTTATCCACTTTGCAGGATTATCAGAAATTCAAAAACTATCATCATTGCCCTATAATAATCATCATTGAATCAATCAAAAAATCAATTCCCTGTTATATTTACTGACTGTAAAATATGAAATGCCTAGCTCAGATTAAACACACATGCCACTACTTTCTATACTAGTCACCACATTAGTACGATTATCATGCTCGGAAGTATTTGGACTCAAACTGGAGCAAGCTGGCTGTGTTTGTTTTATAAACAGCACAACTATTTTTGCACTCTTCCTCACAATTTTCTCTCATTTTATTGCCTTGTCTTTCAGAAGTTTCTGGTATTTAGAACTACTTAGTATTTTCTGATTGTCACTCATTTTCAGGAATATTAAAATATAATTCACGTACCAAATGACTGAACTGTTCCAGTAAGAATAAGGGGTGATGGTTTTTTCCTTGAATGGAAGTTTGAATGGCAATTGTTGATAGTTGATACTGACTATTTTTACAACAGTGACAGCAGTATCTCTCATTACAAAGCTTCTGATTGCGAGCAACAAACTTTGCCTTCGTAATATATCTTAATAATATACAGTAGAAGTCCGATATAGCGAGTACGGCATATAACGAGAACCCCGTTATAACAATAACGTTCATCCGTCTCTTCAAAATTCCTATATAAAACTGTGTATTATCCTTCGGTTACAGCGAAAACCCTATCACTGACGCATCCGTTATTACGAGCGATTATGTGCGCTCAATTTTTTGCGCTCGATTTTTTCCGTTGCTGATATTTATGCACCCAGTCATTATACTGAATGCATCGATCATTTCGGTACCATATCGTTTTCTTGCTATGCCCACCAGCGAGCTCTCTCGTCGAAATTCGAAGGCAATGTCGGAGTTGATTAGTAATACCCGTTGACTGCTTTTCCGCAAGGAAAATGAAAGATGAGAACATGTTTTCATAATAAATGCGTAAATAACATGTCTGATAACTGTTGTTAACTCCTTAAAGATAAACGCTGAATAAACGATTGCTTAATTTTAATGCTAAATACCACAATTAAGTAAGAATGAGATAGGCCTACACTTCAAGATATGGCAAAGTGTGTCATTGATTACGAGGTTAGTTTATATTTTCTCGCATCCGTTAAACTATGGAAAGGCTATTATCATGTAAATTTATAGCGAGAAGGTTATAATTTCTCTACTGGCGCTTGAAGTATGTTTTCATCAAACATATAGTGCAGATAAGTTAGGATAGGTGATGCTATTTGAATAACAAAACTGAAACATTTGCCACAAAATGTGGATACGGTATAGTTTTCGCGCTATGTGCATTTGCGAGTGCTCTCGTCAACATTCGAAGGCGATATTGGAGTCGAATAGTAATATCCGTCAACTGCTGTTCTGTAATGAAAATTCGAAATAAAAGAGGATAACTCAGTTTTGTAATAAATGCGTAAATAACGTGGCCGATAGCAGTTGTTAACTCATTGAAAATAAGGGCTGAAGTAAACGATCTCTTAATTTTAATGGTATACCATATACTGAAATTAAGTAAGAATGTGATACACCTCAAGATATGGCAGGGTACCTCACTGATTTCGGAGGATAATTTATATTTTCTCACGTCTAGTTAAATTTCGGAAAGCTATTCCTGTGTCAGGAGGTTATCATTTCTCTGCATACGTTTCTAATAGATTTTCGTGATACAATTATGGTTAGGTTAGGTGATGCCGTTTGAAGAAGAAAATTGAAATGTTTGCCATAGAAGCCTCTGGAGTGATACCGTATTTCTCCGAATCCAAGACAACGTTTTTTTCTCAGAATCTTATGTGAGAAATCAAGAGTAGTTTTCCATTCGCGGCCTGATAGTAATGAACACCACTGCTAAGTACCGCAGTAGCCACTTTGTTTCTTTCCACCCCCGCGCGCGCACACAAAACTCGTTGACAATAAACAACCGCCTCTTGATCATACATCGCTAGCCGCGGTGACTGGTTGTGCATTGCCTATGTGCAACGTCGCTGGACCTCGGGAAGTAGTGGAGAGAGAATGACATTCTATTATCCTGTACAAAAACGTTTCTCAAATCTGCAGAATGGCATCAAAACTTGGGAGCCCTCGAATTCTTAGAAAGGCCACGGCTACTTAGTAGCAGAGTTATACTGCATCTGCTATACCTGACGCTTAGTAAAATTAAGTTTTACAGACAGCAGGAATATTTTTGTGATGGATTGTCGTATTGTAAAGGTACTTGGAACAGGTATTGCCGGCAAATTTTCAACAGGTTCTCGTCGATGTTATGATGCCAATTTTAAGTTAATGGCTATTAAACACTCGGAAATGTATAATAATTGTGCAGCCGCAAGAAAATACGGCATAGGCCTAACTATAGCCAATATTCGGCGTTACCATGAAGACAAAGATAGCTTAAAAATGCGTACTGCACAAAAATGCATTCAGTGGCCTACAACAAGGATGCTTTAAAGAAGTCAAAGATGAAATTGTGAGGTATGTGCACAAAAATGCAAGGATGGAATTGCCATACAGCGGGGTAGTAAACTCGTTCGTCGACTTTCAAAGTCCGCGATTAAGACCTATACATCGCTAGCTGCTGAAGTTGGCCGAATCCGGCAAGCAAGATGTGCATGTAGCGGCAGCCAGTTATATCTGATGCTGAGTGAAAGTAACAGTTTTTAGTAAGCAAGAATATTTTCCTGGTGGATTATCGTATTGTAGAGACGTGTGGAATGTGTATTGCCGGCAAATTTTCAACGAGTTCCCTTCGATATTATGATGCCAATTTAATTTCATGGTTATTAAACTCGCTGAAATAAAGGATAATTTTACAGCCGCAAAAAAAGTACGGCATAACTAAAGCCAATGTTCGGCGTCTACAAATAGTCTAAAAATGCTTACTGTATAAGAAAGGCATTCATATGATTTTACAAAGTACTTTTTAAGGCTGATTAAAATTTTTTTAAGGAAAAGTGGGAGTCGTCTTGGATTCGGAGAAATAAGGTAATATCCATTTTTCAGAATTAAATTAAACACACACTTTCACGTAGTATCAGATTTTGAAAAGCAACGAACAAGTAAACCGTAGCGTGGATATTATCCACGAAGACACAAGTTTTGAACAAACTGATTGCCATTTCATACTGATTTTAATGTGCATGGGGGTTTTCGCGACTTTTACAAAAAATCGGATATAACGACAATCGGCTATGAGTAAATTTTTCGCAGTTATGAATTCTCGCTATAACGGACTTCTACTGTAATACCAATAAGCCCTTTAAGGTTATCACCTGAGAAGGTCTAACAATTGAAACGCTGTTATTGACAAAATGTCCTGTTGTCTGCTGAGGTGACTGTTGTGAGAGAGTACGTTGTCAGTATGCTATTTACATCCATTTGACTGTGTATTACTTTTTGTGTCCTGCGCTAGGCAGCTGCCTAGTCTGTCTACACCTAAATACACCGTAGATGTGTTCCTTTTCTTGTTCATATCTCTCTCTATATATACGACTTGATTTGAAACTTGCTTGTTCCCTTTCAATACTCAAACAAGTGAATGAATATTCTACATCAAAGACAGGAAACTAGAAAGGATAAATAATGAAAAATTTTGCCTGGAGATGTAAGACTTGATCCTGTAATCATTTAAAGGGGAATTCCTCAAGCCAAAATTATTGGACCTTTATATTTTCTTATATATATAACTGATATGAGTAAAGAAGTAGAATCAGGGATAAGGCTTTCTGTGGATGATGTTTTTCTGTATAGAGTAATAAATAAGTTACAAGATAGTGAGCAAATGGAAAAAGACCTCTACAATATTGTGATATAGACAGCAGGCAATGGTACGATGATAAACGGGGTTAAAAGTCAGGTGTGAGTTTCACTAGAAGGAAAGGCCTCTCACTTTTAATTATTGCACTGACGGGGTGAAAGTTCCTTATGGGGACCACTGTCAGACCTCAACTAGAGTATGGTTCCAGTGTATGGGACCCTCACCAGGATTACTTGATATGAGAACTGAAAAGAATCCAAAGAAAAGCAGCCTGATTTCTTCTGGGTGATTTCTGACAACATTATGAAAATGTTGCAAAGTTTGGGCTGGGAATACTTGGGAGAAATGAGACGAGCTGCTCGACTAAGTGGTAAGTTACAGATGTTGATTCCCACGGGGAACGTGAAATATTTGTCCCGAATGAGTAAATTTATAATACAATATAGTTAGTCTGTTATGGAACATTATAAATTTTCCAGCTAAGTCATTCCTGGTTGCCAGCGTCATTTCGTCCCAGTGTGTTAAGTTGGGCTCATCAGTTGGTAAATAGCACACCTACCTAGACGCATAGCTAGTGCATACCGTGGAGGCTGCTACTGCTACTACTACTACTACTACTACTACTGTTTTCATTCCTCCCCTGGAGGGGGAGGCAGCCCCCTTAGATGGTGACGCCGTCTCTCAGGCCAGGAGATATGTTCAGTGAAGGAGATGTTCGGAGAAGGTGAGGGGGTTCGTGGCCGTGGCCTATACCATGGAGGCCACTGTGTAGGCTACTTGGAGCCACCAGCAGTGCCAGTGCACTATATGAGACTTTGTCACATTTTCAAAAATACAGTAGTTGTCTGCTTGGCCATCAGATGATACATATATTGATTCCCATATGGAACCTGAAATATTTGTCTCAAATGAGTAAATTTATAATTTGCCTGGTGTGAAAATGGGAAACCACAGAAAACGATCTTCAGGGCTGCCGACAGTGAGATTCAAACCTATTATCTCCCAGATGCAAGCTCAGAGCCGCGCGCCTCTAACTGCATGGCCAACTAGCCCATTGATTGATTGATTGATTGATTGGATTTGATTTGATTTGATTTGATTGAAGACTTCTCTTACCAATAAGACACCAACTCTGAGTACAGTTCCTCTCAGTCTCTGAGACCGGAACAGCAGCTTATCGTGATAGGAGCCAACTTTTTTGAATGATTTCCTTAATGACCAGGTCTTCGTAGAACTATCCCATTGAGCCACTCTCAGAAGGCACCAAACCTTGTCCCTCTCGGTTCCAAACACATCCCAGACGACAGCACCATCCTTATGAATACCCACTAAGTTCATGTTGCTGTTAAGATGAACCATATATGTCTGAAAAAAACAAACACACTATACTCAGGACAACTGAATATCTCTGTAGAATAACAATGAATAATCCTTTTGATCTACTTTACAGTATATAGGCTACTATACTTTGACTATAACAAAACATAGTTCTAGCTGGACAAGTGAGGAGAGAGGAAGTTCAATAGGAAAAGAAAGTTCAAACGTTTCAATAATTATTAGGAAGGTGTACAGATATTTTTTACATAAATATTTTTACACTTGTTAATTGGAATTAGAGAAAAGGTGAAAAGTCAGTTACGAGACTAACAATTTGAATTCAGAAGTGGAAGATCAACAGTAAAACCCATTTTCTATTCTGAGAAACATCATGAAAAAGAGCTGGGAATAGTGGAAGGATATTACAGTAATGACTTTTATAGACTTAGAAAAGGCATACAACAGCATCCCCAGATCAAAAATTTGGGAAAGCCTGCACACAGGGTAATTGGCAAGGAACTAATAACAATGATAAAAGCATATATAACTGTTATAGTTGTGTGCAGACAACAGTGGGTAGAACAGAATGGTTTGGAATTGACAGGAGTGTGTTGTCACCTTTGCTGTTCATTATGGCATACCTGCCAACTCTTCCAATTTACCTAGAAACTTCCTGTTTTTTTAATTCTTCTTCTGATTTTCAGATTTATTTTTAGTTCTTCCTATTTTTTACTAATATTATAACATCAGTACAGTCAATACTCTTCCCATAGGATACATTATTGTGTGCTTGTTAATCGGGACGAAAGATTGAGTTCCTTGTTCGCGCGCGCTGTTAACATCGTTTCTGCGCGTAGTTTTGTTGGGTTTAGAGAATTGTTTCTGAGTTATATTAGTCCAGTACACTTGCATCACAGTCAATGTAAATAATGTAAATAAACAAATACATAACATTAAGTTATGAATAGAAAACACAAAATTGAATAAACATAACGCCAAGACAGCAAGGGAAGAGCGAGCAATAGAAAAAAAGAGACAATGATGAACTCAGGCATGAAAGTAATCTTAACAGAGAGAACATATCCACCTTTAGCAACTATGTACTCAAGAGATTTTACCTGAAGCTTGGCCACTTCATGAAGTAGTCCTCTCTTCATTTCTGCTGTTGACGATATGTTAATCAATGTTCCATGGTCGAGTAGCACCCACCACGAGAATAACTTGTTCATCAACCCAAGTCTTGAAGCCTGTTCTCATAAAGAAGGGTATAAACAATACTTTGTATTATGCAAACAAAAATTAAAATTCTCAAGTGAAAAATACTTTCATTAATGAATTATTAACCCATAGGTGGCATGGGGTCCTTTGCAACCTGTCGTAGTTTTATTTACTTAAAATTTCCACATTTTATAACATGCAACTTAAACTCGCCATATACCTTTGCTCATATTTCTTCCTAAGGAGAGCAGAGAAGAGAAAAATTCTAAGAAAGAAGTATTTATGTGTTCCATTAAACCCCACACCATCTGACATATCAGCAGGGTGAAGGGCTGCCGTAATCTTCAGAGTACTTCTCCAAAGGAAAGTAGCTGGCTTTTGAGTATTTTTTTAACATTTTGTCTCATTTGGTGGATAAAAAATCTGCACCAAGAAGTGCACCATCTCTCATCCTGAAATATCATCCTCTTTGAAAGAAACTTGGAGGACATGGTTTCCAGAAAAATCCCAAACTGAAAACAGGCAAGAAGTGAACTGAAGAGATAAAGGAAGCTTGCTGAAGCTGAATGCAGGAATAGTGAACAAAGGTAAAAGACCATAGAAGGAAACAGTTGAAATGATATGGTCCATAACTGGCTGAATCAAAAGAACAAGAAGGAGACCTGTAGCTGAGCATTTAATTTTTTTTTTTCAACTAAACATCACACATATATTATGTGCCAATATTGTGTGACATGGAGTGCTGAATGGACTTTCTTCCTACCCACCCCCCTCTTCAAAAGTCCAATTCCCTCTGGCATATTTTCCATCAGTGATTTGATCCATAGGGGACACTATTAATGAATTAGATGTGTTCCAATATTTAGTCCATATTGTGACCTGACATTAGCACAACTCTTTCAGTTAAAAAAGTAGTGAATTAATTTGAAGTTGAGCTGTGCCTGTGGATCAGTGGTAGAGTGTTCGCCTCCAGATTCCAAGATAGCGGGTTCAAACCCAGCAGAGGCAGCCGGATATTTGAAGGGCAGGAAAAATGTCCATTCGACACTCCATGTCATATGATGTTGGCATGTAAAAGATCCCTGGTGACACATTCCGTGTTCACCAGATGAAATTCTTTAAAACTCAGCCACAGACAACCAAGAGAGATTTGGTTCATTCTGCCATCTAGTAGGCCTAGAGTAAAACGGAACGTGAAAATTGACGAGCAGACACCCAGATACCATCAGATTAAAATATCTGCACATGGTAGCTGAGGCCATATCATCATCATCATCGTTAATGAATGAATGAACGAATACAACTTCCCCCATTACACTGTTATGATATATTGCTGCAAAAACTAATAGGTTATGGAATTAATGGGCCTCTCCTCTCCTGGTTTGAATCATATCTTAAAAATCACCTTCAGATTGTTAAAATAAGGAATCATTTTTCTGTACCTATTATTGTTACCATTGGAGTTCCTCAAGGGTCTCACCTTGCTCCCTTACTTTTTACTCTCTACATAAATGAGATAAAATATATATACTTAAGAATACAGAATTGCTGTTTTTTGCTGATGATGCAAAAATATTTATGCAAATTAATTGTCCATTTGATTGTTTAAAACTTCAAGAAGATTTACATCTCCTGAAAAGTACTGTATTCAAAATGGATTGAAACTTAATCATGAAAAATGTAAAATAATATCTTTTTTAAAAACAAGAAGAAAATATCATTTCAGTACAAATTTAGTAATAACAATATTCTATTTACAAGTTAACGACCTTGGTGTTTTATTCAGTTATAACCTATCATTTAATTCACATATTGAAAAATATTTGTAAGAAATCATTACAAAGACTGGGTTGCATTACTAGATATTCAAGAGAAATTTCAAATTTAGCTACCTATTGACTGCTGTATGTATGGTATGCCCTATACTTGAATACTGTACACAGGTATGGATCCCTTCTCACCAGACCTCTATCCATAGATTAGATTCAGTACAACACAAATTTCTTTGTTTATATTCATTTCGAGCAGGATTCCCATATGAAAATGTTGATTAAACAGACCTACAACAGTCTTTAAATCTGCATAGTCTGTCACAACACCGTAAATTCCTGGATACACTTATCATTTTTAAATTGTTCCGCTCCTTGGTGAATTGCCCACATCTCCTTGAAAATATTTTATACGTACCAGACACACGTACGAGGTTTAAGAATACATTGTCTACAAATTGGCATAGAACTAACTATGCATTCAATGGGCCAATTGAACAAATGTCAAGATTTCTAAACAAAGTGGATTTTGATAATTTAACTGCTCATTGTCAAAATTTAGAAATCACTTACACAATCTCCAGAAGTGACAGTTACTTTCCTGTGCTTACTTGTAATATAACCTGTGTATATACTGTATTTGTACATCCTTTTCTTCTTATAGTCCACTGACCTTTCTTTATAGTGTGTTTTTTTATTTGTTTATTTTTCTCTATTGTGTGTAAAATGGTATTACCATTAATAAATTATTATTATTATTATTATTATTATTATTATTATTATTATTATTATTATTATTATTATTATTATTATTATTATTATTATTATTAGGAGGAGGAGGAGGAGGAGGAGGAAGAGGATGAGGCTGCCACAAGGACAAAGTATGTCAACTATACAGTATTTAGTCTTCTAAGTTATTGGTGAGTTTGCTAGTGCACCAGGTAGAAATAACCATCACAAGGCTCAGGAATGTGGCACGATATATGGTTGTTCTAATGTTATACAGATGATTGAGGAGTATGGTTATTGAACCTCATATTGTGGCGATAGCAATGTCATGAAGTCGTGTGCGGTTGAGACTGAGAGAATCTCATAGCTGTACAAGAAATTTAGGCATTGTGCCTCGAGCTCTGATCATGAGTCCAAGGATGGAGATGTTGTCTAAGTTGTTGTTGTTGTTGTTGTTGTTGTTGTTGTTGTTGTTGTTGTTGTTGTTGTTGTTGTTGTTGTTGTTGTTTCCTCAATGAAGAGTTCTGAACTGGAGGCTACATATGTGATTCACATAAAATGTAATGAAAGAACCCTTTCTAATATTAATTTTGAGAGTATACTGAAAATGAACTTTCACTGGCTAGCATGTAATGTGTAGGTGAGGTACACATCATACCCATAATCAATTATTACAAAATTAATATTTTAGCTACTGATATCAAAACCTGTAAGATAATGGGTACCGGTATAAAAATAATGTTCTCTTTCAAGTGGAAAGATTCACAAACAATGAACTTGGCAGACACAAAAGTAATGTGTTGGCAGACATAAAAGTGATGTCCTTTTCCTGTCACACCCTTAACCATGTGGAATTTATTTTTTATTGTTATTAAATCAGTGGTAGGAAACATTTTAATCAGTTAGGTTATGGAGCAAGTATAGTTGTACTGTTTTCAAGTTAGTGAAAATTAAAAATTATAGGCCGATGACCTTCGATGTTAGGCCCCTTAAAACAACAAGCATCATCATCATCATCAAAAATTATAGGCTAATTTCTACACAACTATCACAAATTTTACTGTTACGACTGTCACACCCATAACCATGAATTTGCCTGTCAATAACATAACATCCTTAAAGATAAAATCAGTTATATAGTTTTTATTTATTTCATGTTATTAATTTATTGATGTAGCAATTGTCCATTCCTCTTTTACTGTAGTTATCATTGGCCACTTGAAAATAAAACTATTGAATCGACTCTAAAATGTCTTTCATTTTACCCTAAGTCAGACTTGTGCTGTACAAAACAGTCACCAGAACCCAGCAGGACAATCTCCACATCTTCTTCTTCTTCTTCTAGCACTTGTCCCACACCTGTGTGGTAGCAGGTGCGAACTGTGTTGCACATTTAGATTTGGCCCTGTTTTACGGCCGGATGCCCTTCCTGACGCCAACCCTATATGGAGGGATGTACTTATTATTGTATGTTTCTGTAGTGGTTGATTTATAGTGTGTTGTCTAAATATGAAGAGTCTTGTGTTGGAACAAACACAAACACCCAGTCCCTGAGCCAGAATAATTAATCAGACAGGATTAAAATCCCTGACCCAGATGGAAATTGAACCTGCGACCCTCTGAACCGAAGGCATCAACACTGACCACTCAGCTAAGGAATTAGACCTCAGCTATCTCCACATGCATTTTTTAATTTCAAATTACAGGTGAGATTTTCTAAATACTTTAGTAAAATTCTGTGTTTTGAAACCTTTGTAACATTATTTCCACAAGTCGTATGAACCAAGCCATTACCTGAACAAGCATGTTGAAAGTTGGTGAACATGATGGTAAGACAAGGACAGGGAGGGAGGCAGGCACCACCCTATTTGTCATGAGCTGTGTGGCATCGGTCATCAGTTGGAAGTACACAGAGGGACCCAGCACTGTTCTCCAGTAAGGTGCAGACCTGTAGAGGTTACCTTAAACAAAAACACACACACAGATACTCTCTGAGATAATTTCAGTAATGGAAAGGAATAAACAAAAACTGACCTAATATAGGTAGCTAAAAATAATTTTTCTAATGACTCAGGCATTATGGCTGAGGTGTTGTCAATAGATTATTTGTGTTAATAGTGACAATACATAGTGTACATTTCCTGTACTTGATGGTGGAATCAATAAATAAACTAAATGTCAAATCTAGAAAGATAGAAACACATAATAGGATAAATACAGTGACAGGTTAGTGCTTGAAATACAGAATAAATTAGCAAGAGGGTGCAACAGGGGAATGCATTCTATCAGAATGTAAGAAACCTTGGCTGGAATAAGGAAGTGTAAAGAGATAATGTACAAAATGTATTATGCATCCACATTAACCTATGCATCGAGACCTGGACAATGACAAGTAGGGAGGAGAGCAGAATACAAGCGAAATGAAATACCTAAGTATGGTAGGAAAGACAAGGAGAGACAGCTTGAGAAACAAAGATGTGAGAAAGGAGGTCGGAATGAAAACCTACATGAGAAAATTGATGTGTTTGAGTCATCAGTCCATAGACTGGTTTGATGCAGCTGTCCATGCCACGCTATCTTGTGCTAACCTTTTCATTTCTATGTAATTATTGCATCCTACATCTGCTCTAATCTGCCTGTCATATTCATTCCTTGGTCTACCCCTACCGTTCTTACCACCTACACTTCCTTCAAAAACCAACTGAACAAGTCCTGGGTGTCTTAAGATGTGTCCTATCATTCTATCTCTTCTTCTCGTCAAATTTAGCCAAATCGATCTCCTCTCACCAATTCGATTCAGTATCTCTTCATTTGTGATTCGATCTATTCATCTCACCTTCAGCATTCTTCTGTAACACCACATTTCAAAATCTTCTATTCTCTTTCTTTCTGAGCTAGTTATCGTCCATGTTTCACTTCCATACAATGCTACACTCCACACGAAAGTCTTCAAAAACATCTTTTGAATTCCTATATCAATGTTTGAAGTGAGCAAATTTCTTTTTAAGAAAGCTCTTCCTTGCTTGTGCTAATCTGCATTTTATGTCCTCCTTACTTCTGCCATCGTTAGTTATTTTACTACCCAAGTAACAATATTCATCTACTTCCTTTAAGACTTCATCTCCTAATTTAATATTTCCTGTATCACCTGCCTTCGCTCGACTGCACTCCATTACTTTTGTTTTCTGACTTATTTACTTTCATCTTGTACTCCTTACCCAAGACTTGGTCTATACCATTCAGCAGCTTGTCAAGATCTTCTGCAGTCTCAGATAAAATAACAATATCATCAGCAAATCTCAAGGTTTTGATTTTCTCTCGTTGGGTTGTGATTCCCTTTCCAAATTTTTCTTTGATTTCCTTTACTGCCTGTTCTATGTAAACATTGAAAAGGAGGGGGGACAAACTACAGCCTTGCCTCACTCCTTTCTGGATTGCTGCTTCTTTTTCAAAGCCCTCAATTCTTATCACTGCAGACTGATTTTTATACAGGTTGTAGATAATTCTTCATTCTCGGTATCTGATCCCAATCACCTTCAGAATCTTAAATAGCTTGGTCCAATCAACATTATCAAATGCCTTTTCTAGATCTACGAATGCCATGTACGTGGGCTTGTCCTTCTTGATTCGATCCTCTAAGATCAGACTAAAGTCAGGATTGCTTCACATGTTCCTACATTTCTTCTGAAGCCAAACTGATCTTCTCCCAACTCAGCTTCAGCTTGTCTTTCCATTCTTCTGTAAATAATACATGTTAAAATTTTGCAGGAATGAGATACTAAACTAATGGTGCAATAGTTTTCATACCTGTCAGCACCGGCTTTCTTGGGAATAGGTATAACAACATTCTGCCGAAAATCGGATGGGACTTCTCCTGTCTCATACATCTTACACACTAAATGGAATAGCCTTGCCATGCTGGTTTCTCCTAAGGCAGTCAGTAATTCAGAGGGAATGTCATCAATTCCAGGTGCCTTCTTGCTATTTAGGTCACTCACAGCTCTGTCAAACTCTGACCTCAAAATTGGGTCTCCCATTTCATCAGCATCAACAGCCTCTTCTTGTTCCAGAACTAAATTATCTACATCTTCACCTTGATACAACTGTTGGATATGTTCCTGCCATCTTTCTGCTTTGTCTTCTTTCCCTAGAAGTGACTTTCCATCTGAGCTCTTAATATTCATACACCTAGATTTCCTTTCTCCAAAGGTTTCCTTGATTTTCCTGTATGCAGCATCTACCTTTCCTAGGACCATACAACCTTCGACATTCTTGCACTTCTCCTTCAACCAGTCTTCCTTAGCTACCTTGCACTTTCTATCCACTTCATTCTTTAATCGCCCGCCTGCATTCTTTTCTGCCCTCTTCATTTCTAGCATTGTATTTTAGTCATTCATCAATCAGGTCTAGTATCTCCTGAGTTACCCACTGATTCTTAGTTGATCTTTTCTTCCTTCCTAACATTTCTTCGGCAGCCTGCTGACTTCATTTTTCATGACTATCCACTCTTCCTCTATTGTGTTTCCTTCAGCCTTTTCATTTAGTCCTTTTGCAACATGTTCCTTGAAACAATCCCTCACACTCTTTTCTTTCAACTTGTCTAGATTCCATCTTTTTGCATTCTTTCCTTTCTTCAATTTCTTCAGCTTCAGATGGCATTTCATGACCAACAAGTTGTGGTCAGAGTCCACGTCTGCTCCTGGGAAAGTTTTGCAATCCAACACATGGTTTTTGAATCTCTGTCTAAACATAATGAAGTCTATTTGATACCTTCCAGTGTCTCCAGGTCTCGTCCACGTATAAAGCCGTCGTTTGTGGTGTTTGAACCAAGTATTGGCAAGGACTAAATTAAGATCAGTGCAGAATTCAACCAACCGACTTCCTCTTTCGTTCCTTTGTCCCAATCCGAATTCTCCTACTGTATTACCTTCTCTTCCTTGGCCTACCACTGCATTCCAGTCTCCCATCACAATTAGATTCTCGTCACCTTTTACATATTGTATTAAATCTTCTCTCTCTTCATATGTTCTTTTGATTTCCTCATCATCCGCTGAGCTAGTAGGCATATAGACCTGCACTATTGTGGTGGGCATTGGTTTGGTGTCTATCATAACGACAATAGTTCTTTCACTATGCTGGTCATAGTAGCTTACCCGGTGAGCTATTTTCTTATTCATTATTAAACCAACTCCTGCATTTCCTCTGTTTGATTTTGTGTTGATAATTCGGTAGTCGCCTGACCAAAAATCTTGTTCTTCCTGCTAACGTACTTCACTTATACCAACTACATCTAACTTTAGTCTATCCATCTCCCTTTTCAGATTCTCTAGTCTACCACAATGATTCAAACTTCTAACATTCCACACTCTGACTGGCAGAATGTCAGTATCCATCTTCCTGATGATCGCCCCCTCTCGTGCAGTCCCCACCAGGAGATCCGAATGGGGGACTAATTTACCTCCGGAATATTTTACCGGGGAGGAAGCCATCATCAGTACATCATTCATACAGAGAGAGCTGCATGTCCTTGGGAGTTAGATACGGCTGTAGTTTCCCGTTGCTTTCAGCCGTGTAGCGGTATCAACACAGCTAAGCCATGTTGAGTATTATTACAAGGCCATATCAGTCAATCATCTAGACTGCCACCCTTGCAACTTCCGAGAGGCTGCTAGGATAGGAGTAAACTAATGCCAAGAACATGTTGGAGTTGTTCATCTCGCCATGCACCAGGAATAAAATTGGTTTGATATTTCAGGATACAGGTGCCTGGTGATTGGTTGTCACAAGGTCACATCATTGCTGTCATATTGATGGCCATGTGTCGTAACACTGTACCCGTGGATAAGAGGCGATTAATAAGCTATACTTTCCGCGAGACTTCTAAATGGAATTAGTGCCACAATTCGTACCATAACAGATGCATTAAGATAAATGTTGAAAAGAGGTTGTAGCCAACTGTAGGGAATGGTAATTAGTAAAAAGAAAACTGTAGTCATGCACTGTGGAAAAGAGAAACAGAGAAGCCAAGTGAACATAGATGGAGAACAGTTAGAGAATGCAGTACAGTTTAAATATCTGGATAGCATTATTAATGGAATTAATGAAATCAACCCTGAAATTAATAACAGACTAAGTAAAGGTACAACATTTTATAATCAAGTCAGAGAGCTTTTATGGGATGACAAAGTCACCAAGAGAAAAAAATTTTTTTTTTTTTTTTGCTAGTTGTTTTACGTCGCACTGACACAGATAGGTCTTATGGCGACAATGGGACAGGAAAGGACTAGGAGTGGAAGGAAGCGGCCATGGCCTTAATTAAGGTACAGCCCCAGCATTTGCCTGGTGTGAAAATGGGAAACCACGGAAAACCATTTTCAGGGCTGCCGACAGTGGGGTTCGAACCTACTATCTCCCGAATACTGGATGCTGGCCGCACTTTAGCGACTGCAGCTATCGAGCTCGGTGAGAGAACAAAATTAACATTATATAAACAGTATTTCATACCAATTGTAACATACAAACTAGAAACGCTGGTAACTAATAAGAGATGAAGATAGTAAGATCCAAGCAAGAAAAATGACATTTTTAAGGACATCACTTAAAAATACAAGAAAAGAGATAGAAAACAAAATATTAAAACCAGAGAAGAGCTAAATATAGAACCGTTATTACAGAAGGTACAGAAAGTAAGACTGCGATGGTTTCAGACATAAAGAAAATGGGAAAGAAACGGGTAGCAAGAAGGGAATTGGAAAGAGAAGTTAAGGGAAAGAGACTAGTTGGAAGACCAAGAAGAAGGTGGATGGATCATATTTGGAAGGACATTAGAGAAGTTGGACTGGATGTGGCAGAAGTAATGAAGCAGGAAAAGTGGAAGGACAGAAAGGAGTGGAGGAGGCTTGTTAACCACATCCGAGCAACTGGAGTGGGACATTGATCATGAAGAAGATACAAAAGGATATTCCTCCCTCTTCCTACAATGGGCTGTCATTGTGTCTACCCCATCCTTAGCCAAGCAAGTTGACCATGTGGTTAAGGGCACGCAGCTGCAAGCTTGCTAATGGGAGATAATGGGCTTGAACCCCACTGTCGGCAGCCCTGAAGATGGTATTCCGTGGTTTCCCATTTTCACACCAGGCTGCACCGTAATTAAGGCCACAGCCACTTCCTTCCCACGCCTAGCCCTTTCCCATCCCATCGTCATCATAAGACCTATCTGTGTCGGTGTGACATAAGGCAAATAGTAAAAGTTCCTATATATGATTCCAAATTAATCATTTCAAAATGTTCAACAGATCTTAATCTATCTCTAATTTTGATCAATGGTGGTGAATAACAATATTTTTTGAACAGGAATGAGTTGATAAGATGGATGCCCTTAGGACCGAAACCAAATCATATGAAGTCTAGGAAGGTTTGATGTCTTTTTCCCAAATAGCCAAATACAAGAGTATCATCCTCCCAACAGACAATGGTAAAACTGTGTCTGGAACATACACTGAGTGGCCAAAAGTCATGGCAAGGGGTGTCCCATTAGACAGTGTGCCATGTATGACCCCTGAGCATTGTAGCAAGCTGCGGCGTAGCTGAGCAGTATGTCATAGACACCAGTGTCGTGAAGATGGCAATACGTCGTGAGTTAACCGACTTTGAATGTGGGATGATCATCGGCGCACGGCCCATGGGTCATAGCATTGCGGAGATTACACGCAAATTCGGGTTTCCAAGGTCAACAGTGTTGAGGATGGATCTTCAATATCGCAGAGAGAATGTTACAACCTGCATAAATCGCTGCATGGGAAGACCATAGGTGTTTAACGAACGGACATTACATAGCCATGGATCCTGCATGTCAACAAGGTTGTGTCCAGACGGGAGGTGGCTTAGTTCAGGTCTAGACGGCATTCTCATGGTTGCAATTAGGCGCCATTGTCCGGCTGCAAGGAGTGCTGACAGGTGCATGTTATGTGGACAATCCTTCGGACCATCTGCATCCCTTCCTGGTCCTAGCATACCATGATAGAGATGCCATGTTTCAACAGGACAATGCACCATGTTACCACTCTGTGATGGCATGCAGGTGGTTGGAGGAGCACTTCAGTGAAGATACGACCATGGATTGGCCCTCCAGATCCCCCAATCTTAATCCAATCGAGCACTTATGGGATGCTGTCGATGCTGGTATATGCTCCATGAACCTCGCACCAACTACACAAGACCAATTGTGGGTAGCAGTGCAAGATGCGTGGGTCCAGATTCCTCCAGAATGATTCCAACACCTTGTAGAGTCGATGCATCGCCGTATTGCTGCCGTTTTGAGGGCTCTCGGAGGAGTAACTCATTAACATCATGTTCAGTGTCTTCCTATAACTTTTGGCCACTAGATGTACTTCTGTGATTTGTCAGTATGTTACATAAGTGTTTGGAGTGTACATCTTGGCATATTTATTTAATGTATGGCTTTTTATGCTGAGAGTGTCTGAGCATGTTAAGTTTGTCTGGTGCAAATCTTTCTATTTGACACCCATGAGAAACCTGCGTATCTGGGTGTGAGATGATGATGATGATGATGGTGGTGGTGGTGGTGGTGGTGGTGGTGGTGGTGGTGGTGGTGGTGGTGGTGGTGGTGGTGGTGAGGTAGGGTCTTTGATTCCTAAAGGCAGTACACAGGTAACTATCACTGCTGTATTTCAGTAGAAGTACGTTGATTTTTTGATCGGCTGACCATTAGAATAAAGCTGAGCCTCTGAAACAGATAGATAATATCAGATACAGTAGTTGTAAGCTGAGGTTCAAATCCAAGTAGCTACCTGTTTTGTGTGTTCAACATCATCATCATTATTATTATTATTATTATTATTATTATTATTATTATTATTATTATTATTATTATTATTATTATTATTATTATTATTATTATTATTATTATTATTATTATTCAAATGATGCAGTGGAGGAGCTGGCTAACTGACCCCTAATGGAATAAGAATATCTCACCATAGTTAGTTAATGACTGCTGAAGATATTTTTACAGCAGCCAGAACATATATTTTTATGTGGAATCCAAACCATCAATCAATAAATCACCACCAAACTGGGTTCAGTCGAATGAATGACACAGATTCTCATATCCCTGGTGGTCTCCTGCCATTGGTGTTTAGGTCTACCGTAGGGTCGTTGGCCTTCCACTTTAAGTTGTAAGATTATGTTGGGGACACCAGATGCTCTTCTTAAAATGTGGCAGTAAAAAGACAGCAGTGGGAATGGAATAAAATTTCTAATTTTATTGTTTTAAAAATTATTTTTGTTGTTGTATAAGATTTTATTTTGTTTGGACTTTTGGACTTGGAAGAATTGTTTTAATTTCATAAACCTTGACCTATGCAGATCATTTTAAATTAAGTTTTAGAAACATGTGTTGCACCAAAATTATCATTTATCTGTAAATTTTAATATTTTAGTTTCTTTTTGTCAAAATTTGTAAAACAGCATGTACCTACATGCGCAGTTCTTTTAAGTGCGGTTCCTGTCGTGTAAATGAAGATTTTTCTGTGTCAGCAAGAACGAAGAGACTTTTGATCGGAAAAAATAATATTAAATGTAATTGGTGAATGTGAAAGTCGAAGGTAAATACTATATTCTGATTGGTTCTTTTTGGTGGTTACACCATTTCCTGTTTCTGGATTTTACCCTGCTCCTTTGGTGGGAGCGAGATAGGATCTGGGTCTTTGAACTTCTGACCATCTTTGTGAGCAGATGTGCATCTCCTCTGGTTCCCCTCGTGAGAAACCCAGCCTCAGGGTAAGCACCATTTCTATACTTACTTCAGTTTTAAAATTTATTTAAATATAATAATTTCTTTTTTCTTATGCAGGAGTTTATCCTTGAGTTTCATGTTCTTCACTAAGTTTGTCGAAATGACTTAGCTTTTCAGCAGAGATCTTGTACCTTTGTTTCAGAGGCAATACCTTTTTTTCTTAGCTTTGTAACTTATAATGTAATTATCCCTCGGGCTTGCCTCTCCGCATTTCTGTGCTGCTTTACATAAGTACTGAGAATCTATGCACATTACCTGAAGTGTTTTAGGTAGCGATGAAAGTTTTCTGTACCTCTGTGTTTTGATTTATTTCTACATTTGTGTAGATTAGGATTAGCCGTCATGGTATCACCATTTATCATTGGATAATTTTCTTTCAATTCAAATTAGTGATTAAATTTCTTTTAACATAATGTGCATGTCTACAGGCATGCTTAACAACCTGTTAATTTCTCTTTATAAGGATCTTTCTATTTTGAAGTTTTGATTTGTTCCTTTTCATTTTGAATTTTTGATTTCTTTTCTTTTAAAATAAATGTGTGTAATCCAAGGGCAATAACCCTGTACATTTTCTTTTTTCGCAAAAGGCTACATTCCATTTCCTCTCAGGGTTCCATGCTGCTTTCCACATCCATTCTGTAGTTGTCATGTTTTTCAGTCGAATGAATGGCACAGATTCTCATATCTTCCTGGTGGTCTCCTGCCATTGGTGTTTAGGTCTGCCTTGGGGTCTTTGGCCTTTGACTTTAAGTTGTAGGATTATGTTGGGGAGAGTTCCAGATGCTCTTCTTAAAATAGGGACATACCATTGTAACCATCCTTGTTGCATTTTCTCCTGGATAGTGGTGGTGCTAAACTTTCTCAGCATGTCATTGCAGATATGGATCTAATACTGATAGGGAGATGCCCACTGTCCAATGAACCATGCAAACTTTCATGATGTAGAGACAATCCTCACTGGTTTTAGTTGTAGGCCAACATTCTATTCCATACAATGCCAGATGACGGGTGACAGTTCGGTAGACCTTAGACTTCACATGCACTAGCATCTTTTGTTTTGTATAGTGTTCCCGAAACTTCTCTTCATCTCATCCAGATTGGGGTAACATTCCTTGAACATCGCCATCAATATTGCCATCACTCTGCAGGCGGGAAATGAGGTACTGGAATGTGTTTGTTTTGGCGAGTCTTGGATGTTGACTAGGATAGAGCCCTTAGCTGAGCTTCTTGTCTCCATGAGCTCAGGCTTTGCAATTTTAAGACGGAGTCCAAATTTGGAAGCTGATCAGTCCAGGCCTACACTTGTTACTCCAATTCAAGCAAGCATGATGTCATCAGCATAGAGTGCAGTCCACAGGACATCGTTGATATTTAGAAATTTCATGATCTGTATTGAAGTGGGATTACAATAATTGAAATGATTAGGGGTCCTCCTATTCAATGCAAAGACATTTATTAATGTGAACAGATCACATGTCGTTCACATGAGGTACTAATTTCGGCACATAACTTGTGCCATCATCAGCCAATGAGTCAAATCAGGCAAACACAAACAACTTTAAAACACACTGTAACACCTGCATAGATGAATATTGAATAAAATATGGTACATGATGATATTGCACTTTAGTATAAAATCCTTTCAAAATATGATGGTGACTCTGTTGTTTTGTACACATGGTGGTTTGTCCAGCTTGTATAAGTCTTTAGTTATTTAATTTTGTGAAAATACACTGCAGAGTTTTAATGTCATGTGAAGTTGACACTTTCAAACCATACGTAATATATATCTTCATCATTTACCCCCACTACCACATCCTTCCGCTCCACCCTAGCTCCCTGACAGTTGCTCCGCCTCTACCCTTCCCCTCTCCTCTCCTTCACCTTGGCCCGTCACCTCATGTGCGCATCCATCAGTCCAGCTCCATCCGCCGATCACACAGGCTGCTCAAGGTGAGTTCGTTTCTAGTCATTTCTTGTCTTTTCTAGACATTTCTTTTTATTCTTTCCTTTCTATCTTTTGCTTAATTTGGCTTTTAATTTCTTCTCCAGGTTCCAAAACTCCATATTGAAGTGAGAATTAATTCTTTGGGTCTAACCAAATCCATCACATGCACGTTTATATTTTTTCGGAACCAAACCAATGATTAAACAAAGTGTCAACTTCACATGACATTAAAACTCTGCAGCGTATTTTCACAAGATTAAAGAACTAAAGACTTATACAAGCTGGACAAACCACCATGTGTACAAAACAATGGAGTCACCATCATTTTTAAAAGGATTTTATACTAAAGTGCAATGTCATCATGTACCATATTTTATTCAATATTAATCTATGCAGGTGTTACAGTGTGTTTTAAAGTTGTATTGTGTTTGCCTGATTTGATTCGTTGGCTGATGATGGCACAAGTTAAGTGTAAAACTAGTACCTCATGTGAACGACATGTGATCTATTCACATTAATAAATGTCTTTGTATTGAATAGGAGGACCCCTAATAATTTCAGTTATTGCCATAGGACATCACTTGAAAATCACATATGCTGGTATACGTAACAAGAATAAAGATGAGTGGTGACAGCGCCGAATCCTGGTGGATATTAATGAACACGGAAACTCCTCAGAGATGCCAGCTGAGCACCTTACACAACCGGTGGCACATAGCGCATACATGACATGTGATTTTTTAAATAAAACCACGCCCCTTGGTTTGGAATCTAGGTAAACTGGGTGTGCCGCAGCTATGATTTTGATGTCATGTAAAACTATAAGCTTGTTTTAATCTACAAGAAATGAATCATGTACAACTTGGAAACCTGCATCTCAACCAATAAAGATTTCAGCAGACCTCAAACAATGGAAATGAAGCTGTTAAAGGCTATGTGGAAAGAGATACAGGTGGAGGAGAGGTAAGGGACTGTTCTGCTGGGTTTTCATGATGATGTCACACGGCGCAAGTCTGATTGGGTGAAATGAAAGACACGTTAAATAGTCAATTTAATACAATTTTATCTATAAGTGCCTGATTATAAGTACAGTAAAAGATAAATGGCATTGTAGAAGGCAACTATCACATCAATAAATTAATAAAAACAGATAAACTAACTTTATCTTGATATTATTTATTGCAACCTAACTTATCTGGCTGGTCACAGAGTGACATATATTTTTCTATCCATGGTGCAGGGTGTATCAAAACTATACCAACAAAAAAATCAGGACTGTTCTTCATGTTATGTTAAGAACAATGGTGCAATCGGATAGATGGAGAAAATTTTTCTTTTCAAGAAAATGAGGTTACTTTATTCGTTCTGGGTGTATAATTGAAATTAATGAACTTGCCATGTTTGCTATGCCAGAGAGCCAGCCGCTGCTGTTGCTGTGCATCAGAGGTGGGAAGGGAACGGAGAAGAAGTGGGAAGGGGAAGACAGGGGTAATGCTCGTTTGTTTCACACATCACTTCCCAGCCCCAGTAGGCAGTGTAGAGTTTGTTCTGCACAAACTATTATGCGAATGTGTATCAGTATGTCACATTCAGTTTGCCAGGCATCTGCTTTCTTCTAACCACATCTGGGCGACTGGAGTGGGACATTGATGATGATGATGATGATGATGATGATGATGATGTTATCTTCTCTAACGTAGCTTCTCAATTTTTTCGCTGCCCTCCTGACTATTTATAAATAAAGCAAACACACCTAGCCAACATTGGACACAATCACTGAGAATGGGACTGCTAAAATTGAGAAGGCCAGGCCTTTCGAGAGTGCAACTATTAAAAAATTTGAACTTCATTGGCGGTTTTCCACTATGTGACCCATACATTTCACCTGGCACGTGTTTCCTCTCAAACTTAGTTTCTCAAGTTTTTTGCTCCCCTCTTAACTATTTGTGATGGTGACTCAAGAGAAACAGACTGTCATTTCGAATTTTTATCACAGTGATTTCGTCCTGTTTTTAATTACAACACACTGCAAGTTTTAGACTAAGAGCTTCACAACCTTGCCATAATCACTTATTGTTTGTTTCCATCTTGTCTCATTTGTTTTCATTATTTTCTTTATTAGGTTTTAACACATTTTTAGCATCAACTATGTAAAAATAGTTAACTTTTTTTCACTGAAGATGTCTCTCAAATGAGTTACTCCATCTAATGATGAAATGTGTATATGTTGAATTGTTTTTTTTATTTCTGTCATGTCTCTTGTTTTTCAACTTTCCTTCATTATGTCTTTAAGACATTTTTTAGCATCTATTATTTAAATAACTTTAACCTTCTTTCACTGAAGATGGGTCAAATGAGTTGAAATATTTTTGACTATTATTACTCCATCTAATGATGGAGATGTGTATGCATTTAAATTTTTTTTTTGTTTTGCTATTGGCTTTACGTTGCACTGAAACAGATAGGTCTTATGGCGATGATGGGATAGGAAAGGCCTAGGAGTGGGAAGGAAGCAGCCATGGCCTTAATTAAGGTACAGCCCCAGCATTTGTCTGGTGTGAAAATGGGAAACCACGGAAAACATCTTCAGGGTTGCTTACAGTGGGATTCGAACCCACTATCTCCCAGATGCAAACTCACAGCCACGCACCCCTACACGCACAGCCATCTCGCCCAGTGGAGATGTGTACATAGTGAATAAGAGGACATATTATATTCCTTTGTAAAGTGAAACCATCAATATGGAATGATTCTAATATCTTGTAATGTGTACCAATTATACAGGCAGCTTTCCAGGTTGTTCGCGACACACCACACATCCTGAACAGAGTCCAAAGGTCAATACAACACTGTAGGAAGTAGGAGGAGGGCATGTTGAACATCTACTGTAATCAAACCACTGGGCGTATTGCTTCCTTCTTTTAGCATTTCATTCCATTTACAATGTTGTGAGTGAAGGAATAACAGCAGCTTATGCTCTGGCATAGCAGTGGCTTATGCACTGGCATAGCAGTGGCTTATGCTCTGACAAAGCAGCAGCTTATGCTCTGACATAGCAGTGGCTTATGCTCTGACATAGCAGTGGCTTATGCTCTGGCATAGCAGCAGTTTAGGCTGTGGCATAGCAGCACCTTATGCTCTGGCATAGCAGCAGCTTAGGCTCTGGCATAGGAGTGGCTTATGGTCTGATATAGCAGCAGCTTATGCTCTAATATAGCAGCAGCTTATGCTCTGGCATAGTAGTGGCTTATGCTCTGACATAGCAGTGGCTTAGGCTCTGGCATAGCAGTGGCTTATGCTCTGACATAGCAGTGGCTTATGCTCTGACATAGCAGTGGCTTATGCTGTGGCATAGCAGCAGCTTATGCTCTGGCATAGCAGCAGCTTAGGCTCTGGCATAGGAGTGGCTTATGGTCTGATATAGCAGCAGCTTATGCTCTAATATAGCAGCAGCTTATGCTCTGGCATAGTAGTGGCTTATGCTCTGACAGAGCAGCAGCTTATGCTCTGGCATAGCAGTGGCTTATGCTCTGACATAGCAGCAGCTTATGCTCTGGCATAGCAGTGGCTTATGCTCTGGCATAGCAGTGGCTTATGCTCTGACATAGCAGCAGCTTATGCTCTGACATAGCAGCAGCTTAGGCTCTGGCATAGCAGTGGCTTATGCTCTGACATAGCAGCAGCTTATGCTCTGACATAGCAGCAGCTTAGGCTCTGGCATAGCAGTGGCTTATGCTCTGACATAGCAGTGGCTTATGCTCTGACATAGCAGTGGCTTAGGCTCTGGCATAGCAGTGGCTTATGCTCTGACATAGCAGTGGCTTATTTTCTGGCATGGCAGCAGCTTATGCTCTGGCATGGCAGCAGCTTATGCTCTGGCATAGCAGTGGCTTAGGCTCTGGCATAGCAGCAGCTTATGCTCTGGCATGGCAGTGGCTTATGCTCTGGCATAGCAGTAGCTTAGGCTGGCATAGCATCAGCTTATGCTCTGGCATAGCAGCAGCTTAGGCTGGCATAGCATCAGCTTATGCTCTGGCATAGCAGTGGCTTATGCTCTGGCATAGCAGCAGCTTAGGCTGGCATAGCATCAACTTATGCTCTGGCATAGCAGTGGCTTATGCTCTGGCATAGCAGCAGCTTAGGCTGGCATAGCATCAGCTTATGCTCTGGCATAGCAGTGGCTTATGTTCTGGCATAGCAGCAGCTTAGGCTGGCATAGCAGCAGCTTAGGCTGGCATAGCATCAGCTTATGCCCTGGCATAGCAGTGCGTACTCTGGCAGAGCCTACTCTGGCATAGCAAATACGGCGAGTTCATGAATTTGAACTGTGCACCTCGAAATAACAATGTAACCTCATTTTCTGAAAAAGAAAAGTTTTCTCCACCAATCTGTTCATTTGTAACCTAACAGGAAGTACATCCTTCGATTTTTTTGTTGTGATAGTTCTGATACACCCTGATAAATTTTTCAAAATTTCATTCACCATGTAACTTCTATCATAACTGTCCTAAGTACTGCTATGTCGGATGTAATATTCTCTATTAAATGATACACACACACACACACACATCATGGGTCAGAATTTATATTCAGAAGTTGATATGAAGCAAATTTAGAAATTCTCACATTTTCGACCCCACATTACTTTGTCTCTACTGGTCATAGGCCAACCGTTGTGACACCATCATCTCAGGCTCGGAGAGAGCCACATGTAGGGTTGTAACTGATATTATATGGTAAAATCACCAATAAAAATAAAATAAAAACTAGCTGATGTACCCGTGCTTCACTACGGAATTCTAGGTTAGGTAGTGTACACCTTGTGAGCAAGATGGTATTAAATTGCATAGCTCTTAACGTTACCCTAGAAATGTGACAGGGAAGCCACCAAACATCTTTTCTCATAGGAAGACTGGATTAGGGAATTTTCATTGTAGGCTAATGGTAGGTCCGCTTGCCTACCATCAGTCACAATCAGGTTGGGGAGTTTTCATTATAATGGCAGACACTCACTCTCCACCTGCCTTTTTACATCTTCAGAATGACTGTCTTAGTGGTTTTTCCAACTGAAATGAACATAGGTCATTACAATGACGTCAGTAGGAATGGCGCGATTAAGAGTTATGCTTTCATGTGAAATACTCAATCAAGTGAAAAACCACAGATTTTCTCACTTTTAACGAACAGTACTGCACTGCCGATCTAAGAGTCCAAAGTTCCAGAGCTTGAATGCCCAACCCACAGAGAGCTGTGATGCGTGAACACTCTTTGTCTTTCTTCGGCAGGGGTTGGGGGTGAGGGGGGTGGGAGGTTGAATAGTGGAGAGTACTAGGGCAAAAACTATGTCCTTTTACTAATCGCTTTCCTAGGAGTACTCGATGAGTCAGAAAATCTAAATTCACTACACTGGCGGTGGAGAAGTCTATCTCACTTGGAGGCAAATGTTCCCTCCAAGCCAGAGGAGAAACCCCCTCTTTACTGCCAATTTGGAATAAAATGAATGTAGAATTTAATAAAATATAAGAGGAAGAAGCTTTTCTTAAGAAACAGTTCTTTTCAGGGCTGAATTTTGAGTCTCTCTTTTTTTTTTTTTTTTTTTTTAAATTGTGGTGCTATAATTTGGAATAGGCCTGAATTGTAATTCTAGACCAGGTCATAAGTGAGCCTCTGCCTTATGTGTGCACAAAGCTCATTCAAAACAGCGCGTCAGAGTAGCGGTCCTATAGGTGGAATACTATGATGAACCAGTGTGTTACATACCAGCAGTATCAGAAAATATATGAACCAGAGGAATGGTATGCTAAAGAAGACAGTTTTCTTACTCCCCAGCTATTTCCCACCAATATTCAGTCAGGCTGTTATACTCGGTACACAGCAGTAATCCCATCTAACGGAGTTGAGTGTCAGCATAGGAGACAAAGAACATCTCTACAAACAATGGTCAATGTAATGCTATTGTTGATCAATGTTATGCACTTTTGATATTGTAGGCCTTCACATTTAGTTTTCCTTCCACTCTGAAATAGCACTCTAATCATAGTCAGTATGGTAAAACTGAATAAAACATAAATGATCAGAAATTGTATTCTCTATAACTGTTGTTATGTAGTACTTTTCAATAGGACCAATAACATAGGAATTTAAAAATTAAATTTTAGACGCCTTCCCTTAAACTACAATTTCATCCAGGGTGAAAAAAATTGTTTATAACTTAGACTGTAGTTTCTTATTCCCCGACTCTATATACCGATTTTCATTAAATTCTGTTAACCCATTTTCTCATGGCTCGGCGTTGATATGGACTTAGCAACAAAAATATAAATTCATGAATATCTGTGTTATCATATCCGGCACGGTAAAAATGTATCGGACATAAACGACCAGAAATTAAATTCTATATAATAGTATTTATGGATAGGATCACTAATAATATAAATATTTGAGAATTAAATTTTAGGCCTTCCCCTAAACTACCATTTTACTCAGCGTGAATAAAATGACTTATAGCCTAGCATGTAGTGGCTCATCTCCCGACTTTACATTTTCAGTAAATCCTCTTCAGCCGTTCTATCGTGATGCGTGTACTTACATACAGACAGACAGACATTACGGAAAAGTAAAAAGTGCATTCCTTGTTACTGTGGACATGACCGGTACAGAAATAACATTCTTTTGAAATTCTGAGCAATGTACAGACAAAACTCTTATTTTATATTTATAGATTTAGCAAATTTTTTTTCACAGTCACTAATTCAAAAACTGTATCTGCATTTGCTATAATGTTACTTATATTATTTGTTAGCTTGTCTATTAAGAAAGAAAACAAGACCAGATTATTTAAATTAATTAATGCGCTCACCCACTACAGTGCTCAAAAGTGTACTGAGTGTGCAAAACCAAGAATTCAAAGCACTACACACCTGTGGGGAGAGGTTGCATCATCATGCTGAATGTATTGTAGCTTGTAGTTGAGTCCTTGAATTACCTATCTGTATCAGAATATTGAATGTATCACTTATAGTTTGCCAGAAATAGCCTGTGATAAACAAGCTGACTTTTGTAATGCTAAATTTTTGTGCGTGCAGGCCTGCAGAGTGAGATTGTCAAGTCAAAAAAAAAGAGAGGAAGAGGAAGAAGATAATAAATTTACAAGATTTGACATCAAACCTAGTTACTCAATCTACGTCAAAGTATGGTCTGGTCTGGTTTGGTCTGGTCACCTCTAGAGAATTATTCCACAGACAATAGCCAAAGTGTGGTTGAAAAAAAAAAATTAAAAATTGAAGGCAAAAGACCAACATTTTTGACCCCTTATACTGTACTTTGTAAATAATAATAATAACAATAACAACAACAATAATAATAATACATTATTGCCCTATTAGCAATAAATTGGGCCTTGGACTGCCAAGACAACTACTGCCTGAACAGATGACCTGTAGATATTAGAGTAATACATGGTCAGCGAAACATCATCCTCAATCAGATGTGGAGGGACAAAAGTTACAATGACAACAGATTGAAAATGAAAAGGTCTACCAGGATAGGCAAAATTGAAGAGGACTCAATAACTGCACTTGAGCTAATAGAACAGGTTAATGATGATGATGATGATGATGATGATGATGATGATGATGATATAAGGCCAATCCATTTGTTTACTGTGGTTCTGCCTTCATGTATTGACATATCACTGTCAGGAGCTCAGTGCTACAACACTTGTAGATTGATTAATTAATTAAATAATTATTCAGTGAACAAGAAACATGTTTGTTTCTTTCTTAGTAAATATTACACATGCTCTTTTTCTCAATCCTATCGTTCGAAAATTGGCTCCAAATGATCTATGAAGTAAACAATGATGATGAAAAATTAAAGACTTCCAATAACTACTTTGAACCATCTTCTATCAACTCTCACTGTAGTCTGATTGTCAACATACTGTAAATGCATTTAATTGGCAGAAATAATCTGTGTTTATTCCCATAATTCCTCAATAAGGTCAACATAAGAATTATCGATTTGTGTTATGCAACATAAAATTGTCGTCTGAAAGTTACATGTATCTATATAATTATGTAATTTACAATTAAAAGTGCTGCACTAAGATGATTTATCTTCTTTCTTATTATCTTAAAGTACTGATATTTGTGGAGCGGGTTGTGTTGGTCCTTGATAAAGCATTTGATTTTGGTAGACTTAAACCACGTCTATGACAGTGCAATGTATGTCTAAACTGGCAGTTGGATTAGTGACATATCATGAAGGCTGGATTAGTGACATATCAATGAAGGCCTGTCTGCTTGATGGTTATTGATCGCTCTGTCTCATTTCTTAATGGAAATAGCAGACAGTCTGCTAACAAAGTCTCAGCTAAAATGCATTTCATTATAGGAAGTAAGAGTACATAGACCACAAATACTCTGGACTCGAAGAAATCACATTTATGTTCACTTATATGCTGTGTATGTGTGTGTGTGGGGGGGGGGGGGAGGAAGAGTCCAGTGCAAATACTTGTTGTTTTAATACTGATGCACATACTTGAAATTTAAAGGAGCTTAAGACTGGGAAGGAAGCAGTTTCACCATCTTGGTATTTAACAGGCTTGAGTGAGGAAACATCCATCAGAGCACAAGAGGGATTTGAACCCAGTCATGTTCTCAAGCCTTTAATAATAATAATAATAATAATAATAATAATAATAATAATAATAATAATAATAATAATAATAATAATAATAATTTTTTTTTTTTTTTTTTTACGAGGGAAGTGTGGGAAATCTTTCATTAGACACTTGTGAGGGTCCGCACTCCACAAGCGTGTGAGATTCCTACTCACTAAAACCCACACACCCTTTTCCCACGACGTATATCTCCGCCCCGGAACCACTCTCGCATTACTTCAGGGCGGTGTCGTGCTAATTTGTTAGGTTTCTTCTTCCTTATTTCTCCTTACTGCCATTCATGAGCATTCATATCTCTCTTTTTCTGACGTAGGATGCCTTCTACATATACTGCTATCTGATCCCAAGATTCTTGGTTTCGTAGCATCGCCTGCACAATAGTTTCTGGCGTCAACTCTCCTTGCTCAGTATATAAACATTTTCTCTGAGTTGACCAATGATAGCATACGAAAAATGTGTGAAATACATCCTCTATATCATTGCAATAAATACACGCCGAGTCGCTCGCTCTACCTACTCTATGTAGAAATTTACGGAAGTATCCGTGACCCGTCAATAGTTGCGTAATGTAAAAGTTAACCTCGCCATGAACTCGGGCAACCCAATCAGCTAGGCGCAGTTTCAGCCGCTTAGTCCATTTTGCTCGAGGATCTTCCTCCCATCTTTGCTGCCACCGCTCCATTCGTTGCCTATAAGCTAGCTCCTTAGCACGCTTCTTTCCGAGCTCTCCGTGAGTTCGCCAGACTTCCTGTCTCTCTAAGGCAAGTAAATCAATTGGTGCTACCGCTGCTATCGTAAGGACCGCAGGTTCGGATACTGTGCGATATGCGCTTGTAATACGCAAAGCTGATCTCCGCTGTACCGCAGCTATCCTTCGCCGGTATTTTTCAAACTTCAGAGATTCAGCCCAGACTTCGGCACCATATAGAAGTGTCGAATGAACTATCGACATCAGAAGTCGTTGTTTGCTAGACTTCGGACCTTTAACGTTGCTCATTAATCTACTCAGCGCAATCGTTGTTTTCACCGCCTTATCTGTCACCCGTTTGATATGATCCCAAAAAGTAAGTTTGGTATCAAGTATCACTCCGAGATACTTTATACTTCTGGATGTTTCAATTTCTGTTTGTCCAATATACATTGGAATGACGGTCGTGATCCTTTTTCTTGTCAAGAGAACAATCTCTGTTTTATGATCTGCAAGCTGTAATCTGTGATTCGCCATCCAATCTTTCACCCGTCGCATTACTTGATTTAGCTTAAACTGAGCCAGCTCCAAATTTCGAGCAACTATCAAAACAGCTATATCATCAGCATAGCCCACTAGCATTGTGTCTTCCGGCATCTCTAACCTCAACAATCCATCATATACTATGTTCCACAGATTTGGGCCAAGGATGGACCCTTGTGCTGCACCAGCTGTGAGCCGTTTCACTCTCTGCCCATCTTCTGTGTGATATACTAGATTACGATCTTTCAAATAATTTCTCATTATGCGCATGAGATACTCCGGTAGTTTGAAAGTATTTTGAAGCGCTTCCAATATGTCATTCCAACTGATTGAGTTGAAAGCGTTCTTAACATCAAGGGTCACAAGGAGTGTCACTTTTTGAGAGTGATGATTACCCATTTGTGCCCTTTTAGCTGTATTCAACACTTCCCATACTGCATCGATTGTCGAATGCCCTCCTTGAAAACCATGTTGACGATCAGAGAGGTCCCTAGCTAGTTGAACTGCTGAAAGTATTCTTGGCTGCAAAAGTTTCTCTAAACCTTTACCAGCAGTATCCAGCATACATAAAGGCCTATAGCCCCCAGATTTCCCTTTGCTTATTAAAACTAGCCGAGCTGTTTTCAGCGAACACTGAACACCCCCGATAGCAGGCAGCTATTGTACATTTTCAGCAGTAGTTGTGGACAGAAATCTGCTATCAGCTTTAATATCTCTGCTGGAATACTATCTGGTCCTGGGGCCTTTTTATTTCTAAGGGATCTAATCGCTCTCGTCAATTCTTCTCGTGTAAAAAGTGGCACATCATCTATGAATTCATCATCATCATCAGCAGCAGACCTCTCAGGATGATCTGGGAATAATGTATCCACAATATCCTTCATTGCCTTTGAGTCCATGATCGGGTTCGAGAAATTTCCAAGTTTCTTCATAACGATCTTGTATCCTAAACCCCATGGATCGTCATCCACTTCTTTAGCCATTTTCCACCATTTGTCGACTTTACTCTTTTTGATAGCATTTCTCAATTCTTTCTTCGCCGACTTATACTCAGCTGTAAGTGAGGTGTCTTCTTGTCTGACTCGTGCTCTCTGTGCCTTCCGTCTAAGTTGCAGACAACGTCTTCTCTGATCAGCAATATCTTTGGTCCACCAGTACGCTGAACGCTTCTTGTTTCGTGATGTTTTACGAGTCATGGAAAGATCACATGCTCTCCGAATAAGCTCCATAGTGAGCTCAACACATTTCTCAGCGGCTTCTTTCCCTTTATAACAACATAATTGTTCTGTTATACTATCCATTTCATTTCTTAGGATAGCAAGAAATTTTTCTTTGTCCATACTTTCTATATTCCACCGCGTTGGTTCATACAATGTAATATTAATCTGCGAAGTTTCAGGAAGAATACTGGTGATCACTTCCCGTGTATTCTTCAATCACCCGCCAGTCATTGATATTCGACACGATGTCCTCAGATACAAAAGTCACGTCCGGTATGGTTCCTCTACAGCCCGGTCGATAATAATAATAATAATAATAATAATAATAATAATAATAATAATAATAATAATATGTGGAGAATCTTCAAAAGACACTTGTGAAGGGTACGCACTCCACAAGTGTGTGGGATTCTTACCCACTAAAAACCACACACCCTTTTCCCACGATGTGTGTCATCACCGCTCTCGCATTACTTCAGGGTGATATCATGCTTTGTCTTTCAGACGTCTTCTTTCTTCATTTCTCCTTTACGAACGTTCGTATGCTTCCAAATCCTTCTTCTTCTGACGAAGGACATCCTCCACATGCACTGCCACGCGATCCCAAGATTCCTTGTTTCGCAGCATCACCGAAATAATATTATCTGTTGTCAATTCTCCTAGTTCAGTTTCCACACATCTTCTCTGAATCGTCCAACAGGCCGCATACAAAAAAGGTGTGAAATACGTCGTCAATATCATCACAGTATATGCATGCTGCGTCACTCGCTCTGCCCACTTTATGCAGGAATTTCCGGAAATATCCATGTCCTGTTAGAAGCTGCGTGAGGTAGTAATTTACTTCACCATGGGCCTTTTCAACCCAGATATCCAAGCATGGTATCAGTCGCTTGGTCCATTTGCCTTGAGGGTCACTTTCCCATCTGAGTTGCCATCACCTCATCCGTTGACTGAAGGCACAATAATAATAATAATAATAATAATAATAATAATAATAATAATAATAATAATAATAATAATAAAAAACTGAAGAAAATGGAAATTTCAACACCCAGAAGGAGTGGTGGTACATTGCTGCAATTGAACATGCAGGACGAGTGTTCGGTTATGCTTCGATGATTACACTTTCAGGTCCCTCTGACCGCAAGTTTGGACAACAATCAATACAGGATGTGCCCACCACGAGCTGCAATACATTGATGAATTCGTCGAGGCATGGAGTCAATAAGGCCCTGGATCACTTCCTGAGGATTTGTAGCCGATGCTTGCTGCACTGCATGGGTCAGTTGTTCCAGAGTTGTGGGTGGCTGAGGACGGTTGGCCAGTTGTCGACCCATCATGTGCCACACATGCTCAATAGGACTGAGGTCCGGGGATCTGGCGGGCCATTCTGAGGTTGTAATGTCGTGGAGAGCTTCTCTACAGATGCGTGCAGTGTGAACCCGGGCATTGTCTTGCTGAAACATCCCATTAGCAATATTCGCCATCATAGGGATGACCACTGGATTGAGTACCCTATCAACGTACTGTCGAGCAGTCATAGTGCCCTCAACAAGCACTAATTGTGATTTCACATTAAAGCCAATAGCTCCCCAGACCATAATGCTTGGTGTTGGCCCTGTGTGCCTCTGGGCGGCCCCTCTCCTCGGTACGTCGGCGCACACGATTCCGGCGATCACTGCGGGCTAGACAGAAGCGCGATTCATCACTAAAGACGACCCCATGTCATTCGTCGACCCACGTCGATCTTTCTCAACACCAGGCCAGCCTTACACGTCACTGTTGTGGGGTCACTGGAACACCTTCTGCAGGGAAACGGGCTCATAAGCCAGCTGCACGCAGGCGATTACCAACTGTTTGTTGTGTAACATGGGGTGCCACAGCTGCTCGAATTGGCACTGCTGTTGCATGGGATTCCATCCGGGCCATCCGAATGATGTGGCGATCCTCTCTCACAGTTGTCTGTCGCGCTGGGCCTGTGCCAGGCCTACGAGTGTGGGCACCTTCATTTGACCACTGCTGCCATACACGTTGTACCGTAGATGCCTGTCGGCCAACACGTGCAGCGACAGTCCTTAGCGAGAATCCAGCCTCAAACAGCCCAATTATTCGAGCCCTCTCAAACGGCGACAGTTGTTAATAGCGTGCTCTTCTCTGTCATCGAGGCATGTTTGATGGGGAACACTTCACTGCACAGACTGCAAGTCAACTGTGCTACACCAGAGTCTGTATACTGGAGTTGATTCCTCCGCGACCAATCATGTGGGGAGACGTGTAGCAACAATCCAATGGGTCTGAAACTTTGATCGTTTACATACCTACATGACATCGTTCCATTCCATATCTTGAAAATCAACACAAACGACCAATGCCTTCATGGTGTTGCAATTTCCATTTTCCTAAGTGTAATAATAATAATAATAATAATAATAATGATGATTTTTTAACGAGGGAAGTATGGGAAATCTTTCACGAGACACTTGTGAGGGTCTGCACTCCACAAGCGTGTGAGATTCCTACTCACTAAAACCCACACACCCTTTTCCCACGACATATATCTCTGCCCCGGAACCGCTCTTGCATTACTTCAGGGCGGTGTCGTGCTAATTTCTAAGGTTTCTTCTTCCTTTATTTCTCCTTACTGCCATTCATGAGCATTCATATCTCTCTTTTTCTGACGCAGGATGCCTTCTACATATACTGCTATCTGATCCCAAGATTCTTGGTTTTGTATCATCACCTGCACAATAGTTTCTGGCGTCAACTCTCCTTGTTCAGTATGTAAACATCTTCTCTGAGTTGACCAATGACAGAATACGAAAAATAATAATAAAAATAATATAAATACCGGGCGAGTTGGCCGTGTAGTTAGAGGCGCACGGCTGTGAGGTTGCATCCGGAAGATAGTGGGGTTGAATTCCACTGTCGGCAGCCCTGAAGATAGTTTTCCGTAGTTTCCCATTTTCACACCAGACTAATGCTGTAGCTGTACTTTAATTAAGGCCACGGCCGCTTCTCCCAGCTCCTAGGTTTTTCCTATTCCATCGTCACCATAGGACCTATCTGTGTTGGTACAACGTAAAGCCGTTAGCGAGCATTAATAATTTTTTTTTTTTACAATTTGTTTTAGATTGCATCGATGCAGTTAGGTCTCATGTAGACAAAAAATAGGAAAGTGCTATGAGAGGAAAGGAACCGACCATGGACTTACTTAAGGTACAGCCCCAGCATTTGCCTGATGTAAAAAAATGGGAAAGTGTGGGAAAACCATTTTCAGGGTTGCTGACAGTGGGGTTCAAATCTTCTGAATCCAAGCTCACAACCACTCTCTTGGTAATAATAATAACAAATAATCTATGGCCATACAAACAACTCATTAAGGGCCTTAGACTGCGAAGACAGCTACTGCCCAAACATATGACCTGCAGGTATTAGAGTATTGCATGGTCAGCATGACAACATTCTCAGAAATATTGCTTGGCTTTCTTGACTATATTCACTACCTCACAGATCAAACAGCTCTTCAGGTGGTTTCAAGCAAACCCTGTTCCAGCCTTCTGTCTAGAATTAAAATCATTGAAGTGGGTGGGATTCACACCTGAGGCCTCCAGATAAGAGGCAAATATTACAGGGATAGCCATAAACAGAATAGTGTGTGTAATTAATATTAGAACTTGTGACCTGCATATTACATACCATCCTGGCATTAAGAGGATGGCCAAGGGTGAGATTTTATCCTACATATTTTCTCCTTCATATTCCAATGGCTAATGGTACCCACTTTCAGACTTTCAAACTAGTTTTCAATTTGTGGCTGAGGCAGGCATCACACTTGAGCCAATCCGAGAGAAAGCTGCTATGGTAATTCTCTTCAGCATGACAATAGCATGCTTTTATTAAACTTAATGGTTAATATTTGATGAGGAGAGGATATCCTCATGGAATTACCTGAACATTCTACTAGGACCACTTCTTGCCAATGGTGATACGTTGTCAGTTCACTGACAAAGGATGCTACGTGGTGCTGAACGCTCTGTACTGGTAGACAGTGAACAAGTAGCAGAATCACCTCAGTACACTTCATAGTTCTGACTGACAACTGCCAGGTCACAGAATATTGGAAAACTGTCCAAGTCTAGCATTACTACAGTATTCTTAAATCTCTTACTTCCGAAATACAATGAAGGCTTTCTATGAAGGAAAGTTGTTTGATCAGGACCATTAGAATGTTTAACTTGTCAGTTTGAGGTTGACTAGTTGACACCATTTTAATTATGAGTGTGTAGGATCAAACAATCACTACTGATCTGCACTTAGAGCAGTTGCCCAGGTGGTAGATTCCCTATCTGTTGTTTTCTTAGCCTTTTCTTAAATGATTTCAAAGAAATTGGAAATTTATTGAACATCTTCCTTGGTAAGTTATTCCAATCCCTAACTCCCCTTCCTATAAATGAATATTTACTACACTTTGTCCTCTTGAATTCCAACTTTATCTCCATATTGAGATCTTTCCTGCTTTTAAAGTCACCACACCAAAATTATTCGTCTACTAATGTCATTCCACGCCATCTCTCCACTGACAGCTCAGAACATACCACTTAGTCGAGCAGCTCGTCTCCTTTCTCCCAAGTCTTCCCACCCCAAACTTTGCAACAATTTTATAACGCTACTCTTTTGTCGGAAATCACCCAGAACAAATCAAGCTGCTTTACTTTGGATTTTTTCCAGTTCTTAAATCAAGTAATCCTGGTGAGGGTCCCATACATTGGAACCATATTCTATTTGAGGTCTTCCAGGGACTTATATGCCCTCTCCTTTATATCAGCCTCCGTGGCTCAGGCAGCAGCGCAACAGCCTTTCACTGCTGGGTTCCGTGGTTCAAATCCCAGTCATTCCATGTGAGATTTGTGCTGGACAAAGTGGAGGTGGTGCAAGTTTTTCACCGGTACTCCGGTTTTCCCTGTCATATTTCATTCCAGCAATACTCTCCAATATCATTTCATTTCATCTGTCATTTATTAATTATTGCCCCAAGGAGTGCGACAGGTTGTGGCAGCCAGCACAATTCCTATCCTTGCCACTAGATGGGGCTTCATTCATTCCATTCCTGACCCGGTCAAATGACTGGAAATAGGCTGTGGATTTTCATACATCCTTACCACAACCCCTAAATACCCTTATAACCATGTGCAGAGATTTGTGCCCTTTATTTACAATCATATTTATGTGATTAACCCAATGAAGAACTTTTCTTATATTAACACCTAGGTACTTACAGTGATCCCCATAAGGAACTTTCACCCTTAAAACTGAGAGGACTTTACCAATTTGTGAAACTCACAACCTGACTTTTAACCCCGTTTATCATCATACCATTGCCTGCTGTCCATCTCACAACATTATCAAGGTCATTTTGCAGTTGCTCACAATCGTGTGGTCCCACAGTTTCCACTTCCTTTTTTTTTACCACCAGCAGTTCTCCTTATTGCTGTCCTCTTAAGTTGCTCCTTAAGCTATAAATTATTTAACGCCACTGATAACACAAATCAGTATAAGTAATTTAAGGAAACAGACACATGACTAATCAAGTTACATTATACAGAAAGACAGAACATAGTAACAAAAACACAATTCAATTAAATGAGAGATGTAATTGTCCACATTTTCAGTACATACATTCAGTGAATCTTAGAACACAGAAACATTAAAAAAGAGTAGTACATGTTTTGTCCCATAATTTGGGCCATTTTCAGCTACATAAAATTTGGACTCATTTAAAACTTATATTAATCTTAAGTTACAAATTGAAGAGGGGCGTTTTAAACCTTTTATGTTTTTGACATACAGGAAAACAAACTTTTGCTAATGTGAAGTGGTATTGACACTGCATTTTTTAAGAATTAAAATATCTGGGAAAAATGTCAAGAGCTACAAATTAAAATACATAATTACTGCATGATCAATTCATATTTAAAAGCCTTGTATGCTGTGTGATTTGGTGATGCTCTGAAAAAGCGTTATGTAATGCACTATTGTTATTCTATGTTATAAACATTTTGATGTTTCAGTTAAATTGCTAGTTCCAGTGTGCATTTAAAAATGGTTTAAGGAAGTCTGACAGGTTTTAGCAAATAACTGAAAAAATAGAGTGATTGTGTGGAACACAGGCACAACAACAAGCCACAGACCATCCAACCGAGCTGGAAACCGGGGAACCTTTCATTCAGACTTGACTATTTACATCAAGTCACTGGACTTTTCTATTTCAAGAATAGATTCCTGTTAGCTATCCACTGTCATTACGACAGATATTTCCCGCCATCGGAACTCCAGTCCACTATACTTTTTCAATTATTTCCTAAGGCTTGTCAGACTTCTTTAAACCGAACAAGTGGCTGTGAGCATGCATTCGGGAGATAGTGGGTTCGAATCCCACTGTCGGCAGCCCTGGTTTTCCATGTTTTTCCTATTTTCACACCAGGCAAATGCTGTGGCTGTACCTTAATGAAGGCCATGGCTGCTTTTTACCCACTCCTTGTCTTTTCTAATCCCATCATTGCCATAAGACCTATCTGTGTAGGTGTGATGTATAGCACATTGTAAAAAGAATTAATCCAATTTAAATGAACACTGGGACTAGCAATTTAAATGAAACTTCACAGATTTATGACATAGAATAACAATAGCACACTACATAATACATTTTTACAAAGCATCACCAAATCATACAGCCTATAAGGCTTTATAATATAAATTGATCATGCAGTAATTATGTATTTTAAGTTATAGCTTTTAATGTTTTTCCCGGACATTTTAATTCATCAAAAAATATAGTATGTCAATACCACTTCATATTAGCAACATCAATGCAATTTGTGTTCCGGTATGTCAAAAACATAGAGGGTTTGAAATGCCCCTCTTCAATTTCTAATTGAAGATGAATTTTTTAAATTAGTCTCAAATTGTAAGTAGCTGAATATGTCCCAAATTAATTAATAATGTTATTGGCTTTACATCCCACTAACTACTTTTATGGTTTTTGGAGATACCGAGGTGTCGGAATTTAGTCCCGCAGGAGTTCTTTACGTGCTAGTAAATCTACCGACATGGGGCCAATGTATTTGAGCACCTTCAAATACCACCGGACTGAGCCGGGATCGAACCTGTCAAGTTGGGTTCAGCAGGCCAGCACCTCAACCGTCTGTGCCACTCAGTCTGGCTGATCCAAATTATGGGACAAAATATGTATACGATTTTTTCCTTTTTTAATGATTTAGTGATCCAAGATTCACTGATAGTATGTAGTGAATAGGTAGACAATTTCATCTCTCAATTAACTAAATAGTTGACTATTTCAGGTTGAATATTTCAGGTTCCCTATGGGAATCAACATCTATATCATCTGGTCAAGCAGACATCAATTTTTGGTAATGTGATAAAGTCTCTCACTGTGCACTGGCACTGCCGGTGGCTCCAAGTAGCCTACGCAGTGGCCTCCACAGGGTCCTTCGCCGTCCAACGGTTTTTCTACACTGTAACTCAGGCACGCAGGGCATTCCCTGTTAAAAAGGTGTTCTGACTAGGTGGACAGAAGAAATTCCGAGAGGTATCACCTCAGGGCGAGCTCATCGTCAGTCGTACTGCACTTCCTCAGACGACCGTAACATCACTCTTCGTTATGCATCGCTATTGACCTTATCGTCCGGCTACCTCTACAGCAATGACCACAACAGCCACTACCACCACCACCACCACTGTCTTCAGTCAAACAGCTGCAGCAGCTTACCACTCAGCCGTAAAGTCCAGTTTTGCTGCTCCTGACTACCAGGCCAGATTTCTTCCCACGACAACAGCTTCGCTGGGGGACAACACTACAGTTCACTTCCAGTTTAAGAGGTTTTCTCCACAGTCTGCTCCGGAGGAAGAACAAGCCCCACGATGCCTTGCTCTGGACCCGAACCCTGCACCATCGACAGAAAATACAAGTGCGCCTTCGCAGTCCATGGACGCCACCAATCAGCCCATTTCTGCCAATTCTCCACCCACCACCACTACCCCCTCTCCATTCGGACTTTCATCCGTATCCGGCACAAGACGTCCCATCATTTATTCCCGTTTGCTTCAACCTACCCCCTCAGGAACGCATTCATTTCTACACTCCAATCCTGCCCCCGAGTTCCAGTCTCCCAACGCCATTTTCTCCGCCCTGCTCAAATTTAATATGCGCCGTGAAGATATAGCGGACATCCGATGAACAACAACTGGAGTCATCATTCAAGTTAATGGGGATATCGCGGCCACTCAACTCACCACTGCAATAGGAGCTCATCAACTTGGATCAACTACCCCTTTTCAACTCCTCTCTCCTCAACCCATCAAAACTCCCCCGTCCCCACCACGCTACCGCCTTCTCAGCTGTGTAATACGAGGTGTTGACCCCTCAATTACAGAAGAAACAATACTCTCCGAACTTCACGCGGAAGGCATCCCAATCAAGAAGGCATTCAGAATCAAGAACTCCACGGGTCCCACCTATATGGTGAGAATTCTTCTGCCGTCGCCCGAAGATGTCGACCGTGTTTTGGCCAGCGGGGTCTCTATACATAGACACCACCATAAAGTGGAACCATCTCGTGCCCCACCACCACAAGCCATCAGGTGTGAGCGCTGTCTCATCTACAATAATCATACCACCATTCAGTGTACCGCCAAGACTCCTAAATGTGGACATTGCAATCAAGATCACTCTACACCCAGGTGCCCCAACGCGCATCAACCTTCACAATGCCATACCTGTGGAGGTAATCATGCAGTGTATTCTCGCCACTGCCGTCGCCGCCCTGCACCACCTAGAAATCAACCAGATCTCATAGCCCCTATCAGAACCATTGATCCATCTACGTCACCTAGCCGTTCTCTTTTTCAAATACCTACAGTAGAGGATCTAATTCGTTTTGTCACCATTTCGTCAACCTTTATCTCTCTGTCAAAATTCGCTCAGAGACCATCAAAACCTAACCATTTTGTAGCTTTTCTTTTTCAGTTTTGATTTATATAAAACTTCCGTCCGTTATATCCCACAAATCCGGGTACTGTTTTTCACCCCCGCACTTTAAATTCCCACCGGGTTTCAACCTCTCCCTTTCTATATCACGTCATTCATTTCAACTTATTAACCCTTCTGATGAGGTGGACGTCAGTAAGGGTTAGAGCTGGGAACGGAGCTGTCGCTCCTATGACTGCAATCGGTAGTGCGAGTGCAGCGCTCCCTCCAGTATTCTCCGGTAGTCAACTGTTGCTTGGAAACCAATCGGAGGTTTCGGAGGGCGAGCGGAGGACGGAGCAACAGTACTGAATATGTGCTCGCTTGCACTTCCAGTAGTGGCGCGCAACGGATGTGGTAGCGACGTAGTAAATACTGCTTTATAAGTATGAAGAAGGCGAATATATGAAATATATACATTCGCATTTATCGTTAACGTTTAATAATATATATATTTCCGATAAAATAGAATAGAACTTTTTCATTATATTACCTTTGAAGTGATGATAGACTATAAAAACTCTCGTACGTCCCCGCGGTGTTGGGGCCAACGCGCCCGCCTGTCGCGCGGCGGCCCTAGGTTCGATTCCCAGCCGGGCCGGTGCTTTTTTAATTGTAATGAATACTATTCCAGTTCTGGGGACTGGGTGTTTGTGACGTCCTTAATCTTCCTTTCCTCACACACAACATTCCACACTACCGCCATTCTAATTACACGCAGGTTCATACAATATGGTGCCTGTAGGGGCAAAAGATCCACATGGGTCGACACCCCGAACAAATAGCATTTTGAAGAAAATAACCAGTGTTGAAAAACAACGCGAGAAGCGGGACTCGATCCAGTAATCCAGCGCTTTCCGAGCTTGAACGCTAACCACTCGACCACCGCCGTTTCGTGCTCGTGATCCGAAAGCACCGGTACATATTCGACGCGAAAGGTTATCTTGCGATTTTCTCGAGAATGCCTTAGTAGTACGCCGTACTACTTGCACATTATGTTGTCCTAATGGACTACTAAATGTGTACAAATTTGGAAGGTAGTCCGTGATCCGAACGTCATGGCCTCCCCTTGTAAGTGTATTGCACCTGTATTCAGTCTGTGCGTATTAAATTTCCTCTGTTTGTTGTGTTGTGTAGGTAATGCAAAGTATATGAGTAGCCCATTTGCAAAACCCGCTATATGCATTATAAGAACTTTTTGGGTATTGACGAAAAATCTGTACAAACTATCATAAACCTGATAGAAAGCTGATTCTTTTTTTAAAAAATTCACAAAAAAATAACCTGACATATCTATTTAGGAGCCCATAATCTCATTAACGTAGGAAGTCAGCTATTTAAATATTGATTCCTCACATAACTGGTTTTGCAACTGTATAATGCATATAGCAGGTTTTGCAACTCAATGGGTGGCCATTTTGTTTTTCTGATAGTTTGCAAAACCTGCTATTTTATGATGATAAGGACTTACAAAAGGATAGAGACGGGCTTAAGAAACACCAATATTCGTGAAAAAATGTATTTCAACGATATATTACCTGTTGATTAATATCAATTAATAAACTACAACCAGTTCACAAACTAGTTTCAAAATTAAACAGGAATAATGTAACATAAAATATGACGAGTTGAAATCTATTGACTTCAAAAGGTGTTATTTAAACAGTCACTTTGCAAAAACTTGCAAATTAAATAAAATAGTCTTTCACATTGAGACAAAACAAGAAAACTTGCAAACTAAATAAAATATTCTTTCACATTGAGAAAAAAATAAGGAAAACTTTAATTGTTCATTTTGCCGATAATAATACCCATCAGTGTGAAAACATCAGGTGAGCATGCAATAAATCCTTGCTTATGTGAAGTTAACATCATCTTCCTCCATTAGTTCAAAATCACTCTCACTGTCGTCTTCACAATCGTCATCCATACAGCCTTCTTTCGTAGCAATACCATCAGCTGCAAGGAGCGTATTGTAGAACTGCAACTTTTCATTTTCACCCCAGTTTTCACCAAAGTGGAGGCACAAAAGTCGCCTGATAACCTTCAGTTTTGCTGCCTTCACTTGAACAGTTTCTTCAACGTTTTCAATACAAGCGTTTTGCCTGAAGTTTTGTCCCTTCCTGCAAAGACTTTCAGGTTCACAAATCTCAATGTTGTAAAACGGATCGCCTTGAACTAAAGTGATGTTCTTGGTTTTGCCACGCGTGATCGTAATTTTCTTTGACTTCTGAAATTTGAAATGCCATTGGCCTGGCTGTTTGAGGATTCCATCAGAGTAGGATTTCCAGTTACGGACTGAACAACTTCGACCCAAATGGATTACCGTAGCATAGCTCTCTAAGACTTTTGTGTAATCCTCTGGGCTCTCAATCACATCCATTTGCCTGAATTCCCTCTCCAATTTGCCGAAAACTCTGTCTGGTGGAATGAATCAGTGCCCAACAAGAGGGAACCAAATCTCAACAGTTTTAACATGCTGAGGAGCTTCAAAAAGCAGCCAGTGAGACAACATTCCCAGCATTGCTTTATTTTTATTCTGACCGTCGCATCCGTCAGAAAACAAACGTACAGTTGTAACCTCATCTAAAGCAGAGTTGCATAGTCTGTGATGCAGTGCTGAAGCAATTTGGTTACATCCCTTGGGATACTTATTTTCGGTCCAAAAATAGCTAAACGTGTTGCTTTTATTTTGTGGTGATAATGATGAACCCTGGCATATGGTGAAGTTGTAGAGGTAGAGTTGGCGGGAGTAGTAAGCTGCCTGATCTGGAATTTTCGGAAGTACTAAGTTTTTCTGACAATCGTAGCTCAGTGTTAGTGCATTTTCCACTTCAAGCCGAATCTTATCGTAGAAAGCATCTGCTCGTTTCTTGTGTGTTTTAACGAATTTTAAACCATCTCTCTTCTCTGGAGATTTTTCTTGCAAAATCTTGTTCTGAATGCACATGCAAGTGGAGCATTTGTCTGAGTATGGACTGTCAAAACTGATATTGAAGTTTTCTGTGAATACTGTACGGAAAAATTCATATTCAACGTGGAGATTATCACTTTGGTGTATCTCAACATACATTTTCCACATCTTTTTTGTGTTCAAATCACTAGGGAAGTACTGTCGTTTAGTTTTCTTTCCCCGACAATAGTGGCTCTGAATTGGTTTGAAAGTTTTAATAAATGCTTTCACTGCTTCACGTTTTGGCTTATATATTTCAGTTCTACGGTCACCGCCCCGTGTTTCAGAAGGTGTAGTACCACTTTCCATGAATCTCTGACACAATCGGTTCACACGGTCACGCTTCTCCTGCAAAATGTTTAAAAACGCAGCTCGGCGCACTCTCACATTTTCAGTCACACCACCTCTTTGTTTGGGAAGAATAAAGTAGGTGCTTAAATTCCTCCTCCTAGGAACACCCGGTGCAACACACTTCTTTTTGGGAGTAGTAAGTTGAACATGCTGAAGGATGAAGTTTCTTTTCCACTGCAAGTCTGGTTTCTCGTAATACCTCTGATGTATTTTTTTTTTGTTAGGGGCTTTACGTCGCACCGACACAGATAGGTCTTATGGCGACGATAGGATAGGAAAGGTCTAGGAGTTGGAAGGAAGCGGCCGTGGCCTTAATTAAGGTACAGCCCCAGCATTTGCCTGGTGTGAAAATGGGAAACCACGGAAAACCATTTTCAGGGCTGCCGATAGTGGGATTCGAACCTACTATCTCCCGGATGCAAGCTCACAGCCTGATGTATTTTACGAACATCTTGCATCGATAGCTCATGACATCGAAAGGTTGCTAACTTCTGGTGTTTACAATCTGGTTTCTTTGGCGGTCCTTTAGATACGTGTCTGGAAACAAAATAAAACTTGAGAATTCTCCGGTAAGGCATTTTGAAAATACACTGACTGACAGAGAAAATGCAACACCAAGAAGGAGTGGTTCGAAAGGGATGAAAGTTGGGGAAAAAACAGAGACGGCACGGACGAATAATTGATGTTTATTTCAAACCGATATGCAGGTTACACAATGCGCACGGCATCGACTCAGTAGGATGTAGGACCACCGCAAGCGGCGATGCACGCAGAAACACGTCGAGGTACAGAGTCAATAAGAGTGCGGATGGTGTCCTGAGGGATGGTTCTCCATTCTCTGTCAACCATTTGCCACAGTTGGTCGTCCGTACGAGGCTGGGGCAGAGTTTGCAAACGGCGTCCAATGAGATCCCACACGTGTTCGATTGGTGAGAGATCCGGAGAGTACGCTGGCCACGGAAGCATCTGTACACCTCGTAGAGCCTGTTGGGAGATGCGAGCAGTGTGTGGGCGGGCATTATCCTGCTGAAACAGAGCATTGGGCAGCCCCTGAAGGTACGGGAGTGCCACCGGCCGCAGCACATGCTGCACGTAGCGGTGGGCATTTAACGTGCCTTGAATACGCACTAGAGTTGACGTGGAATCATACGCAATAGCGCCCCAAACCATGATGCCGCGTTGTCTAGCGGTAGGGCGCTCCACAGTTACTGCCGGATTTGACCTTTCTCCACGCCGACGCCACACTCGTCTGCGGTGACTATCACTGACAGAACAGAAGCGTGACTCATCGGAGAACACGACGTTCCGCCATTCCCTCATCCAAGTGGCTCTAGCCCGGCACCATGCCAGGCGTGCACGTCTATGCTGTGGAGTCAATGGTAGTCTTCTGAGCGGACGCCGGGAGTGCAGGCCTCCTTCAACCAATCGACGGGAAATTGTTCTGGTCGATATTGGAACAGCCAGGGTGTCTTGCACATGCTGAAGAATGGCGGTTGACGTGGCGTGCGGGGCTGCCACCGCTTGGCGGCGGATGCGCCGATCCTCGCGTGCTGACGTCACTCGGGCTGCGCCTGGACCCCTCGCACGTGCCGCATGTCCCTGCGCCAACCATCTTCGCCACAGGCGCTGCACCGTGGACACATCCCTATAGGTATCGGCTGCAATTTGACGAAGCGACCAACCTGCCCTTCTCAGCCCGATCACCATACCCCTCGTAAAGTCGTCTGTCTGCTGGAAATGCCTCCGTTGACGGCGGCCTGGCATTCTTAGCTATACACGTGTCCTGTGGCACACGACAACACGTTCTACAATGACTGTCGGCTGAGAAATCACGGTACGAAGTGGGCCATTCGCCAACGCCGTGTCCCATTTATCGTTCGCTACGTGCGCAGCACAGCGGCGCATTTCACATCATGAGCATACCTCAGTGACGTCAGTCTACCCTGCAATTGGCATAAAGTTCTGACCACTCCTTCTTGGTGTTGCATTTGCTCTGTCAGTCAGTGTACATCAGCCTAATTAAAACAAACAGCTAGCACGTAACAATGAAGCACACTAAGTGCCTCCATTAAAATGTTCTGAAAATAAAGCATACCTTGCTCTTTTGGCGACATTCCTTTTCCACGTTTCAGGGCGTCTTCTCCTTTTCCTGGACATTGTAGGCCCAGTTTCAATCACTATTTCAATGTCACTAGCATGATTTGCAGTATGGTTTTCTTCTTGTAACTTAGCTGGCCTACGTTCATTTGCTTCCATCATTGGAGTCATTACACTTATCACAAGCAAATAAAACTAGATAAACAACACTATCAAGATAAGACCAGAACGACCACGTTGCCTTCCGTTGGCGGGCTCAAAAGCAAACAAATGAGTGCTTCAGAAGCTGCTACCTTCATAGAGTAAAGAATCCTATTCTCTGCTCGCTGTCTTCTTGCCTTGATGTAGCATAAACATTTATTCCTAGAGAAAATAAATCAATGCAGTGATTAGGATAATTTAGCTGGTTTTGCATCTGCATTATCTCTGACAAGATGGAGGCCATAACAGCTGCGATAAATATAGCGGCTTTTGCATCTCCATATGAATATAACTGGCTTTGCAAATGTATGGCCGATGCACATAGCGCGCTTTGCAAATAACTGAACTTTTCTCTTCGAGTTTTAGAAGGCAAATAGTGCATTATACAACTCGAATGTTAGTGAAATATGTGGGTCATGGAGTAATGAAGGCTGGGGAACCAAAAACTCGAAATCGAATTTTCCGTCATATAGCGGGTTTTGCAAATGGGCTACTCATATTAGAAAATAATTGTGGTATTGGTTTGATATTTAATCCCGTTTTTAGATGGTATTCGTGTTTTAGAATATTTAAAGGCATTTAAAAAATTTGTACAGAAATTTGTACCACAAATGCCACGAAGGCCGTCTGATGCATGGCATTTCTTTGAAATTACCGATTATAAACATCAGCAAAATGCACATTTTGCGACGGGTGGTAGTCGGCTTCAGCAGAAGAAAACAACATTGCTGTATTAAGCGAAACAGTTATGTTGTAAGAAAAGGGCATTGAATATACGGGTGAAATACCTTTACGTTGTTATGCCGCTACAGTACATTCACTCGGTATAACAACAACTGTACCGCTCCGTCCCAGCCACTAGCCAGCGCTCTACCGTCTGAACTACTCAGCCCGGTACAGCATATAAACAATTCCAATCACTTCATTCTCTTGAGTAATAAATGATCTTTCTTTCTTTCTTAATCTGCTTACCCTCCAGGGTTGGTTTTTCCCTCCGACTCATCGAGGGATCCCACCTCTACCGCCTCAAGGGCAGTGTCCTGGAGCTTCAAACTCTGGGTCGCGGGATACAACTGGGGAGGATGACCAATACCTCGCCAGGCGGCCTCACCTGCTATCCTGAACAGTGGCCTTACGGGGGGATGGGAAGATCGGAAGGGATAGACAAGGAAGAGGGAAGGAAGCGGCCGTGGCCTTAACTTAGGTATCATCCCGGCATTTGCCTGGAGGCGAACTGGGAAGCCACGGAAAACCACGTCCAGGATGGCTGAGGTGGGAATCGAACCCACCTCTACTCAGTTGACCTCCCGAGGCTGAGCGGACCCCGTTCCAGCCCTCGTACCAATTTTCACATTTCGTGGCAGACCCGGGAATCGAACCCGGGCCTCCGGGGGTGGCAGCTAATCACACTAACCACTACACCACAGAGGCGGACGCAAACTGAATTTCAACAGATCAAAATCTGTTATTCACAGCGTAACAAAATAATGAGGCAATCTTGAAACGACTGCAGCATTTGAATGACAAACGTAGAAAGACACATGCATCTGTGGAATTGATACTGAAGCCTAAATTGTAATTCCACCCAAGATAACCATTACTACATTGCCCACATTCAAGTATTTGAATTTTCCGTCAGTGAATTCAATCGGAGGACTATCGGAGGTCTCTAGAGGAAGAGCGAAAACAATTGCTCCGCCCCGCTCCTACCGTTCTCAGCTCTAGGCAGTCTGTCTTCGTCTTAGCTATGTCATGTTCCACAGTTTCATCTGAGATTGCATCGGTTCGTCATTGGACGTAGAGCTGGGAACGGAGCAGTTGCTCCTATGATTGCAATCGGTAGTGCGAGTGTAGCGCTCCCTCCGGTATTCTTTGGTAGTAAACTGTTGCTTGGAAACCAATCGCTGGTTCGGTCGGCGAGCGGAGGACGGAGGAACAGTATTGAATGCGTGCTTCCTTGCCGTTCCATCCGTGGTGCGCAACGGATGTGGTAGCGACATGGTAAATACTGCTTTATACGTATGACGAAGGCGAATATATGAAATATATACATTCTCATTTATGGTTCGTGTTTCATTTGTCGATTACTTTTGTAACAATTTGCTATACGTCATGCCGTCTTATGGCGACGATGTGATAGGAACGATTAAGGAGGGCAATTTCTAGACGTGAAAATGGAAAACGACGTAAAACCATCTTCAGGGCTGCCGACAGTGGGGTCCGAACCCACTTTCAACCGGGAGATAGTGGGTTCGAATCCCACTGTCGGCAGCCCTGAAGTTGGTTTTCCGTGCTTTCCCATTTTCACACCAGGCATATGCTGGGGATGTACCTTAGTTAAGGCCACGGGCGCTTCCTTCCCATTCCCAGACCTTCCCCATCCCATCGTCGCCATAAGACCTATCTGTGTCGGTGCGACGTAAACAAAACAAAAAAGTATCCCCGACCGAAAGTCTCACGCTCCAGGACACTGTCCTTGAGGCGGTATAGGTGGGATCCTCTCTGTGAACGAGGGAACACCCAACCCTGGAGGGTAAATTGATAGAAAGATTATTATTATTATTATTATTATTATTATTATTATTATTATTATTATTATTGTACTCCCATATCCACTTCTGCGGTTTTCTGCGACGTTAAGGTGCCGGTATTTTGTCCCACAGGAGTTCCTTCATGTGCCGGTACACCTGGCGACATGCGACTCTCGTATGTCAGCATCTTCAAGTACCGCCGAGCAAAGTCGGAATTGAAACCGCAGACTTGAGCTCAGAACGCCAGAGCTCTACCGTCTGAACTACTCAGCCCGGTACAGCATATAACCAATACCAATCAGTTCGTACTCTTCATTAAAAAATGAAATGGCGTATGGCTTTTAGTGCCGGGAGTGTCCGAGGACAAGTTCGGCTCACCAGGTGCAGGTCTTTTGATTTGACACCCTTGGGCGACCTAGCGTCATGATGAGGATGAAATGATTATGAAGACGACACATACAGCCAGCTCCAGTACCAGCGAAATTAACCAATTAAAATTAAAATTCCCGATCCTGCCGGGAATCGAACCTGGTACCCCTGTGACCAAAGGCCAGCACGGTAACCATTTAGTCATGGAGCCGGACGTACTCTTCCGTCATAAATGAGCTACACCTATAATACAATGTAAGAGCATCGTATATAATACATGTTTACATGCACTGGAATATACTTATTGCTTAAACTGTTTTACTATTGTCCGCCTCTGCGGTGTAGTGGTTAGCGTGATTAGCTGCCACCCCCGGAGGCACGGGTTCGATTCCCGGCTCTGCCACGAAATTTGAAAAGTGGTATGAGGGCTGGAACGGGGTCCACTCAGCCTCGGGAGGTCAACTGAGTAGAGGTGGGTTCGATTCCCACCTCAGCCATCCTGGAAGTGGTCTTCCGTGGTTTCCCTCTTCTCCTCCAGGCGAATGCCGGGATGGTACCTAACATAAGGCCACGGCCGCTTCCTTCCCTCTTCCTTGCCTATCCCTTCCAATCTTCCCATCCCTCCACAAGCAGGTGAGGCCGCCTGGGCGAGGTGCTGGTCATACTCCCCAGTTGTATCCCCCGACCAAGAGTCTGAAGCTCCAGGACACTGCCCTTGAGGCGGTAGAGGTGGGATCCCTCGCTAAGTCCGAGGGAAAAACCGAACCTGGAGGGTAAACATATTGTAAATGCATGTGCAGTGGTATTATTTGTGCCAATATTCAATCTACAGTATTCTATCCACCTGCACCAATTGCAAACTGAATGTCAGCAGATCAAATTCTATTGAAACGACTACAGCATATGAATGACAAACGTGGGGGAACACATGCATCTGTGGAATTAGTAATGAAATTTAAATTGTAATTCCTCCTAAGATCACCGTTAGAACATTGCCCATTTGAATTTTCCGCCCGTGAATCCAATCGGAGGACTACCGGAGGTCTCCGCAGGACGAGCGAAAACAACTGCTCCGCTCCGCTCCTACCGTTCCCAGCTCTAGTAAGGGTACGAACATACCGAAGATGCATCGCAGCTCGCGGTCGCGGTTTACATCGCGGTCGATGCCTCGATGTCACCTCCTGGTAACACAAACACACAGTTTTAAATGGAACAGTTCATGTCAAAGATGCTCGCTTCCTTTCACCATCGCGATTTACCAGGAGGTCTAGCGCGATGACAAGAAAGTTTGTGTTTCCATCGCTGTAGAACGGGAGGCATCGATGTAGCTTGCTCCCGATTGGCTTGTCCGGATTGAGATCACGTGATACATCCCCCCCCCCGCTCTACTGTGTCCGTGATCCAGGTGTTCACATAGCTGGCGTGTGTATTCGTAGCTATTATTATCGTCTTGCTATCTACTGGTGCGTCACAGCTGATCATTATGAAAGACGAGCTAATAGATATGGTATTTAATTCTCCAGCAATATGGGACAAACGTAATAAACTGCACCACAACAGACATGTTCTGACTAGGGAATGGAAGAAAATAGCAGCAAAATTCGGAGCAACAGGTAAGTTGTATTATTAACACTGTTCTGCTAACTTAGTAAACCTATATTAGTAGACAAGTTAACAGAATGTCTATATTTGCTATTATTATGGCACATTCAACAGACAATAGTTAATAAACGTAGGAAATGAGTACAATAATAGGGTAAATACAATAGTTTATTGAAAAATTCAAATAATTATCACAATCACTACTTTAGTTAATGTTCGGATTAGTGACAAAGTAGTCCGTGAATATTTTCTAATTAATTTTGCTCGATGTGTTGAGGAGTTATGTGATCTACTTCGCTGTAAATTGCATCCGGCTGGGACGGCAGGAACGTCCGAAACATTCAACAAATGACTTTCTTTATCAATAATTGTGTTGTGCAGAATACAAATGGCTTTAATCACACTGTCAGCAGTAGTTTCTTTTGTTTCGATGACTCCCGCCAGAATTCGCCATTTTGCAAACAGTATACCAAAGGCACATTCCACCGTCTTTCTAGCCCGCGATAATCGCTTGTTGAACATATCCTGTGCCTCGTCCAGTGTTTTTCCGGAATAAGGTTTCATCAGATTTTGTTTCAGTGGATAGGCTTCATCGCCAATAAAGACATAAGGAACCTTCTGATTTGAGTTTGGTAGGTTTCTCTCTTCTGGAATTCCCAACTTATTTCTTTCCAATAATTTAGACAGCGTTGAAGCTCGGAATGTACCTCCATCACTCTGCTTCCCGTATCCTCCAACATCGATGGAAGTGAACCTATAGTGATCATCAACTAGCCCTTGAAGAACTATTGAAAAAAACTTCTTATAGTTGTAAAACATGGAACCTGAGTGGGATGGACACTTTATTCGAACATGCTTACCATCCAATGCTCCGATGCAATTTGGAAAATCCCAAAGGTTTTCATACTGTTCAGCAATTCTTATGAAATCTGATGTTGTAGGGCTCTTCATATGAATAGGTTGGAATGTTTCCCAAAGTACCTCGCATACTTGCTTTACAACGTTCCCAACTGTGGAAGCTCCCATCCGAAATGAGAAGGCCAAGTTCTTGAAACTGCATCCAGTTGCCAGATACCTACACAAATTAAAATTTATGTATAATTTTCCTTGTCAAATATAGAGTCGAATTATTTAAATGAGTACATTCAACATCATTGTTATTTCAAACCAAGTGTACGGGTATGCTGACTCTCGCCGTGAAATAGTTATTTCGTTAGTAACTAATTTCAGCTATGTTATTGTTGCAGAGACAGAGGTAAGAAACTGCTGGAAGTATCTTCGACAAGAATTCGGAAAGCAACTTTAAAAACATGAGATTCGCTCTGGAGATGCCGCGTCCGATGAAAGTCAGTGGCCTTATTTCAAAAAATTGCTCTTCCTTCTGGATCAGTTCACCCCTCGTGGAACGTCTGGTAGTGTGACAGCGAGACATGAAGAGTTATCACCTTCTTCAGTTGAGAACACCGCTGAAAATGATTCAGAAAAATCCAGCCAAAGTGACGATGATACAACTTCTACACCTGATTTCCACTATGCAATTCAAAGCCAAGAACAAACAACCCCGGCATCGTCTTCCTGTACAGCTACAACGTCTGAATATCCCACGAGAACAGGCTACAAAAGGCGATTAACACCGCAAGCCGAGATTGGGAAACAACTCATAGATTTGGAGAAAGAGAGGCTTGCAATGAAGGAAAACAGAATAGCTTACGACCCCAATGACGAGGATGTATGATTTTTCAACTCTCTTCTCCCTCACTTGAAGAACTTATCGCGCAGAGACAAATTTATATTTAGGATGAAAGTGCAACAAACCCTATTTGAACTTGCATTTCCTGAGCAACAACCTGCTCGACAAGAAATATCCTTCACTACATTTCAACCCATTTCCAATGACTGTCAACCTGGACAATCTCATCCCCACGAACCTCTGCATAATTGGACCGGGTACACAGGCTCTAAATAGACTTGACCTATAACGCACAACAGGAGTTGTGTATCATTCACAATTAACATTTCCGAATATTATTTTTCCTACAATTGCTACAATATATTAATGTGTTGCTTCAAAAATTAACAACAGTTGTTGCAGTATTAATTCAGTTATTGATTATAAGTTACATGGATTTCACGGAACAATGAAAAGATACTTCTAATTATTATATCTCAAAATAATAAATTAAGAAAATAAATTTAAAAACTGTAGAATTATATCATGTTTACATTTCAAACACGGATCTTACCTTATCGTCACAACCAATCTTTCTTCCGCTAGAATTGGATTTGTATGGTAGTTATTGTACTTCACAATATCAAGTTTTGATTCCACATTGTTGTATATGTATTGGAACGTCTCAAGGGACATTCTCATGTATGAATGAAATCTGTCCGGGTGGTGTTTCAGTTCTTCAAATAAGTTGTGGTATTCCCCCAGCTCCTGCCTTCTTTGGTTTATAGGATGAGCATTCCAATGGCGGGCTGACTGATTTGAAAGTAGCCATCATCGTGTGCTAATGCACAATGAATCACTATCTTCACTGTCACTTGAATACATACTCTGTACTTGTAAAAGCTCAGCAATAGAGGATAAATTATCTTTAACTTGAACGCGGAGATCTAAACATTACGTCCACTCACTGTAAACACATCTCAGAACACTGAAAGGTAAACCTCCCCGGTATGTTCACCCTCCATCGACCTCGACCGCGATGCATCTTCGGTATGTTCGTACCCTGAGGGTATCTGGTCATTAAACTCACTTCTAAGATTCATAGTTTACACCCGACCCCGTAGAGAAACAGGACGATGGTTGGACGTTCATACTCATAGATAGAGCTGCCTCTTAATAGCTGTGGGATAAAAAACTTCCTGGTCCAATTTGGAGCTAGCTTAATAACATTCTATTTTCATAATTAATTATCTCAATTCTGAAAATTTAGTAGTGATATTTCAATTCTTTTACCGAAAGTAATAGATCAACTTAACGCCATAAACCAACATTTTCTGAACATTTTGATAGGTTATAAAATAACGTACGAAGAGCATATACCTATATTATTCGTCGCAAGTACACTTTTCTCATAAACAAATTGAGCTATTATCCCGCCAGTGCACGGGTCACAAAAAGTTACATGCATAAACGGGTTGGGTCTCACAGACCCATCATTAAATTATTTTTATAGTATGCATATATATTTTTATTTCAGTACTTGTTCTCTCTTATTCCGATAACATTATAAACACACTCCTGTCACAAAACCATTGATGATTAATACTTATTTAACATTTTACAAAGCTTTTCTGTAACCACTGCAAATTTACACACAACATTCTATTTGATCACAAAATTCAGAACTTATCAATTCAAAATTTATGAAATCGTCATAACCTAATCTTCACTATCCAGAAATTTGTCTTGTCTTGTCTTGCGGATATTTATTTGGGATTCAATAAATTCTTTCCCAGTCACGAGACCATTAATATATTACACTTATATCACAAAAGCACACGATTACATCACTAATGCCTGATTTTAGCATGATCACACGTAGATAGATGCACTTAAAGAAGCAATATTATATCGGGTATAAGTAGGTTCATGGAAGTATTACATTCGGTACTGAGCAGAGACACAAATAACTTAGTAAGCTGGAATAGGAGTAACGTGTTACACTGTACAAGATCGGAAAGTAATAAAAACCTTGATACAGTATCCACTCACCAGGAACATATAGAAGTGCCACCTCACAAACATGTCGGAACAAAACAACTGAAAAACTAGATCATAATTACAATTTTATGTGAGTGTTATCAAGGTATTCGTTTAAAATAGTAATGATCATAGGCGAAGGTTGGTGCAACAAAACTGAAAGTCGTGTAGGGAAGTTTATATAATACATGGTGAAGTTGAGGCTCGTGACGCATACTTTGGATTAACATTACCAGCAATTGCTGGATTTCTTGTTGAAGGCGTTCCTTGCATTAAAGACGAGCTTTGTTTTCGCAATATGATTTCGCAATTGAAAATAATGCTGCTGCGTCATTGATTGGCGATATTGTTTGAATAATTGTTTGCACTTATGAATAAGATCGTGACATTCTTTATCCCACCATTTTAGTGCATATTCCTGTGGATGGGTCGTCACGTTTAATGGTCGACACGGATGAAATATGTTTAAATATTGGGTTAAATAAGGGAGTAAGAGGGAAAAGGAAAGAGGGGACTTGTGTTTCTGCTGCAAAATATAATTGAGGTATGATTGATAGTTAGAAACATTAAGATTTTTATAAGATCGGACGTTACTTATACAGGAGGGTGTCCGAAACTGGGAAGGTGGTGGGTGAATACCATATGTGATGAGAATTGGGAAGTGGTCACTAGTGTGAGTATCAGATAATGTATGCCAGGTGGTGACAGGGGCCAGAGTTGTACGGCAGAAAGTAAGGTCTACTGCGCTGGGTGGAGATCCAGGCGGAGTTAAACGGGTCGGGGAGCCGTCATTTAAAAGGAACAAATTCTGATGAGTTGAAGTAGTAAGTAAATTAGAACCTTTGATTGTATCCACCATACATCCCCATTTAGTGTGGTGGCAATTAAAATCACCAAGAAGGAAAAGATGTGGAAATGTGTCAAATTGTTGAAAAAAATGCATCCATTGATTCTGAGAAATGTAAATGTGGGGAGGGCAATAGATGTTTATGAAACAAGTATTATGGTGTACTATTCCTACAGCATAAGTGTGCGGGATGATATATTGTAAAGATAAATGTGTAACTGATAAGGAAGTATGAACACATGTGGCAACTCCATCAAAGGCGTTACCATCATGTCGGAAAACTTGATAACCTCGTAATCTAAAAATGAAATGTGGTTGAAACCACGTTTCTTGTAAGCAGATAAAATGAGCTCGTGTTTCATTCAGCAATATTTGTAACTCATGTCTTTTAGAGGCGGCACTTCGACAATTCCATTGGAGTAAAGTAATCATGCTAGTATGTTCATGAGAGAGTCTCGTAGTTTATATAATACATGGTGAAGTTGAGGCTCGTGACGCATACTTTGGATTAACATTACCAGCAATTGCTGGATTTCTTGTTGAAGGCGTTCCTTGGAAGGAGGATAATGTATATCGTGAGGGGTTGCGGAGGGTTGCTGCCTAGCAGATGTGGGCGCACTTGAGGGATATGCTAGTTGCAGAGGTTGTTGCATGGCACTCGTTGACGGGATCGAATGTACTGGAACCGAAGCTTCGTTTCGCAGAATGGCCATGTATCCTTGTCGGTCGAAACCGGGTTCTGGTGTAGGAGGGGGAGATTGCATGATTAGTTGGGTGAACTTACGTTTACGCGGGTTTGGAGTCGAAGGGTATGGAGGATTTGACGATAGAGGAGGGAACTGAAGGTCTTGTTGCTCGGAATGATAAATTGGAAGGGCGATTCGGGCTTTAGCTTCGGGAAAAGATATGTGTTCAGTACTCATTAATTTTTTAATGGTGACCTGATACTTATGTTCAGGACAAATTGAGGAACCTGTGACATGGTTTTTCTTACAGTACGCACATTGTGTAAATTGCTCAGTACACGCCTGGATTTCATGTTGTTGTGCACATTTCCCACAACGAGCGTTTTTCGCTTGACATTGCCGAATTGTACGCCCATAGCGCTGGCATTTGCGACAGCGAATGGGTGAAAAGATGTAAGGTTCAACTTCCATGCTCACCTTATATAATGCGACATGGGAGGGTAATATTTGTGATCTGAAAACAATTTTTACTGAACCCGTACGAAGGTATTGGGTTTCTCCATCTTGAATTGCACGGCGATTAAGTCGTTGCACGCTTTTAACTGGTGCCTCGGATTCCAGGTACTGTAATATGTCATCATTCGATAAACCTTTTTCAACTCCACGAATAATGCCTACTCTTAACACTTGTGAGGATGGAATGTAAGCTTTAATTTTGAGGGTTTCAAGCATAGGATTACTCAAAAATTCGTTTGCTTGAGAAGCCGTATGGAAAGTAACTTGTAGTCGATTACGTCCTTTACGTTGGATCGATTTGACATTGAGTTTAGTTTCGTAAAATCGGCGACCAAGTGCCATAGGGTGTAAATTGCCGATGTTTTGCTCGTTTATAGATTCAACAAATACAAAGAAAGGTCCATGATGAAAGCGATTATAATATTCCGGGGTAGAAGCCACTTGGGACGCCTCGGATTGATTGTTAGATTGTTCGGAATTAGAGCGGTCTACCACTTCCGTGTTACGCCTCTGTACATCAGACTCAGTTGACTGAGAACCTTGCTGTCGTGTCGTATTACTAGAGGAATTAGTTATGGGTTCCTCTTCCATAGGTACGACAATTTCACGCTCCACTCGTAAGGAATTCCCGGTTACCGCCGACGTTCCTCCACTGTCGGTCTCCATTGCTTGTCACTCCCGCACCACACTTGAACGAAAACACAAGTGATTACCACTACCGCGCACCACTGACTCGCACAAGTAGAGTAGTGTACCGTACCACTATCACTGCGTGACTGATCCAGAAATTTCACTGGTACATTTGCATTTCAGCTTTACATTCACTGCACACAAATACAGAGTGTTCAAGACACAGGAACTTTCTGCACAAACAGCACCAGTAGCGGGTATTTCTGTCTCTACGGTATGCACAACGTCCTCTTTTATTTTCTGTTTTCACATCCTGCTTCTTCCGTCACCCCATATATCCTTCTTGCAGAATCGCGAATGCTCTTTGGAAGATATCTTGAGACAGCTCTTTCTCTTATTTGTTCTTCAGTTAGAAGAAACAAGAGTTTCTTCAAAAAATGTATTCTGGTCCTTGCGTCTGGAGAGTTAGGGTTGTTTGCTCTGAATATTAAATATGCGTTAAAACCTGCCATATTCAGAAACGCATAGAAAACCACCATAGTCCAGCGTCTGGTGTTTCGATCCACGTTGTAGCATGCTTTCTCTCGTCTACACCACCCTTAGTTGAATTATAGAATGTGACTATTTCGGGCTTCCTATTTTCTCCTGTATTTTCGTCAGTTTTATCATCACTGTGCATCGACGACGGGAAAACAACAGTTTTTCCTTTCTTTAGAACATAGGAAACCAGCGATATGTCCTCTTAGAAGCCAAACAAAAACTGCTGTGAGGTTTTCGTTTTGCAGCTACAATAAAGCTTGCGGGCAACTCTCTTACTTTTCGAACAGTACCGACCATGGTAATATTATGTTCATGCTTAATTTTTTTGACAATAGGGTGCGAGGGAAACCAGTCGTCCACTGTCAAATTACGTCCACTTCCGGACACAGGGATGCACATTCTCTCTACGACATCAGCAGGTCTGAAACTCACTTCTTGATATGGGCTTTCAGGTTCCTTACCACAGTGAATTTCTCAACTACATGTATAAAACATCTTTGCATCAACTGGTTTCATGGGAATGCACGTTCTAAAACAGCACCGTCCCCGGAAAGACCAAAGCATCTCATCAAATATCATGAATTCCCCAAGGTCGTAGGTTTTCTTATAGTATCCATTGAATGTTTCCATAATTTCTCTTACAGCAGCCAATTTATCACCCTCTCTTCTCTACTGCCTGGTCCACACATCATCAAAGCGAATACATTTCAGAATAAATCTGAAACGTCTGAAAGCCATAGTCACGGGAAAGCACTCCGTTCCCAAGCCATCAGTAGACCAGAAATCTTGAATATTCATTTTGCCACCGTGAAGGAAACCCATACAATACAGAGGTACTATAAGTGCTCTAATTTCTGAAATTGTCGTAGTTTTACAGTCACTCGGATCTTCATATCTGGAAGAAATTTCCACAATGAAGATATTCATGTACGCAACAATACTTTAGATCATACCATTGTTGAAACACAAATTCCAGCATTCTATAACTTATTTTACTCCTTTAGCAGCCCCTATCAACTCGGACAGTTTATGCACAATATTGTACCCTTGTACGGACATTTGCGGTGGGTCTCATTTTCTTCCATTTGGTAGTTTGATCTCTACCCATGAAATGATTGTTGGAATCAGACTGGTTCATTCTTGAATCATTTCTTTCTATCTGTTCTTCTTGTACGTCTGCGTCAGTCTCCGAGTCCGTATTATGGTAACTTGTAATAACAAACTCGGATAGGCCCTACTGCATCAGAATCAGCGATATCGGATATATCATCATCTGATAATCGTTCCTCCAATAATGCGGCAACTCTTTCCATATCACATGGATTGCTGACATCGTAACACTCCTTTTACTGACCTACGGAGTAACGAACTCATTAACCCAGGTCAACCCATCTTCAGTTTCACCTCTGTACTAAAAACCCAAGGAACTGAGGTGAAAGACAGCCAGGCTAGCTAACCACTACCCCACGGATCTGGACAAGAAGCTACAATATAATCACCCTATAAACCAACATGAAATCTTCTTTATGTACACGGTTAAAATTGAAAGACCAATGTGCTTATGATTAAAAAAACCTTACATGACTGTACGGGTTGCCCCACAGAGCACTATCTGCACCGGTGAAAACAGGAAGATAGCAGAAGCCAGAAATATGCAGCTCCCGCCGTCTATCGGCGGGTTAACACGCTGTCGATACTCACAGGGATTGTATCTACATGAGAGGTGAATAATGTTTCATCCTTGGCAACCATAGAGAGGTGTTGTTTGAACTTCAGCAAATAGATTGAAGTTTATTTACTGGTATATTTTTAAGATCTTTGTGCTTCCAGTCACTTCCTAGTTCTTACACAGTGCGGTACGCTTAGTTGTGTGCTCCGTGTTTTCAGTGCTTGGTTGTGAGGATACTCTTTTCTTGTGTTAGTGCTAGTGCAATGTGTTATGATGACTGCCTCCAGCAGAGGTGACAGCCTTTTGTTAGGATATAAGTTAGTTGTCGCGCAGGAGGAAGAAGTTCGGATGCAAGACGAATCTTCTGGAAACCCGGCAGCTCAATCAAATTTGACAGACTCACAGTTATCACAAAGTTCTAATTCTAATAGTGACAATGTACCGCCACCTGTGGAACGTGAACAGTATTCTCATTCACACCGTGGACCTTATATTGTATACGCTGAATCTCTGGATAACAAAAATTTAGGGCAACTACATCCTATGGCCCCGGGGAGACATTTTTACGAACGTGATATTTCCGTCCATTCTATCTCCCGTAAAGGTCGTAATCGTCTACAAATAATTTTTAATAATGCGGAGCAAGCCAACACTTTTCTGTGTCACCCTCTGCTCATATCTTTACATCTTAAAGCATATATCCCGTCTTCTAATATTTTTCATGTGGGGATTATTCGAGATGTGGATAAGAACCTTTCTGAGGACGACATTCGACTTTATCTTACTTCAACTGTGCCGGTTAAAGCAGTACAACGTCTCAACCGTCGCACTGTTTCCAATGATAGAGTTGGATATGTCCCCACTGAGTCAATTAAAATTACTTTTCGAGCCCAAAAGTTGCCTGCACAAGTATCCCTATTCCAAGTCTACTTACGGTACCGTACATGTTGAGCCTTTCATTTTTTCCCCTGTTCTATGCAGAAAATGCCTCCGATATGGATATACACAGGCCCAATGTCTTGCGCAGGTAGCACGCTGCGGGAAGTGTTAAATGGGGCACGCCACCGATCAATGTACATCTCAAATTGCAAAATGTGTGTATTGCAAAGGCCCACATCCAACGGGAGCAATAACTTGTCCGGAACATAAATATCAACAAGAGATAAAGAAGGTCATGAGCACGGAACATATCTCATTTCATGATGCTAAGAACTAAACTTACCACCCTCATTATAAACCGTCTCAACACCCCCAGGATTCCCCCCCCCCCCCCTGGTACTAGAACAAGTTTCTTCTTCCCTTGTTCAAGAGTCTTCTAGAAAACGTAAATTTACACAAGTAATACAGAAATCTGCACCCCTGCCTTTGACTCCGGGTTATGATAGAACTGGTTATCTTGCCTTGGTACGCCCTGACCCTGTTTCTACAGGCCGGCTTCCATTATCTTCTCCACCGCCTGCTACAATAACATCTTCTCTTCCCACAGCACCACCTCCCTCTACTTCGGGTCCTAGTTACCCGCCCCGATCCCACGACTCGCAACTGTTAATGCAGGGAAACCAAGTGCATCAAGAAATCCAACAAATCTTATTCTTACTTCTCCAGAATGTGGGAGGGGAGTCTCCCATTTCACCGGTAATTTATCAACTACAAGATCGCATCGCATGATACGCGTTTTGCAGTGGAGCGCTAGAAGTCTTTTTCACAAAAAAAAACATGAACTTTAACTATTAATTCAGGAAACATGAGCTAACATTATTATAATACAAGAAACGTGGTTTTATGCAGACGCCCTTTTTCAACTTCCTGAGTTTCATATCGAACGCCTTGATACTAATGGAAGTGAAGGCCTTGCAGGGGCGAAGCGTCAGGGGAGACAGGGTAGACAGCGTGTACCCTTAACATTTTGTGAAATAAATATTTTCTAGTTAATTCAATTACTTTTTTAGGACATTAATTATTTCCAGATTCGTGACATTATTGTATTCCCCGCTTTACTTATTTTCTTCTCACTTCGGCAATGCTAAGGCTCGCGTTAGTTACACGAAGCACGTAGGCGAAAGTAGACGCTGTCCATTCTGAGTATTTTCCCTTTGATTTTCAAAGGTTTCAGATAGAGCAACACTAACGCTATCTGTAGGTGCTGACTGTGGATCTATGACTTTCCTATAGTGAGATGTCTCCGCCCAGTAGGCAGACTTACCACCGTCTCTTCTTGCTCCCATTGGCTAGTATTTGGATCTCTCATATAAAGGTGCTCTTATTGGCTACCATCTTAGACATGCTTTTAATGTTATTAATTTGAATTTACTTTATTATAAGACACGTCTAAAAATAAATTAATAATATTTAAATACGAAGTATAGTAAACTTACACCAAATAAATGAATGACAGCATCAAAACCCTTCAAGTACGTGCATTTTCCTGCCCACCAATATTAGTTGCGGTATTATAACCCCAACAACTATTGGCTTCCAGTCTTATAAGGTATTCTAGGGAACGCATATGGAAAAAATTGCTTAACTTGATGCTGTATATTCCGTTAGTCAGTTTCTAGTGAACGCGCTATGAGTGCATTCAAATGAATTAAAACGTATTTCTCTAGCTATAGAGAAGAAATTTCTGTGGAATCTTAGCAAGATGCCTGACTTCAAGACGAGAGTAATAGATATATTTGCCGAAATGAAGGACAGGCGGATTAAACTCATTTACAAGAATATTGTTTAAGGTGACTTGTACGAACAACTATTTATTTCTTTTTTCTCTTATTAAATCTACATAACAATGAAATATATTGCTATTTTTATTCTAAAAGTATGTTGTTAATTGACAACTCCCGCGGCCTATTTCGTCTATACTTAAAAATAAACCAAGTGCACGTAGAGTTATAGGTTGTTATAGGGTTTGTCTTATTTTCAGAGTCATTAATATAATACTGAATACAGATGTATGCGTTGAAAACAAAATTCCATATAATGATATGATTAAAACAGTTTAAATAAAATAAATCTCTGTCTACCCCCTTACTTAGTTCACGCTTCGCCACTGAGGCCTTGCCATTTTTATTCATAAGACTATTCCATGTGTCCCCTTTCCTCTGACGCATTGCATTCCAAATACTCTTGTTTTAGGTATTATTGTGCGTAATTTTTATTTCATCAATGTGTATTGTCCTCCTGATATTTATATCTCTACCTCTCACTGGTCCCACTTCCTTACCCAATTTGATTCCATTGACAATGTTTTTCACTTTGGTGATTTCAATTGCCACCATACTGCCTGGGTTAGTCCTAAAGATACATATAAAGGGAAACATTTTCTTACGGCATCTCAATCCCATCACTTTGCCCTTTTAAATGATGGGTCCCTAACTCGGCTCTCCCCTCCTGGAGCACCCCCTAGTGCTGTTGATTTTTCGCTCTGCCATAACCACATGACTCCTAATACCGTGTGGCGTACACTTCGTGACACTCATCTGAGTGATCATTTCCCTATTCATATTTCTTATGGTGTTTGTAAACCACCCTTTTCCTCATCCCCAACCTCCCAGCTCAGTAATATTCGGTCTTTCCGGAATTTTGACAAACAATCGTATTGTAATTTCCTTCACACTCATCTCCTTCAATACACGCCCACCACCTTATACTATCCCAACCTTCTACGCATTCTTTCCACATATGTTGAGACTTTCCATCCACGCAAATTCATTCCCTCCCTCTATCCCCGCCGTTATCAGGAAATACATTGGTGGGACGACGAATGTCACAAGTTAATACTGCGGAGAACAGCGTTATTTAAATTGTATCGTAAGAATATGACGCTAGCTAATTATTTAACATTGAAACGCCATAATGCATGTATCAAACGCATATTTAATGCGAAAAGACGCGAGTCTTGGAAAGCCTTAATCTCTTCTCTTAATCACCGCGTATCTGCAACATCCCTTATAACGCCATTCGCGCACTCACCCGTGTTACTTCTGTGCACCCTGCGCATTCGATTATTCTGCCTAATGTACTTCTTTCTTTTCTATACACTTTAACACCTGCCTTCACAATTCCGCCTCCCTTTTCTTCATCCCGTCCCATATCTCCTCAATTTTATGTTTTATTTCAACCCATCCAACCGTCCGAATTACAGTCCGTTTTACAAACAGTTCGTAGTTCGTCTCCTGGTCCTGATAGTATATCTTACACTATGCTCCGACTTTTACCCTATTCCGGTCATCTTGTCTTACTTTCTCTTTTTAATAATATCCTTCTCACCTTACAGGTGCCGACACAGTGGAACAACTTTCATTTAGTCCCAGTTCTTAAACCTGGGAAAGATCCCTCTTCTCCTTTAAATTATCGTGGCATCGTTCTAAGTTCATGTATTAGGAAACCTTTTCAAAACATTCTACTACAGCGTCTTCTCTCCTTTAGGAAGGATTTTATGTTTCTCCTTCCTAAATATCAATATGCCTTTTTAAAGGACGTAGAACACAAGATCCCCTCAATATTCTGGTAACTGACCTCTTACTAGCTAGACATCGTAAACATAGCACTACTACCGTTTTTCTTGATATTCAAGGAGTTTATGATTCCGTTCCTTTACACCTATTATGGCCTTGCCTTGATTCCCTTGGTTTTCCCTCTGCTTTTATTTCTCTATTAGAACGCCTATATATTTCTCGTACTATCATTCTCAAAATCCCCCTACCCCCCGTTTCCAGGAAGACACGTTTCGCGTGAAGTCCCAAAGGGTGATATACTAAGCGGTATCCTCTTTGCGCTTTATATGCGAGATTTAGAACGTATAATTACAAAAAACGCCCGAGGTTTAGCTTACACCGACGACTATGTTTTATACGTATCACATGATAGTGTTAATGTGTGTAGGAGGAAAATGGAGTGTGTCCTTCATGAGGTTGCTCTCTGGTTACATGAACATGGCTTCACACTCTCACCTTCCAAATGTGCTGCAATGCTTTTTACCCATACTCGCGCACCTAACCGTTCTCCTCTCCTTCTCGATCGTCTTACCATCCCCTTTGTCAATCAGCATCCCTACCTTGGAGTCATATTAGATCACAAATTATCGTGGACTCCTCATGTGGTTTCGCTTCAACGTAAAACTGATCGTTTTATTACTATATTACGTACGATCACCCATCGAAGTTGGGGCGCTGACCCCGTTACAGCTATTCTCCTTTACAGAGCAACTATTCGATCCTTACTAGATTACTGCGTTCTTTTTATCGACACCGCTTCTGCTACTACCCTTGCACGTTTAAATATGTAGTGGGGAAGGACCTCTGCTATCGTACTATAATAATAGCGTTACCATAACAGTCGGGGTGGTAGCGTGTTTAGACAAAAGTACAAGTAACGATAATAAATCAGATGTACGCAGTGAAATATGCAAAGATATATAGCGATACAGTAGAGAGCTCAGCGTACTAGAATAATAATAATAATAATAATAATAATAATAATAATAATAATAATAATAATAATAAATGATGAGGAGGAGTAGTATAAATCAAGGAAAATCGCGCACTATGGAAAAAGCTAGGCCAATAACAATGCGAAATAGAATATATATTTAACAACCATAATTTAACAACAAGGTAAATAATTGCAAGTAGAAGAAAAATCCAAACGGTGTGCCACATTTACAAATAATTATCCAATGGTACATAAAAGGAAAGCCTGTTGAATAAATTGGAAGTGTACAATATACATCGAAACTGAACCCTGAAAGAGAAAAAGCATGAAAGGGAGGGGAAAGGGAAGTAGGTTGAGTATTAGGACGGGGAAAGGATTTTCTTCACCGGGTATTGCTGAAGTTTAGTAATAGCATAGATCTAGGATGACATCTGAAAATAATTTACAATCGTCCGTAGCGCAGTGCGTGAATAGAAGCAGTCTAAGTTATGAGTTTTTAAAGGGAAGCATAACCACTCGACAGAAGAAAGTATTACAGCAGGCAATAGCCCGAATGAAAGTTTTGAGTCCAAATGCAGATAAATATTATGAGTCTTGCTCACCGAGTCGCTGTAGATAGAGTCCAGATGAAATTGACATGATTACAATAAGTACTGTTTTAGTGTGTGGTCCACCACTCCGCCACGAAGCCCGACTCAACGGTGGAAAGGCGGAGTGAGCAATATATAGTAGAAAGGAAGATTCCGGAAAAAGAACGCAGGCTACAAGCCAGTGAGTTCTAGAAACATAATGTCACGTGGTTACACAGCGCACAGGCAGAGCGAAGGGCAGCGAAGATGACGTAATCAGTCAAGTAGACGACAGGTGAGCGAGGTGCATGGTGCGGCGAGAAGGAAGTAGAAGCGAGCAGCAGTAAACAAGGTAGGAATATGTAGAGTAGATTCGGCGATCGTAATATATTCCCCACGTGTCGGCGAAAGCGAAGCGTCCAGATGATGTAGTAGCGTGCAGGTGAAGTAGCGAGGATAGCGGAGCATCCAGGTGATGTAGCAGCGTGCAGGTGATGCAGCGAGGATAGCGGAGCATCCAGGTGATGTAGCGACGATAGCGTGGCGGTCTTCTCGAGTGGCGCCAACTCGGAAGAGCGATGTTCGTACGCTAGAAGTAGAAAGCAGATGGCGAAAGACAGTGTACCCAAATGAAGAAAAGGGGCAAAGGAAAGAGCTGGGAATGACAAGGGAGATGAGAGCGAAAAATGAGGATAGAGATGAGGATGGAGATGAAGATGGCGAGGAAGATGGACGTAAGGATGGCGAGGAAGATGGACCGGTCCAAGAATAAAATGAGGGAATAAAAGTAAGAAAAGGGGTTCAGAAGTTAAAGCGAAAATAGATATAAATACACATGTTACAAAAGTAGCACAATATAAAGGTAGAGAAAAATATGTATGTGGCACAAAAGAAAGTAATACAGGAGTAGACAAAAGAATTCCATGAGGGCAAAGGGAGAGAAAAATAAGTTTATTTAGCCTCTAATGGGGAGTTCGGGTCGAAACGGAGTGATGGACCCCAGCACCTGATGAGCAAGAATAATAACACTAAAAAGGTCAAAAATCGAAGGACCCAAAAAGAAAAAGCAAATAAAACATTAAATAACCGGACAGCGCTAGGATTAAAGAAGCCCCAACAGAGGGGTAATAGAAAGGAAACAACCAGTCCGGGAAGAAAATCTTTTCCCAAGAAAAGGAAAGGGGAAAGGAGGGCGAAAGAAAAAAAGGGAAAAATATTAATTATGAGAAGTGGAAGCATAAAATCTTTTGAGCTGAGAAATATGGACACGTTTGACATCAACAGGATCAGAAGTAGATTGTAAAAGGGCATTAGCAGGGGTAGGCAGAGAAATAATGCGAAATGGGCCTATCTACCGGGAAGCTAATTTAGCAGAAAACTGATCACTAGCAGAACTTTGGGGGTGATTGCCTAAAAGAACCAAGTCACATAGTTTAAAGGTGGAGGGTCGATGACGGGAATCATGAGTTTTCTTGGAGAGGAGTTGAGCAGCTCGAAGATGAGAAAGAGCTTCGGTCCAAAGAGATGGAAAAGATTGAGAACCGTCTGAATTTAAAAGGGGGTGAAGATCCCAAGTAAGTGTCAAGGGGGTGTGAAGATCGCGGCCCAAAAACAATTTAGCAGGAGTGAATCGGGTAGAAGAATTTATACTGGAATTAAAAGCAAGAACTAAAGCAGAAAGATTGCGATCCCATTCCTTATGATAGGAGTTGTGAAAAATAGAAAGAGCAATTTTAAGGTTTCGGTGATAGCGTTCGACGTTGTTAGCCTGAGGATAATAAGGAGGGGTATTGATCTTCTTAATGCCCAGTTGGAAACACATTTGAAAAAAAGCTTTGGAAGTAAAGATGGAGGCATTGTCAGAAACTGAATTTGAAGGCAAACCAATAAGAGGAAATATGACGTTGGAAAGAAGATTGATAACAATGGAAGAGGAAATTTTGCGTAAAGGGTGGAGTACCAAATACTTAGAAAAACCGCCCAGTAAAGTAAAAATATAGGTGTTACCGCGTGATGAACGAACAAGAGGTCCGACCAGGTCAATAAAAAAGGTTTGAGCTGGGTAGGTGGGGGGAAGAGCAGAATGAAGACCAGCAGATCTAGAATTAAGAGGTTTAGCTAACTGACAAGGTTGGCAAGTGGAAACATAGTGACGAACACTTTTACGCAAATTAGGCCAGAAATAAAGAGAGGCAATGCGAGCGTAAGTTTTAGAAAATCCAAAATGCCCGCCTACAGGGGAAGAATGATAATAGGAAAGTATCATGGGCTGTAGAATAGAAGGGACAACAACTCTGGGAGAAGATTTGGGGGTTGGTTTGAAAAGAAGTAAACCTTGGGAGAAAACAAAGGGACCACGGTAGGAAGGGTCAGAAAGCAAAGCCTTCGTTCTAACCCAAAAGTCATCCTGAAGCTGATGAGATTGACATGAGGAAAAGGATAATGGAAAATCAACCAAGGAACAAATTAAAGTATCCAAAGGCGGTGAGTCAGAGGTGGGAAGAGACTGAGAAGTAGGAAAAGAAAGAGAAGCGTCAGAGGGGGAAGGATCGAAAAGACGAGATAGAGCATCTGCAACGCAATTTTGGGTACTAGAGACAAATTTAAGAGAAAATTTAAAACGGGAAAGACGAAGCAACCAGCGGCCAGTTTTGCCAATTTTAGGGGCATTAGAGAGAAGCCATGAAAGGGCCTGGTTATCGGTTTTGACAAGAAATTCCTTATGATCAAAGTAGTCGGAAAAATGTTCAAGTGCAGTGACTAAAGCCAATCCTTCTCGCTCATAAATAGAGTAATTGCGTTCGGTAGGCGAAAGTAATTTACTAAAATAAGCAATAGGCAGAGGGGTACCCTGAACAATTTGATTAAGAACACCAGAAATAGCATGATCAGAGGCATCAGTGTGAACCTCGAAGGGTAAACAAAAATCGGGGAACTGCAGAATGGGAGCTTTAACAAGAAGAGATTTAAGGGTAGAAAAAGCATGTTGTTGAGTAGGAGTCCAAAGAAATTTAACAGCCTTACGTTTGAGATAGTGCAATGGTTCGGCAATATGAGAGATGTTAGGAATAAAACGATTATAAAAAGAAACCATGCCAAGAAAAGTACGTAGTTGTTTGATTTTTTAGGAGGAGAAAGTTGGGTAATAGCAGCAATACGATCAGGATCAACAGAAACACCTTGAGAGGAAATGATATGACCTAAAAAATTTACAGAAGTTTGGGCAAGAGAGAGCTTGGAAGGGTTAATAGTGAGACCAGTGGTACGAAGACGAGAGAGGACTTCAGTAAGATGAAGGATATGAGAATCAAAATCAGAAGAAAAGATCAACAAATCGTCGATATACGGATAAAGATATTTATATTTAATGTCCGAAAAAAGAGAGTCAACAAGGCGTTGCATGACTTGGGATCCAACATTAAGACCGAAAGGCAGCTTAGTAAATTGATAGAGGCCATTAGGTGTAATAAAGGCAGTAAGTTTGGAACTAGCCGCATCTAAGGGAATTTGGTAAAAAGGCAGAGTTACAATCAAAGATAGAAAAATATTTGGCATTAGCAAAAAACTGAAAGGCGTTTTGCAACTTAGGGAGAGGATAAGCATCATATTGAATCTTACTGTTGAGATGACGGTAATCTACCACAAAACGCGTAGAATTATCAGGCTAATAATAATAATAATAATCGTATGGCCTCTGCTACCGTTTGCAGACATTTCGATTTGACGCCATCTGGCTGTCTGCTCGTCAATTTCGACGTTCCGGTTTACTCTGTCTGCCACCTAGCGGACCTAGAGTAAACCAGATCTCTCTTGGGCGTCTATGGCTGAGATTTAATTAATTTTGTCGGGTAAATACCAAATGTATCACCAGAGATCTTTTACATGCCGACATCGTACGACATGGAGTGTCGAATGGATTTTTTTCGCCCTTCAAAAATCCGACTTATTGACCAGAAAGGCAGGGGAAGCATAATTTGAAGTAGAAGGGATAATGGTGCCATCAGCTAGCATTTGAGATATGTGCTGCTCCAAAAGTTGCATACGAGGTGGACTAAGATGATAAGGGGATGATCTGACGGGAGAGTGGTCCAAAATCGATATGAGCCTCATAATTGCGGACAGTACCAAGCTGTTCCGTAACGACGTCAGAAAATTTATCAAGAAGTGTGGTTAAGACGTCCTGCTGAGACTGGGTAACGTAAATAGGCGAGTTAGAGAGACGAAATGAAGTAGGGTAATCGGAAGGATTGATCAAATGAATAGTAGTCACAGAATCAAAATGAAAAGAAATGGAAGAAGTGTGAGTGTGGAGAATGAGTCCAGTATGTGAAAAAAAATCATAACTAAGTATAAGGGGAAGAGGGAGATCCTGAGCGACATAAAAGGGAAAAGACCGAGAAAATTTAGAAATCTTTACTGTAAGAATGAGCTGACCAAGAATATTTAAGGGGTGACGTGAGATAGAAATACGTAATAAATCCGAAAAACGTAATTGAAGATGGGGATGTAATTGCAGTAGCTGTTGGAAAAAAGAAGAACTGAGAAGTGAAATAGAAGCCCCAGAATCTAACAAGGCGAGAGAAGGAACATTCTGAAGTAGGGCAAGAATGTAAGCAGATGGAGTTGAGCACGGAACAGCAGGTGGCAGATTTTGCCCAAAAGACCGAATGCTGCCTACATACGGCGGGAGGGAGCGTTTCCCGAACGTGGAGTCGGACAATTGCGAGCGATGTGACCTCGGCCATGACAGCGAAAACAAGAGAGAGTGGAACCGGGTGGAGGGGGAGGAGAAGAAGAGGGAGGTAGAGTAGGAAAGGTAGGAGGAGGAGGGGGAACAGAAGCATAATATGAAGCATTACTGTAAGAATTGAAGGTATCCATTTGAGCAAGATGATAAAGATGAGAAATAGAAGTGGGTGGAGAAAAGGGGTTAACTAATAGTCGAAATGGAGGGGCAGCATAAAAACGAACGAGTGAAATGATTTCTTGAAGATTTTCAGAGATAGCAAGAACGTCAGCAAAATTGATGAGAGAATCCAAAAAGTCATAAGTGGTTTCGTTAGGGCGTTGATGACGACGTAAGAAAACAAAACTTAACTGTTGGCGAATTTCATAGGGAAGAAAATAAATATGCACAATAGAACGAAATTGAATCCAATCATGGCAATCGGACATATGTTGTAACAAAAAATTGCTAAAATGACCAGTAGTTTTAGAATACAGAAGTGAAAGTAGTTGAGAAAATGGGGCCAAGTTAAATTGTAAAAATTTCCGAGCAGCAAACAACCAGAGTGTGAGTACTTGTGGATGCGTGGAAGTGAGTTGGGGAACTAAGTCTAGAGATTTCTTAATAAGATGAAAATTAATAGGGTCTGAATGAGAGGAGGTAGAAGAAGGATTAGGAGATTCATACAAAAAGTGTGGAGACGGAGTAGGCGGTGGTGTAGGCTGAGGCGGGGAAGCATGAGAGAAAGGTTGGGGCGGGGGAGGGGAAGGGGGCGATTGACATAACGAAAGTTTAGCAGGCGGAAGAAAAGCCGTATACTCAAGAGAGGGTGCTTTCGGTGGTGCAGAATGTTCAAAAGATAAGGCAGAAGACGGCGTAGACTCCGTAGAAGAAGAAGAGGAACTAGTAGAAAGTAAATTATAAGTAAGAAAAGGGTTTGGAGCGGAAAAATTAAGGGGAGTGGAAGAAGTAGTAGAAGAAGTGTCGGATTGATAAGGAGAAAAGTTGTCGGAAAAGTAAGCCATAATAAGAAAACAAGCAAAAGGCCAAAGAGTGTAGAAAAGAAGAGACGGGAATCGAACCTGAGTTAGTCTGCTACCATACTATGTAGTGGGGAAGGACCTCGGCTATCGTACTATAATAATAGCGCTACCATAACAGTCCGGGTGGTAGCGTGTTTAGACAAAAGGACAAGTAACGATAATAAATCAGAAGTACGCAGTGAAATATGCAAAGGTATATAGCGATACAGTAGAGAGCTCAGCGTACTAGAATAATAATAATAATAATAATAATAATAATAATAATAATAATAATAATAATAATAAATGATGATGAGGAGTAGTATAAATCAAGGAAAATCGCGCACTATGGAAAAAGCTAGGCCAATAACAATGCGAAATAGAATATATATTTAACAACCATAATTTAACAACAAGGTGAATAATTGCAAGTAGAAGAAAAATCCAAACGGTGTGCCACATTTACAAATAATTATCCAATGGTACATAAAAGGAAAGCCTGTTGAATAAATTGGAAGTGTACAATATACATCGAAACTGAACCCTGAAAGAGAAAAAGCATGAAAGGGAGGGGAAAGGGAAGTAGGATGAGTATTAGGACGGGGAAAGGATTTTCTTCACCGGGTATTGCTGAAGTTTAGTAATAGCATAGATCTAGGATGACATCTGAAAATAATTTACAATCGTCCGTAGCGCAGTGCGTGAATAGAAGCAGTCTAAGTTATGAGTTTTTAAAGGGAAGCTTAACCACTCGACAGAAGAAAGTATTACAGCAGGCAATAGCCCGAATGAAAGTTTTGAGTCCAAATGCAGATAAATATTATGAGTCTTGCTCACCGAGTCGCTGTAGATAGAGTCCAGATGAAATTGACATGATTACAATAAGTACTGTTTTAGTGTGTGGTCCACCACTCCGCCACGAAGCCCGACTCAACGGTGGAAAGGCGGAGTGAGCAATATATAGTAGAAAGGAAGATTCCGGAAAAAGAACGCAGGCTACAAGCCAGTGAGTTCTAGAAACATAATGTCACGTGGTTACACAGCGCACAGGCAGAGCGAAGGGCAGCGAAGATGACGTAATCAGTCAAGTAGACGACAGGTGAGCGAGGTGCATGGTGCGGCGAGAAGGAAGTAGAAGCGAGCAGCAGTAAACAAGGTAGGAATATGTAGAGTAGATTCGGCGATCGTAATAAATACAATACAATACCGCGCACTACGTGTCTGTTTAGGAGCACTTAAAACTACACCAACCAACGCCTTATTAATAGAAGCCGGTGAACAGCCTTTAAAGATTCGGCGACAGACCTTAGCCGCTAAGTATGTCCTCAAACATTTTACTGTCACCCGGTCTCAGCTTATCCCCAAGCTACAACTTTTACATTCTTATTATTCTTCACAACCTCCCCGTGGAAATCGTGTCCCTGCTTTATATACTGCCTTTCGTTCTCTTATCTCGAGAGAATTTGAGCTCTTCCGTTTACCCACATTGCCCTTATACTCTATCCCTTATGATAGTCAGTCCTTTTGTCCTCAAGTAATTATATCTTCTTCGGAATCATTTTCTTGTCTAACACATTCTATTCCTCTTTCCCCTCTTGCAACTAAACGTATTCGACTTTCCCTCTACTTAAGGGAAGTAAGTACACTGACTGACAGAGCAAATGCAACACCAAGAAGGAGTGGTTCGAAAGGGATGAAAGTTGGGGAAAAAACAGAGACGGCACGGACGAATAATTGATATTTATTTCAAACTGATATGCAGGTTACACAATGCGCACGGCATCGACTCAGTAGGATGTAGGACCACCGCGAGCGGCGATGCACGCAGAAACACGTCGAGGTACAGAGTCAATAAGAGTGCGGATGGTGTCCTGAGGGATGGTTCTCCATTCTCTGTCAACCATTTGCCACAGTTGGTCGTCCGTACGAGGCTGGGGCAGAGTTTGCAAACGGCGTCCAATGAGATCCCACACGTGCTCGATTGATGAGAGATCCGGAGAGTACGCTGGCCACGGAAGCATCTGTACACCTCGTAGAGCCTGTTGGGAGATGCGAGCAGTGTGTGGGCGGGCATTATCCTGCTGAAACAGAGCATTGGGCAGCCCCTGAAGGTACGGGAGTGCCACCGGCCGCAGCACATGCTGCACGTAGCGGTGGGCATTTAACGTGCCTTGAATACGCACTAGAGTTGACGTGGAATCATACGCAATAGCGCCCCAAACCATGATGCCGCGTTGTCTAGCGGTAGGGCGCTCCACAGTTACTGCCGGATTTGACCTTTCTCCACGCCGACGCCACACTCGTCTGCGGTGACTATCACTGACAGAACAGAAGCGTGACTCATCGGAGAACACGACGTTCCGCCATTCCCTCATCCAAGTGGCTCTAGCCCGGCACCATGCCAGGCGTGCACGTCTATGCTGTGGAGTCAATGGTAGTCTTCTGAGCGGACGCCGGGAGTGCAGGCCTCCTTCAACCAATCGACGGGAAATTGTTCTGGTCGATATTGGAACAGCCAGGGTGTCTTGAACATGCTGAAGAATGGCGGTTGACGTGGCGTGCGGGGCTGCCACCGCTTGGCGGCGGATGCGCCGATCCTCGCGTGCTGACGTCACTCGGGCTGCGCCTGGATCCCTCGCACGTGCCGCATGTCCCTGCGCCAACCATCTTCGCCACAGGCGCTGCACCGTGGACACATCTCTATGGGTATCGACTGCGATTTGACGAAGCGACCAACCTGCGCTTCTCAGCCCGATCACCATACCCCTCGTAAAGTCGTCTGTCTGCTGGAAATGCCTCCGTTGACGGCGGCCTGGCATTCTTAGCTATACACGTGTCCTGTGGCACACGACAACACGTTCTACAATGACTGTCGGCTGAGAAATCACGGTACGAAGTGGGCCATTCGCCAACGCCGTGTCCCATTTATCGTTCGCTACGTGCGCAGCACAGCGGCGCATTTCACATCATGAGCATACCTCAGTGACGTCAGTCTACCCTGCAATTGGCATAAAGTTCTGACCACTCCTTCTTGGTGTTGCATTTGCTCTGTCAGTCAGTGTATTTATACCGACGTGTCAAAATCAGTACACGGCGTTGGAGCAGCCTTTTATATCCCTCAACCGTATACTCTCTCTGAGTTTTCCCTCCCTTCTGCCTTCTCTGTTTTTACCGCCGAATTGTTTGCTATTCGACAAGCCCTCATTACCTTCAGGTCACATGCGTATGATAAGATTACGATTTTCACGGATGCACAAAATGTTCTGCATGCCTTATGCTCGCCTCTTTCGTCCCCTAATTGGTACTTATATAGCGTCAAGTATCTCTTATATATCCTTACTCATTCTGGCGTATACGTAACTCTGGTTTGGGTTCCCAGTCACTCTGGTATCATGGGGAATGAGACTGCTGATCAGGCAGCTAAACGAGCATCACAACAATCTCCCCTTCTTTCTCTAGCAATCTCTCCTTCTGATCTCATACATGAAGTGCGGGCTATATCGTATCAACAATGGCAGTCTGATTGGAATGAATCGTCGCGAGAAAAGGGACATTTTTATCATCTATTACAACCTGTTATTCCTCATAAACCGTGGTGTTATTATGGTACGTACTCTAGGCGTCACGTCACATCTATTTTTTGTCTACGTTTTAATCATGCTCTTACTCCCCAATATAAAAATCGATTTCATCTTTCTCCCCCAACTTCCTGTGTTTGTGGCTTGCCTGATACTGACAGTAATCACCTCCTGTTACAATGTCCTGCTTTTGATGTTTCCCGCTAGCGCTTCCAATCCTCTTTCCTTAACATGAACTTCCCCTTCCCCACAAGTATTTCGTGTTTACTGTCCTCTCTAACTCCTACTCTTGTTAACAGCATAAATCAGTTTCTTGATGATGCACATATTGTATTATAATCCTTTAAAAGTCTCTTTGTTCTCACTCTTCCATTGCAAAATGTTTGTCATATTTTTGGTGGGATATCAATCACCTTAACCTGTGTCTTATATGAGGTCATCATGTTTTTGTGTGAGTCCTATGTTTTTTTTTCTATCAGCTAGGCTATACCTTTAACGTTTCATTACGAGTGATATATGTGTCAGTGTTTATGTTATTAATCTGGTTTCGTGACTGGACGATAACAAATGAGTCCAACCACACCATTCTAGGAGAAGAATGAAGAATAATGTTTCAACAATAACAGAAATTAGAACTGGTGAAATATGAAATGCCATGAACTTACAATTCCATGCGAGTAAGCGAAAATATTGTTCATGCAGAAATGTTAATGGGCTTTGCTTTAGGAAGAACGCATTTTGTTCGAAGAACATACTTGGAAATTCTGGCATATTATTCGTTCTTAAACATAGGTAATTTTCTCTAAGTTCAGCCTTCTCTGTCGGATTCAAAAAGACAGGTTTCTGCATAAATTTTGGATAAATCTCCGATGTTCAGTAATGGGCAAAAGTGTTTATCTTGCTCAAAAGTTCGCAGATCCACGTATGTCGAAGTAAAGCTCTCATCTACAACTATCAGTACACTCAAGTATAGTTCATGTGGAACCTTCATTTCCTCACTTAAGTTCTATACACTTGACATGTATGTCTCACGGTTAGTCATTTCTTTTACGTAAGATACAAATAAGTTATCAACATGTTCATTTCAATTTCCGATTTACATTTTATATACCAATTTTGACTCGAAAACTGGGTTATAACAAATACACTAATAACACTAGCAGTATTGGAAATCTGATTCGTCCTGGTGTTAAGCCAAGTAGGATGTTTGAGAGTTAACAGGAACCGTTTGTACTAAGTAACGGACCGTGATCTGTGTCCTTGTTATGATTTGAAGCAACACGTAGGTGTGTTGGTTGTGTTGTTATCCAATCAGTTTTTTCTTGCATTTTTGTGGAATGGGAAAGTTGACGTCCTTTGCAAGTGGAGGATACTTATGTTATGATTGTGACAGATGAATTGCATATGGAATACAAGTGAAAATAAGTGCGTCATTATATGCATAAGGAAGGTATTGCTATTTGAGCAATGTGTGACAATTAAACCTACAGTGCGCTAATATTCAGCGGTAACTTGTTTTCGCCAAGTAGTTCGTGACTGTCAGTGATTGAAACTATGGGTGCTCTAGCTAGCAGACAGCACGCAGGTGTTGAAGAGGTTGACATAGTTTCCAATCTTGCGTATAAGTATCCTCCGAGGTCGGGAAACTATTTCGGCAATCATTTCATAATGGGTGGCGAGCGATTCGACACTCCCCAACCTGAGGCTTATCTGTTTGGAGAGAATGCTGATCTTAATTTCCTCGGAAGTCGACCTACTCCATTCCCGTATCCTCCACCTCAAGCTAACGATCCTACCAAGACTTTGAAGAGCTTGATAAATATCAGGAAAGAATCTCTTCGATTTGTTCGTTCGCCTGACACTTTGAATAAAATTAATGAAGGACACATTGAAGCGTCCAAGAGTACTCAGTTTAATATAGAGTTTACATTCGATTGTGATGTACGATGTGCGATTACAATATACTACTTTTGTACAGAGGATATTACAGCAAACGGGATAATATACAATCCTCGTGATTCTAGCTTGAACTCTGAGACGTACCATTATAAACGTGGAGCTAATCAACAGTTCTGCCAATTTTCTCACGCATTTGATCCTAGCCGTTACACAGATGAAGAGCTTGCGTATAATCCAGATCGAGATATTATGCCTATTGTCATCCACTGTGTTGCTGAGGAAGGTTTGGAAGAGCCACGACAATCTCATACGACAATTGCAGTTGTTGATCATCATTCTGATGGAACATACGTGTTGAAGGCTCTGAAGCAGAAGCTCTTTGTCGATGGCTTATGTTACCTTTTACAAGAAATATATGGGATTGAAAATAAAAATATCGACAATAATAAGGGCACAAGTGATGAAGAAACAGAAGATAATGGAGCAGAGTGTGTTATATGTATGTGTGATGTAAGAGACACTCTGATTTTACCTTGTCGACACTTGTGTCTCTGTTATTCGTGTGCTGATTCTCTGCGTTATCAGGCAAACAATTGTCCCATTTGTAGAGCTCCGTTTCGTGCTTTGCTTCAGATTCGAGCGTTGCAGAAATCCACAAATCATCCACAGCCAGCTATTTTACCACCAGAGGGAAGCTGTGAAAATATTCCTGCTGGGTATGAAGCTGTATCCCTCTTAGAAGCTCTAAATGGTCCCTGTCCTACAAGAATGGTCCCAGTTGGCCCCCCACTAGATGTAGCTGAAACACCTGATCAAGAAGTGGCAGTTCAAGCTGCAGAAATCCTGAACAGACCCATCATGGAAAGAACACCATCATCATTGAAATCTAGTTCTGAAGACTGTGATATTACAAGAAGTCCTCGAGATAGAGGTACTGGTAGTGGGGGAACATGTTCTTCTCCAGAGTTCCACACATCTGTAGTACTTGCACGGGAAGGGGAAACCAAAACAGAACACTCTGAATCTCCTTTGTTGATTCGACACTGTGGCCGTCTGCAGAATCGAGATAAAAACGTTTCACGACCTCATGATACTGTGAGGCTTGTGAATGAGAAATCTTGTGAACAGGATGAGAACTTGGATGAAGATAGTGAAGCAGAAAAGCTCTCTCCCTTGCTTCATCCAGTAGCAAATTCAACTTCCGAGCCTCTTGACTTGGTCGTTGTCAATGACCTGGAAGATGATGAGATGGATGAGGACGAAGAATTAGATCTTAAGGTGGAAGTCATAGCTGAGGAAAAGAAGGAAGTACCGGTAAAGAGTGAAGGACTTGGAAATAATAGTGGCTTAACTAATGACCCAGAAGCGTGTTTGGTGACTACAACTGCAGCTGGGGACGATTCAGATTATTACACTCCTGAGGATCCTACAACTACAATACTCAGCCCACTGCACACGGAGAAGGCACTTCCGTCGTCAGCAGAGAGCACGCCAGGACGTTGGATGGGTACACCTGGTACACCCCTCAGTGCAACGAGCCATCTCAGTAACCGTTCGAGTGGTGATAGTTACAGTTCCAGCAGCTCTACCCGCCAACTTCTCACACTTGCAGGAAGTCGTCAAGATTCTTCAAATAGCCAGGATAAAAGGTCTTTAGCTATGAGTGAGTTGTAAATTTAACAAAATTTAATTTTCAGTCACTTCTTTTCTGATGGATTCATTAGCTGCAAGGACTAAGAATCTCATTTCTCTTCGGTCAGCATAATGGTGCTTTAATGCTTCATGTCCCAAGTGAAATCAAGGAGGTGCCAAAAACGTATCAATTGAGCTTTTTTCTCCTCAAAATGTAGCTTTTTATGTACATAACTTAGTGTAAGTTTGGCATTGATTCTGCTTTTTTTTTTTTTAATTGTTCTAAGTGCAAGATTTTAGAGTAGATGAGATGTGACTGATGTACAGCGAAAAAGTAGTGGAGGTATAAAAGTTCAGAATAGCTACATCACCAAAAGCTCCAGTCTTTTGTAAGGTAAATCATATACATTTCTATTTGTATTACGTGTAGAAAAGCAATGTCTTCATTGCCAGGGATTGGGAAGCAGCAACCCATCCTTATATGTAGATATAAAAATAATTTGATTCTCGCGACTCCGGTCATACCTTACACACAGGAGTGCTGAATTACTGAGTGTGTCTGTGAGAAATTTAGTTGAACATCTACTGTACTTTATTAAATCCAATGCTACAATGTAGCATTCATACATTTAAGAAAAATTTAACTTTGAAAATATCTACATGCAGTATCAGTATGAAACATTCCAGAATTTTAGTTGCTGTGGTGAAGATGTTCATTTTCACTTTTTTGGATAACCCTTCATCTTCCCAACCCACTAAGTTATTTGGTTTGTTAAGAAGGGAAGCCATACTTTTCATTGACGACTAAGTTTTTTTTTTTACTATGTGCTTTACGTCGCATCGACTCAGATAAGTCTTATGGCGACGATGGGATAGGTAAGGCCTAGGAGTGGGAAGGATCGGTCGTGGCCATAATTAAGGTACAGCCCCAGCATTTTCCTGGTGTGAAAATGGGAAACTACGGAAAACCATCTTCAGGGCTGCCGACAGTGGGATTCAAACCCACAATCTCCCGGATGCAAGCTCACAGTAAGGCGACTAACTGCTCGGCCAACTTGCCCGGTCTAAGTTAATCTAACTTTAAAGCATTTCAGTCTCTTTTTTTTTTAAACTGTTAAGTTCTTCAGCCTGCCAAAACTATTTTTGAGTTATACATTTAAAATGAATAATGAATTAATGAAGTTGTTTCAGTTTCAGGTATAATACTATTACGTACCACATGTTTTCTCTTGCAGGTAGTTTGTAAATTTATTACTCAAATTGTTTTGTCAGACTGAAGAACCTAAATGTTATAAATTGAGATGAAACTGAAAGGCAATGACTACACATAATATAAAGCATTTCACTCTGTTAAATGATAACACATATAACATTATATCATAGGTACCTGTAAATAAAAATAAAAAACCCTCACATTAATAAACAAATAATGATTTACTTCGTTCTGCAGTATTGTTTATGCTGCATAAACTTCTCACTGATTGTGAATTGGTGATGTTATGAATGACTATGCATGTATGTATGTCCAACCCTTGTCCCGTTTCTCTACAGGGTCGGGTGTGAAGTTAGGTGAACCTTCGTAATGAGTTTTTACAAGTGGATGCCAGTCCTGATGTCACCCTCATGAGGAGAGTTAATGGGATGAAATGAATGACGTGATGTATGGTAGGAGGAAAGAAGAGGATGAAACCCGGCGCCAGCACACAGCCTACTTCTGTCGAATAGCACCTACGGGTCTGTTCAAGGCTTAATGTCCCCATCTGATGGACGAATCACACTGTGGAGAGGTTTTGAATTGGATCCACGCTTTTGGCATGCAATCTATTTAACAAAAATTGTATATAGACCACCACCTCCCCTACCCTGCTGACCAACATTCTGATGGTGAAATTTTTTCCCACCAATGGGACTTGAATTGGCTAACCATGGTGTTATACCACATAGACTTGATGCCTTAACAACAAAGGCCACCATTATTATACATTTACTCCCTAATGCACAAAAAGACAGCACTTCCCCACCCCTCTCTGTTGAACAGAGTTATTGCCTACAACACTCCCCTCACCCCACAACATAGCAACCACGACCAGAAAAGGGAATTGGCTTCAGTCCAAACGTAGTCGCTGGAGGTAATGGACAATTAGTAGCTTAGGTTAAGTACAGAATCTTAAGTTACTAAGGTGACAGAGGAGGACTACTAAAATCATAATTTGTCTCACTTGTTCAGAAATTCCCTATCATTGACAATTTTATGTAGCGTAAACAATACCGTACATATATACACAATTTAAATTGATCTGATAGAAGCTGAGGATGCTCTTGTAGAATGAAATATGTCATTCTTTGTTTGTTAATGTGGGTTTTTTTTTTCTTTCTTTTTTTACAGGTATAGTATATTGTAGTATTATATGTGTTATAATGAGTGATTTTTACAGTCTGAAAATCTTTATAGTTAGGCTACATTAAGTTTTTGGGTCTCGTATTTTCAAATATCATTTTCTTTCTTTTTGGATACAAACAGCTTCACATCCAACAATGTATCCAGCAGGAGTGGGTTTCCAAGAGAACTTTGGCCCAACTTTTCTAAAAATTCCAGTTTCTGGTTCAGATCTAACATAATGTGCTATATACTGTACTGTAAGTGAAGTCTTCAAATGAAACAATTGACAGTTAATAGCTGTAGCACAACTATTGATAGCGATTCATAACACCATAGAAGCTCATCTCTGGTTATTTAACATCACGGCTAGAGACTGGATTAGCAATAGTCTGGTGTATTTACTTTTATAAGTAAATATCCTAAATCGTGCAGCATTTACCATTACCTGTGTCAACAACCACTGCCTTGGGCTGAATGTATAAAATATGGTATCACTTCCAGAACTCAACACATATGGGTGTGATTACGAACTCTGGCACAATAAAAGTGCCTATAGACGCTTCTTGAAATTACACGGTGCAAGCATTCCGCCCCCTTCATTCCCCGGGGAGGCTCTTTACTGTGTACCGTTGATGAACTAGACCAGTGAAATGTTACTAACAAATATCTTGTCAGTAGTTCTTATTATGACTTATAATTGTGCAAGCAAATAACTAAGCAGCAAAATAGCATGTAGCTGCAGTAGTTTTGCCCGAGGTGGCTGTTATAGTTGCACTTTGTTCTAGATCAGAATGTGCCAAAAGATATCCCAGTTAACAGGTAGATACAAATAATATTAGTATTATTATAAGCCTTACAATAAGTTTACTGTATATTCGTGTCTTCATGAGACTGTAGAGTCTATTTCTTAATGATGTGGAGGTGTATACTGAAATCTATATGTATCTTGTGCTTTCTCTGTTTACTGATTCATGTAAAAAAAAAAATTGTATATTACAGTATTATTTTCTAGAATCCTTAATGTGTTAATAATGTTCAGGATCCTATCAATCCTACTTTTTCCTTGTTGTTTGTAAAGTTTGCTTACAGGTATTTCAGTATACCTGAGTGTAGTACAGTATAATTTGGTAGCAGTAGTGAAGTCCAATAATAACCTACCTCTGATCAACTTCCCTGTAACGTTTCATATCTGTCCTGAACGTTTCGGTTCCCCTAGCCAGGGAACATCACTTGCATTTGTTACAATTTAGTCAGTAAACTGTTTATGCTCTTTTAGGAAGCCCAGATATTCATTTGCTTTGGTTTGCTTCACTCTTTTTTTTTTTTTTTTTTTTTGCCTTAACTAAGTTTCTCTCACCGAGTGAAATGGTAAGGCCAATAACAATTTTTGGACTTTAATCACTAATGGATACCAATAACTATTTTCATTGTAATCCGCCCAGCTGTACTATACTCGATGTGCTAGCCCTCTAGGCTGTATGATCAAAATCCTCCTTTAACATGTAAAAACGTACTGTATTTATGCGAATAATACCTGCATAATTTTTTTAAAAAAATTGAGGCACGAAATTGGGGTGCGGGTTTTATTTGAGTCAATGTTGGCTCTTTTTTTTTTTTTTCAAAATCAGCCTTCCTAAAATTAGGGTGCGGGGATTATTCGCGTAAATACGGTAATTATCTGGTAAATTGTTAGAGTTACAAAGAAAATGTGCAGTATGAAATAGATTAAATAGATTATTTGGACTGATTGGTACTAGGGGTCGTCTGGATAAGAACAAAAAAAAAAACTGAATAATTGAATGCAGAAATTTTAATATAATGAAATAAATATACATTACAGTATATGGGGTAATTTATATAAGCCAGATGGTTTTCAAAAAGATCCCATTTTTGTCTGGTAGCAGATAGAAGATGAAATAACTGTGGGAGATCACAGCAGATGTTGAAAATGACCTCCATCTTCCTGTACACATAGCCGTACCTGTCGCTCCTTGCTTCTGGTAGTTAGCTGCAACATTTCCTTATCTGTTCCATTGATTACAGTCATGAAGTTGGTCTTCAAATCTTGAGATGTTCTTGATCGATTTTGATACTCTTTATCCTTGAGATAACCCTACAGAAAATAATCTGGTGATATAGGCTGGATGTTGATTCCCATAGGAAACCTGAAATATTTGTCCCGAATGAGAAAATTTATAATACCAATATAAATGGTCTGTTATTGGACCATTTATAATGATATTATAAATAATCTGGTGTCGTTAAGTCTGATGATCTTGAAGACCACAAATTCTTAGAGATTACTCCGTCCTCAAAGAAGCTGCTGATCAGAGCAGGAGACAACTGAGTTGACGTGGGGCAAGTAAATAACCCTGAGTTAGCTCCAGTGTCATCTACTTGCTTCGCAAATTGCAGGAAAATGTCGTTGTATCGGTCTGTGTTCAATGTATGGACCACTATTCGGTTTGCTCTCACACCAAACTTTAAACTTTAGGGGGCCGCGCTGAGTGGCTCAGACAGTTGAAGCGCTGGCCTTCTGACCCCAACTTCGCAGGTTCGATCCTGGCTCAGTCCGGTGGTATTTGCAGGTGCTCAAATATGTCAGCCTTGTATCACTAGATTTACTGGCACGCAAAAGAACTCCTGCAGGACTAATTTCCAGCACCTCGGCATCTCTGAAAACTGTAAAAATAGTTAGTGGGATGAAAAGCCAATAACATTATTATTAAACATTTGTAGGTGTAGGGGTCTTTCATGAATACCATGTGGGTTGTGTGGTTCAAATGCAGGTATTTTGAGAATTCACATAGCCAGTCTGATGGAACCAGGTCTCATCTGTGAACCACATGGTATTCAGAATGCCTGGTATCCATACAGTAAAATCCAGGAAAAATGGAGTAGCAGACTAGTTTTTCCTTATCCGGCTTCTGCAACACATGAACGGCAGTCATCTTATATGGCCTCAGTTTCTTTACCTTGCTCACTCGTTCACATGGAATACGAATACCAGGACATAACTGTTTCCTAGGACACCAAACCAAACAAGTGTGAACATTTCTGTCACATCAGCCAAACCAGCTGTGCGATGCTTGCCAGACTCACTCAACAAAAACCCAGTTGTTTCGACCTAAAGAGGATTGTGCACACCATACTCTTTCCTGAACGCCCTTTGCGTGGTTACGATGGACTTAATAATCCAATCATTTTTCACTAAAAACACACGCTGAGGCTATGTGTACTACATGTACGGTGAAGCAACAAGCAGAATTGAGGAAACAGTTGACACCTAACAAAGAATAACTTTTATATTGTTGGCAGATGTTGGTAAGTGAATCTCCCTGAGTTCCTTCACGTTTAGAAAGCAATCACATCTTCCTATCTGCTGTTGTTTGAGTCATCAGTCCATAGACTAGTTTGATGCAACTCTCCATGCCACCCTATCCTGTGCTAAACTCTCCATTTCTACGTAACAGCTACATCCTACATCTGCTCTAATTTGCTTGTCATATTAATACCTTGGTCTACTCCTCCTGTTCTTACCACCTACACTTCTCCTGAAAACTAACTGAACAAGTCCTGGGTGTATTAAGATGTGTCCTATCATTCTGTCTCTTTTTCAGCTCATATTTGGGAGATATTGGGTTCGAATCCCACTGTCAGCAGCCCTGAAGATGGTTTTCCGTGGTTTCCCATTTTCACACCAGGCAAATGCTGGGGCTGTACCTTAATTAAGGCCACGGCCGCTTCCTTCCGACTCCTAGGCCTATCCCATCGTCGCCATAAGACCTATTTGTGTCGGTGTGACGTAAAGCCACCAGCTCTCCTTTTCTGGTCAGATTTCTCGGAATTTTTCTCTCGCCAATTTGATTCATATCTCTTCATTTGTGATTCAATCTACCAATCTCACCTTCATCACATTTCAAAAACTTCTATTCTCTTTCTTTCTGAGTTAGTTATCAACCACATTTCACTTCCATACAATGCCATGCTCCAGATTCAAACCTACTATCTCCCGAATACTGGATATTGGCAAACAGGCACAGTAGGTAGAAAGCACTCAAATAATTGAAGGTAACTCCCAAAACGAGGACGTGTAGATAAGGTACAGGAGGAAAACTTTTCTTGAGGGTGATATCTATCTATCTATCTATCTAGGTATTCTGCCTTATGGCGGGTCTTGTCATGGGATGAACCTCTTCCACTGTTGCCTGTCCTGCGCCATGTTTTTCATGTCCGAATATTTATTTCCTTAGATATATACACCCCTCTCGGAGATCCGAATGAGGGGAATCTTTACCTCCGGAATCTTTTACAAAGAGGTCCATCTCATGAACGTCTTGGAAGATACTGCCAGTGGTGGTTTCCCGTTGCCTTCCACTGTCCTCCACATCCTGTCGGCTCGCTGACCCAGATTCCCGCTGGGGTTGATACCCAACCTTCCGCTGGGTTGCTCAGCTTAACAGGGGCACCACGTGTAGGTATGTGGTATGTTGTAGATATGGATTCCCATATGGAACCTGACATATTTGTCCTGAACAAGGAAATTCGCTGTACCAATAAAATGGTCCGCTGTTGGACATTATAAATTTTACAGCTAACTCATTCTTGGCTGCCATCGTTTTGCCCCAGTATGCCAATTTGGGCTCATCAGTTGGTAACTGTAAAAATTAGAATAATGGAACACAGCATAATTCTTTAATTGCCTAAAAGCTGAAAGGAAGACTTGCAAGAACACATATTTTCCCATAAAATATAAGAAGAATGACACTAATTATCAGCAAATTTTTGAGGAGAGATGATTTTTTTTTTAGCCCATTTTAGTTGGGTAAAATTCCTTTTGGATACATGTAAGTATTGTAGGTACTAGGGTTATAACTTGCATAAAAATTATTATTCAGTATTCGGGAGATAGTGGGTTCAAATCCCATTGTCAGCAGTCCTGAAGATGGTTTTCTGTGGGTTTCCCATTTTTCATACCAGGCAGATGCTGGGGCTGTACATCATTTAAGGCCAAGGTCGCTTCCTTTCCACTCCTAGCCGTTTCCTGTCCCATCGTCGCCATGAGACCTATCTGTGTCGGTGCTACATAAAGCAATTTCTAAAACAAAAAGTATTATTACTCTAAGTAATAACTTAAGTCAAAATTATACCTAAAGATATGACAGATATTTGAATTTTTAAATGTATTTTTTTATGGTTGGATCCTTGAACTATTTGGTAGTCTTGGAACAAATTGTTTCTTAGATATGAACTTATAAAGTATACCCTAAAACATGCAGGTTTCATGTCCAAATGCCCTTTCTATAGCATCTCATATCCTGACTTTCACCTCCTGCCTGTTGTAAAGCTGACTAAAAGGGGCGATCAAGGAACTACTACATTAAAACCATCAGACTACTTGTGATTAGTGCCATTAAGTCCAGAACACCACGAGTCAATGTTACTTGCGACTAGTATCACCCTACAAGGAAAACCATGGGTCTACATTACATAGGAGCAGTGCCATTATGCAAGGAACACTTCGGATCAAGGCGTTGCTTGTGATAAGTGTCATCGTGTGTATTCCACTGGTCGGTTCCACTGTGTTCAGAATGGGCCTACGTTACTTATGAGTTTGTACCACTTTATGAGAAACACCGTGGGTCTGTGTTGCCTGTGATTAGTGCTACTATGTGAGAAACACCACGGGTCGGCATTGCCTTAGGAGTAGTACAATTATTGTGAGGAACACCATGGGTTTGCATTGTCTTTGGGTGTTACAATAATGTGCGATACACCATGGGTCTACATTGCCTCCTGACTTTCAGGACCACTTACTTGCCCCTCAACCAATTCGCATAGTTAGCGGACTAGGACGCACTAAGGGGACCCATGCCATCCTTCTGTATGTAAAGGCAAAATGTACTTGCTCCTCCTTGCTCCCTGGTTTCAGTGTATGCTAGAGCTCCAGTGTGAACAGAGACTCCAGTATTGTCCTGTCATTGTGTGTTCTAACCTTACACAAGCACTCGTCTAAGAACAAACTAGACACTACCATTTCCATTATTTTTCTTAAACTTTTGAGTATTTTTCCTTAGTCTTGTGTTCCATTTTCTGCCTCCTGTTTTAACCATTTTGACTGGGAAGGGAATGTGAACGACGGCATGACCAACAAATGGTAAATATTTAATATGGAAAGGACAACTGAATTAGAAAGTGATGGAATCAACTAGAAGGGAAAAATATTCTGATAAAACCACATGACCTCTATAGAGAAACTGAAGTGATCATGAAGCTGTGTATAGATAAAAATAAATGTGATAGGAAGGAATGTCATGAAAGTAAGGACTATTAGACAAAACCGTACGGTTGATAAGAGCGACATGGGAAAATTTTTAAAAAGCAATTGTAATCAATGGAAAATGTAAACAGCCAATGGGATGGTTTTAAAGCAATAATTCTGAAAAAAGACACGTACCTTTAAAGGTTGTAAGGAATGGTAAAAAATCCACTATAATATCATAGAGAAATAGAGAGATTAAGAAGATGGTGCAGGTTAGAAAGAAATAGTTAGGAATAGTTGTAGAAATAAGTAGAGATTGAAGGAGCTTAATAGAATAGCGAAAAAGTCAGCTAAGGATAACATGATGGCTAACATAATTGGCAGCAATATGAATTTTAGACCGAGCTCGATAGCTGCAGTCACTTAAGTGCGTCCAGTGTCCAGTAATCGGGAGACAGTGGGTTCGAGCCCCACTGTCGGCAGCCCTGAAGATGGTTTTCCATGGTTTCCCATTTTCACACTAGGCAAATGCCGGGGCTGTACCTTAAGGCCACGGCCGCTTTCTTCCACTTCCTAGGCCTTTCCTATCCCATCGTCGCTACAAGACCTATCTGTGTCGGTGCGACGTAAAGCAAAAAAAAAAAAAAAAATCAGCAAACAGTGGAAGGATATGTACAGATACTATAAGGCAGAAGCAAGTTCCAGGAATCCTGTAATGATTAAGAGGAGAGTCCCACAATGCAGTATTATTGGAGCTTTCTTTTTTCTACTGCCATTTCTTGATGGATGCAGTACTTTTGCAAAATGTAGCTTCCACCAAAGTCCCAGTCTCATCCACGGCTGTGGCAATATGGAAGCAGCTGGGGTATGGGTGGTGCTGAGTAATGACATTCAGAGCCCAGCCAGTGCGCCGGAGTGTTACAAAAGGTGTTGCTCAAAGGGTTAGTCATGCTGCAATAGCACTTTCTGGTCCTGTGAGGGAAACAATGGCAAACTACCTCACTCCTCGTCTTGCCTAGTATGCCTCATTTTGGTGGTGCTGTTCGAGGATCCACCCAATCTCTGGGCTGATGACCTAACTGACAGATGTTTTTTATATACTGTATATATAAATATGTATGGATAAAGAACTGGAATCACAGACTATTTGTTATGCTGTATAGAGTAGTAAATGAGGTGCAGGACTGTGAGCGACTGCAGGGGGACCTAGACAATGTTGTGAGGTGGACAGCGGACAGTGGTATGATGGTGAACGGGATGAAAAGTCAGGTTGTATGTTTCACCAAAAGAAAAAAGTCCTCTCAATTTTAATAATAATAATGTTATTTGTTTTACGTCCCGCTAACTACTCTTTTACGGTTTTCGGAGACGCCAAGGTGCCGGAATTTAGTCCCGCAGGAGTTCTTTTACGTGCCAGTAAATCTACCGACACAAGGCTGACGTATTTGAGCACCTTCAAATACCACCGGACTGAGCCAGGATCGAACCTGCCAAGTTGGGGTCAGAAGGCCAGCGCCTTAACCGTCTGAGCCACTCAGCCCGGCCCTCTCAATTTTAATTGCTGTGTTGATCAGAGTGAAAGTACCTCATGGGGAACCGAGCTCGATAGCTGCAATTGCTTAAGTACGGCCAGTATTCGCGAGATAGTGGGTTCGAACCCCACTGTCGGCAGCCCTGAAGATGGTTTTCCGTGGTTTCCCATTTTCACATCAAGCAAATGCTGGGGCTGTGCCTTAATTAAGTCCACGGTCACTTCCTTCCTACTCCTAGCCCCTTCCTGTCCCATGTCCCATTATCGCCGTAAGAACTATCTGTGTCAGTGCAACGTAAAGCAAGTTGTAAAAAAAAAAAAAAAAAAAAACTCATGGGGATTACTGTAAGTACCTAGGTGTTAATATAAGAAATGATCTTCAATGGGGTAATCATATTAACGAGTTTGTTTAGAAAGGTTACAGAGCTCTTCACATGGTTATGAGTCCCTGGTAAGACCCAGTGTATGGGACTTGCACCAGGACTACTTGATATGAGAACTGGAAGAGATCCAGAGGAAAGCAGCACAATTTGTCAGGAGCAATTTCCAACAAAGGAGTAGTGTTCTGAAAATATTGCAAACTTTGGGCTGGGAAGAATAGGAAATACGGAGACAAAATGCTCGTCTAAGTGGTATGTACTAAGAAACAGATTTTATTTAATATGATTTTTAATTATATAGTTTTTCACTTGTAAAGTGATGTGTATTGATTGGGTGGACCAAAACCTATTAGTTTTAACTGTATCAATACGGATCTATACGATGAAGTTCGTAAATTGTACTAAGTGGTATGTTTCGAGCTGTCAGTGGAAAGATGGCATTAGTAGACATTATTAGATGAATAAACTTCAGCGGACCTTTCAAAAGTAGGAAAGATCATAATATGAAGATAAAGTTGGAATCCGAAAGGACAACTTGGGGCAAATATTCTTTTATAGGGTGAAAAGTAACAGATTGAAATGTCCAAGTTTTTTGAAAACATTTAAGAAAAGGCTAGGTAAACAATTGATATGGAATCTGGCTCTTGGGTGACAGCCCTAAATGCAGATCATTGATGACTTCTTGATCTTCTTTTTCTTCTCCTTTTTCTTATGTTTAAGTGACCTTTTTCTTATCTTATCTTATCTTACTCCTCTCACACCAGATAGACAAATTCTCAAGATGGCTTCACAATGAACGTTGAAGCCTGCCTTACTGATGAAGCTTGAAAGCGTAAACGAACTCTTCGGGAGGCTAAAAAGAAACAGATATGAAAGAACTGGGATTGATGAGGAGAGAACCTATCTGTTTCAAGACGGCGGTGTATGAAGATGTGGAGATTGTCCTTGTCTGCTCTGTCTGTTGCTCCCTCTTCCCCACAGACCTGTCAGCAGGTTTATAAATTATGTGTTCCTTTTCATGTTCTGTTCTTTCTATTTACGACTTATTTTTCACATTTTTCTTCTTTTCCGGTACTTATAGGCCTACTGATCTCTTGGATTCTTTTGCTTCTTATGCGTTGGTCCTATATTCCTAACCTTTTACCACCTGTATTGTCCGGCTCCATGGCTAAATGGTTAGCATGCTGGCCTTTGGTCACAGGGGTCCCAGCTTCGATTCCTGACAGGGTCGGGAATTTTAACCATAATTGGTTAATTTCGCTGGCACGGGGGCTGGGTGTGTGTGTGTCGTCTTCATCATCATTTCATCCTCATCATGACTCGCAGGTCGCCTACGGGAGTCAACTCAAAAGACCTGCATCTGGCGAACTGAACTTGTCCTCGGACACTCCCACCTGATGCCATTTCATTTTTTAACACCTGTATTCATCTTTTTTCTCTTTCCTGCGTATTTCTAAGGAACCTCATTTCAGTTAACTTACTCGGATTCTTCTCTTGCTTCTCTCGGTCAGTGTCCAGGGTGCTAAGCTTATGTCAGTGATGGTATCAAATATGTCTTGCATTTCATCGACACATCCTTGTCCCATACAACTTGTCTTACACTCTGGTTACACTTTGTGGCTTGTTCAATTAGTGTATTTATCTCTTTGTACAATTTTTCCTCCTCTGACAGTTTACTACCTAAATATTTAAAGCTGTTGACTTTATCCAGAGTTCCTTCTTGATCCTTATGTCACCGTTTCTCATTTTATATCTCTTCTGGTCACTACCATTATCTTACTTTTCACTTATCTTCATTTGGAAATCCTCAATTTCCTGATTCCACAACTTAGCCTACAGCTGAACTTCCACTTCCACGTAATGATGTAGCATTGTTTTCATTTTACCTCTCACTTGTCCATCAATTTTTGTTTCTTTCCATAACTGAAACATGCGGCCAAATGAGGGTCTATGTTACACCCGGCGTGTTTCGAGTTATGAGCTTGAAAAAGTCGGAGCATGCCTGGCGGTAGGCAAGTGCGCACGTAGACCCTTATTCCGCACAAGCTAATTCTTTAACATAACTTGTGTTGAAATAGTCCGCCACTGTGGTGCAGTTGTTAGTGTGATTAGCTGCCACACCCAGAGGCCCAGGTTTGATTCCCGGCTCTTCCACGAAATGTAAAAAAGTGGTACGAGGGTGGGACAGGGTCCACTCAGCCTCAGGAGGTCAACTGAGTAGGGCGTGGGGCAAATTCCCACCTCAGCCATCCTCAAAGTGGTTTTCTGTAGTTTCCCACTTCTCCAGGCAAATGCCGGGATGATACCTAACTTCAGACCACGACTGCTTTCTTCCCTCTTCCTTGTCTATCCCTTCCGATCTTCTCATCCCCCACACAAGGGCCCTGTTCAGCATAGCAGGTGAGACTGCCTGGGTGAGGTACTGGTCCTCCTCCCCAGTTGTATTCCAGACCCAAAGTCTCATGCTCCAGAACACTTACCTTGAGGCGGTGGAGGTGGGATCCCTTGCTGAGTCCAAGGGAAAAACCAACCCTGGAGGGTAAATGGATTAAGAAATAAACTTGTGGAAATAGTGTCCATAGACCTTACTAAGATAAATACTCAACATGGGTAAAATTGTAACATAGACCCTTATTCAGCTGCACACTTCAATTATGATAAACAGTGTGTGTGACATTATACTGTCTTGTCTCAATTCCGTCTTCACTTCGAACCATGTTGTTTGACCTTACTTAGTTGTCACACTGCTTTCACAATTTTGGTTCATATCTTTGATCGTTTGTATTATTTCCTTATTAATTTGTTGTTCTTACAGAATCCTCCACATCAGAAGTTCCTATCTTTCTATATGACTTGAAAACCTTGAGAATGTTAGTCGAGAGGATGTAAGGTACCAACAAAACACACTTTACTTGTTACATTAGAGGCTTTATTTTTAAAACATTTTAAATGTAATTAAAACAGTGCACACATTCACAAGTACTGGGAGAGAGAGGAATAGGATAATAGAGGGTGGTATATACAGTTGCTATAATCTATAGGCTATATATATTTTTTAAAAAAGTTTTGTCTGTACATTGCTCAGAATTTGAAAAGAATGGTATTTCTGTATCGGTCATGTTCATAGTAACAAGGAAATGCACATTTTACTTTTCTGTCATTTCTGTCTGCCTGCCTGTACGTATGTATGTACACGCATCACGAGAAAACGGCTGAAGATAATTTAATGAAAATCGACATGTGAAGTCGGAGGATGAGCCACTACAATCTAGGCTGTAAATCATTTTACTCACGCTGATTGAAATGGTAGTTTAGGGGAAGGCCTAAAATTTAATTCTCAAATAGTTATATTATTAGTGGTCCTATAGATAAATGCTACATAACTAAAGTTATATAGAATTAAATTTCTGATCATTTATGTCATACTTTGTTACCGTACCGGCTTTGATAACAGATATTCATGAATTTGTATTTTTGTTGCCAAGTCCATATCCACGCCGAGCCACGAGAAAATGGGTTAACAGAATTTAATGAAAGTCGGTATATACAGTAGAGTCAGGGAATAAGAAACTACAGTCTAAGCTATAAACAATTTTATTCACCCTGTATGAAATTGTAGTTTAGGGGAAGGCACCTAAAATGTAATTTTTGAATATGGTACCTATGTTATTGGTCTTATCGAAAAGTACTACATAACAAAAGTTATAGAGAATACAGTTCCCGACCATTTATGTTCTATTCAATTGTACCGTACCGACTTTGATAAGAGTGGTATTTCAGAGTCGGAAGAAAACTAAATGTGAAGGCCTACAATATTGAAAGCGCATAACATTGATCAACAATAACATGTAATATAGATAAGAAAAGGTTCCACCTTATCAATACCAGTTTTATTTATATAAGATTAACTTACAGGACCAGTTTCGACTTTTTGAACAGTCATCATCAGCTGTACATTGGTACCTTCACGTAAGTCAAATATTAGTTGAATTGCTTTTCCAAATGGAGAAGTTGTGGGGAAGCACTATGTCCAAGCATTCAAATTGGGCATGTTTAAGAGTAAAAATTGGTTATATGGTACAGTCTAGATAGTTAAAAGTGAGTTTGTTTTCTAGGCCTAAAATTCATGTAAATTGGCTAATTTTTAAAAGTACAGGTATGTTAAACACTCTAAAATGCATAACACATGTTAAAATCACAAATTAAAATATACAGTGCATGTTAAAATCCTTTATAATGGCTCAGATCACTTCAATGGAATGGATTTATACGCCTTGCGTATGTCTATATTCTTGTTTGAGTCCAATTTAGATGAAGAATGTCAGTGCTTGCGTTCATGGGCAGTGCTCTCGTGGGGGTTTCTACTATATATTAAGATATATCCACTTGTATATTTGATAGGTTTATCATATTGTTAATAGCAATTCCAGTATATGAACGGAGGTAGATATGTGCAGCTGTGATTGATACATGAGGAATTGTACATACTACTAGATCAATACATTAATCCTAATTACACCATAAACAAAATTACAGAAAAAACCAACACCATATTTAATAAAATCATCCCCGCTTTAAAAAACCACTACTTCAAAATAATCAACAAACAGAGTTCAGCACGCGGTACAGCGCAGATGACCGATACGCCCAGTTCCACCCCTACCCCTACGACAGTAACTCTCCTCACCCACCCCTCCATCCCCCTTACAGCAGCGAACACAAGCTCAAAGAGAGCGCAATACAGTACACACCAGGCAGCCAAACTCAACGCATCCCAACCACGACAGCAATAGTAAGTACTTATCACTTTAACACACACAAAAGCAGGCATGTTTCAGATTATAACTTTCTCACACTATCTTCGTCTCTTACAGACACACACCAGCAAAATATTATAGAAGAGAAAAGAGCCACCTACCTGCATCTGAAATATTCACGCACAACAGAGACTACATTCAGTACTTCAAGTCCATGTATCAGTCACAGCTGCACATATCTACCTCTGTTCATATACTGGAATTGCTATTAACAATATGATAAACCTATCAAATATACAAGTGGATATAACTTAATATATAGTAGAAACCCCCCACGAGAGCACTGCCCATGAACGCAAGCACTGACATTCTTCATCTACATTGGACTCAAACAAGAATATAGACATACGCAAGGCGTATAAATCCATTCCAATGAAGTGATCTGAGCCATTATAAAGGATTTTAACATGCACTGTATATTTTAATTTGTGATTTTAACATGTGTTAAGCATTTTAGAGTGTTTAACATACCTGTACTTTAAAAAATTAGCCATTTTACACTAATTTTAGGCCTAAAAAAACAAACTCACTTTTAACTATCTAGATTGTACCATATAACCAATTTTTACTCTTAAACATGCCCAATTTGAATGCTTGGATATAGTGCTTGCCCATAACTTCTCCATTTGGAAAGGCAATTCAACTAATATTTGACTTACGTGAAGGTACCAATGTACAGCTGATGATGCTGTTCAAAAAGTCGAAATCAGTCCTGTAAGTTAATCTTATATAAATAAAATTGGTATTGATAAGGTGGAACCTTTTCTTATGTATATTACATGTTAACTATCAATACAGAAAATGAAACTAATTAATCAAGAGACAACAATAACATTACATTGACCATTATTCGTGGTAATGTTCTTTGTCCCTTATGCTGCCGTTCAACTCCGATAGATGGGATTACTGCTGCGTACCGAGTATAACAGCCTGATTGAATATTGGCGGGAAATGACTGGGGAGTTAGAAAACTTTCTTTTTTAGCATGTCATTCCTCTGGTTCATACATTTTCTGATACCGTACTGCTGGTACGTAACTCACTGGTTCATTATAGTATTCCAGCTATTCGATCCCTACTCTGATGCACTGTTTAGAATGAGCAGTGTGCACTCTTAAGGCAGAGGCTCACTTAGTAGTAGTATGACCTGATCTAGAATTACAATTTATGCATATTCCAAATTATAGCACCACAATTCAATAAATAACTAAAAATAAAACCCTGAAAAAAGTCGTTTCTTAAAAAGAGCTTTGTCCTCTTCACTTTCATTAAATTCTACATTCATTTTATTCATAACTAGCAGTGAAGAGGGGGTTTCTCCTCTGGCTTGGAGGAAAAAATTGCCTCCAAGTCAGATAGATTTTTCCGCTGCCAGTGTAGTGAATTGAGATTTTCCGACTCGTCGGGTACTCCTAGGAAACAGATTAGTAAAAGGGCATAGTTTTTGCCCTGGGACTCTCCACTATTCGACACCCCCTTCCCCTCCGAGAAAAGACTAAGAGTGTTCACACGGATCACGGCTGTTTGCGGCCTGGTCATTCCAGCTGTGGAACTTTGGATTGTTAGATTGGCAGCGTAGTACTGTTTGTTAAAAGAGAGAAAATGTGTTGTTTTTCATTTGATCGCATATTCGTGTGAAATCATTGCTTTTACTAACGCCATTCCTACTGACGTCATTGTAATGACCTATGTTCATTTCAGTTCCGAAAGCCACTGAGACATTCTTTCTGAGGATGTAAAAAGGCAGCTGGGGAATGAGTGTCTGCCATTATAATGCAATTCCCCAACGTGATTGTGACTGACGGTAGGCAGTGAAAATTCCCTAACACAGTCTTCATATGAGAAAAGACATTTGGTGATTTCTCCGTCGCGTTTCTAGGGTAATGTTAAGAGCTATGCAATTTAATACAGTCTTGCTCACAAAGTGTACACTAACTAATCTAAAATTTTGTATACAATGTAGAATTCCGTAGCGATGCACGGGTACATCAGCTAGTGTAATTATAATGTAATGGTATTTTAATATTATTTTATATTTTAACGTGTATAGTACAAAAACATTCCGATAAAATCAGTTCATTCTCTGAGGCAGGCAACATCAGGAGGCCTGTAGTGGGAGAAGAGGATGGAATATCAGTAGGACCTTGCAGCACAATGGTCATGCATAGGTCTGAAGGTGCGTCGCTGTCACACATGCACAAAAGCAACAAGTATAAGTCTCTCTCTCTTGTTTATTAAGAGTTTTAATTTCATTATCCTTAACGTTTATGTAAAGTATTTGTTTACATATAAAGTGACTGTTTTATTATATTTTTAATTGGTTTAACATTAGGAAGTTCTTGCAATTAGAGGGTCTTTATTTTAAAGTTGTGCATGGTAGGTGTACTTATGATTGAACGGTCACCTCACTCTGTGCAGCTGTGGTAGTGGAGTTATCTCCAGCTTCAGGCTGGCATCTGAATGTGGTATGGCCTCAGCTACCGTATGCAGACATTTTAATTTGACGCCATCTGGCTGTCTGCTCATCAATTCCAACGTTCTGTTTTACTCCAGGTCTACTAGCGGGAAGAGTAATCCAAATCTCTCTTAGGAGTCTATGGTAGAGTTTTAATAAATTTTGTCAGGTGAACACCAGATTTGTCAGCAGAGATCTTTTACATGTCGACATTGTACACATGGAGTGTTGCATGGACTTTTTTTCTGCCCTTCAAAAATCGGACTACCTCTAACTTGCTATCTTGAGGTCTGGAGGCCGATACTACCACTGATCCACAAAGACAGCTAGCTGAATGTGGTGATGTAATGTTAATATGCAAGACTGATGAAAGAAGTTACCTAATTGACTTCAAGAAGAGTTTATTAATGTTGCTATCACTCCATTGTTAACACAGATATTTTGGCAGTGTAGTTTCTGTATGAATGGTTTTAGTTTAGTGTTGCTTAGAAAGTGATGTTTACATTAGAACAAGGATTTTACATTGTAAAGTACTGCATCAAAGAAAGGAGTGCCGGTTTTGATTCATTCACAGATTTCCTGACATCCACCTTCCAAAGGAATGTGGTATGTAGTATAGTGAAGAACTTCCATTGCACCGGATCCCATCTGAACCAAAAGGAAAGAAGGAGACAAAGCCCCTTTAAATTTCAGTCACCAGCTAGACCCCTCAATTTAAATCCCTGCAATTCCTTGTATTACCTGTAGGCAATGTTGAAAGGAAAGGTATATGCCAACAACTTTCACACAAGAGAAGAACTATAGGAGAACATTCGGCAAAGAACATTTCACAGGATGAGATTTGTCGAGTGTCTGCATACCAGTTTAGGAGGTGCCAAATGTGTTTGACAGCTAGGGGACGTCGCTTTGAACATCTCCTTTAATACTAGGCAAGTTTTTAATCTTAGTTTAATCAGAAATAGCTTTCTATGATTGTTATGTGATGCTGAGTAGCCTGCCCATTTGGTGCTCCTTTAATGCTAGACAAGTTTTTAACCCTCCAATTGGCAAGCGCCTGTTATCAGGCGTTTTATGCGTTTGCCCAGTGGCAACGCCTGATATCAGGCGTTTTGACATGCTCTTTATTTTATTTCGATAATATTATTATTCATCGAAATGTGCTAATTACGAATCAATTGAAGGAGAAATGTTCGGCCATAATCATGAAATAGTTTGTTTAATAACATCTTACACTAATCTAGTGTAAATCGTCGCCAAAGTAGCGTCATAATTCCGCTGTCTTTTGCTAGCTGCTACATACTCAGCGGCCGGCCACACGAATGTCTCAGCTGAGCCAGCTATATTTAGTCGCCAGTTTTCCTTCTGATATCAATCTGAAGTGTTGATGTGCACTCATCTCAGCAATACCGAATCATTTCCTCACAGGAGCAGTGAATAAATCTTAAAAGGGACTGTCTCAGATTGTTTCAGGTACAAAACTTGAATCAAGGCAAATCGTTTACTTTAGGCAAGGTGACATTCTACTGGTTGCTTATAAAGAGACGAAAACAAGGAAACCAGTTTATTGTCTCACAACGGGATGTTACATTGAGGGAAATGAGGGGTTGAAACCACTACTGATTCATAAGTACAATAACTTCATGGGAGGTGTAGATAATAAAGGTAAGTGCACTTTCCATGCCACTTGTTCCAGACCCACTAGAAGGTACTGGAATCAGTTCTTTTTCAAATCTTTTAGATGTGACATTATTTGACACATACGTCCTGTACATAAAGAACACTGATAAGCCTTTAGCAAGGTGAGACTTCATGATCAGTATAGTTAGGGGATTGCTAAATGAACAGTTCCCAATTCCAGTTGTGAGGCCAACAGGTCATGCAGGAGGCCCCTCTCATGCTCTCGAAATATTACCACAGAATAACAATCGCCTATGTGTTGTGTGCTTGAAAGTAAAGAAGAAGAAGAAGAAGAAGAAGTCTACATTCTGGTGTCGAGGTTGTAATGGTGGTATTCACCAGGGGTGTTATAAACTAGTGCACTTCTGGAGGCCTCACAATCGTGGAATAAAAAGAAAGACCCACCCAAGTGACTGAGTGAAATGTAGAAGTGGCAGCATACAATTGTTGTATACATTGTTGTATAATTTTTCCAGCTAAGAACAGTATTATAAACTATATACTGGTATGCACCTATTTACTATGAACTGGTGCTTCTTTTGTGTATGTCATTTTTTTTAAATTTAGCTAAATATAAACATTTTCTATATAGCAAAACTTTTGCAAAAATAAATAATATAAACAAATTCAACATATTTTTGGCTGTACACTTTGTGGATGATAAATAACAGCTTTAGTATCATCACCACCTTATTCCTTGTACTTTTGAGGATAAAAGGGTGTGCTGTTTATGTATGTATAACAAGTCAACGATTTTTAACACAATTTATACAAAGAGTCTGCAACACTGGTAAAATATCGCTGCCATTACAGGATAAATGACTGCCACTTCGAGGGTTAATCATAGTTTAATCAGAAATAGCTTTCTATGATTGTTATGTGATGCTGAGTAGCCTGCCCATTTGGTGCTCCTTTAATACTATGCAAGTTTTTAATCTTAGTTTAATCAGAAATAGCTTTCTATGATTGTTATGTGATGCTGAGTAGCCTGCCCATTTGGTACACATTTTACTGGCCAACGAATATCAAACTTGCTGTGGTCCTGCACAGTTATAAAATAAAGAACCTGTTTTCTTAATAAAATATTCCATTGATAAAGGAAAGGATCACATCCAGTTCATTTTAATAACCATGTTTGTTACCCCAACATACATTTACAACAGGTCTCTAGGGGTTTAATCATACAATTTCAAATCAGGTCTTATCAGGGAATTTCCCTGAGCATCATAAACAAGAGAACTAGAACTCACCAGAAGTAGAAGTAAATGAAGTATGTATGTTATATTCAGCTGGGACCCCTTGTTCGTTGTGAGCTACTAGTCTGAATTAGAGTAGTTATACTCAGCATTTGCTTTCTTTATGAAGGATGCGATAGCTGAGCGACATCATCGCTGGCAGTGCTTCAAATCCTGACCATTGCATCTGGGGTTTTTGAAATGGAAAGTATTGTCCCTTTGGTTCACATTCCACATAAAACTGGAGGTCCTGTGGCCATGATCACAACATCAACAGTCTCATAAAACCACAACCTTGTTTTGCATTTGATTACATTTCAGAACCAACCTCAGAGCCAGCCCCATATAGGGGAACACACAGAGCAGCATAACTAAATTTAAAACAAACACCAAAAATTTGACTTGGCAGGTTTTGTAATCCCCTCTTCAATTGCAAGTCTGATTTCTCAGACTTTCCAGTCTAAAACAAAACCTATCTTCACATCTAATTAAGAATTGTTAAGACTTGTTAAGTATCAGTGGTGTTTCTTCTTTCATAATTTAGAAATGCAATATTTTGTTTTGTTTATTAGATGCCCAAGTTTATCTGCAACAGGATGGAGTAAACCATAGAGCCAGTGACTCTACAGCAGTGTTGGGCGACAGTATATAACCTGACACTCACGGGACCAACAGCTTCGAGTGGAGGGATGCTGATTTCCTAATGGAGGAAACGCTACTGAAATCCAGCAAGCAGTGTCTGTTCTCCAGGTTATGCACAACCTCATTGAAACCTGGTGGTTAGGTATAAAATGCCTTAGGGTGTGGCAAGCCCGTCATAATAATAGATGTACGAAGCGTCAAAGTAGATCAGGACAAAAAGCTAAGGAGTACCCCGGAAGTGACATGCATGTCTTGTGGCTCCAAGAAGGTGCCTGTATAAGAGTGACTGAAAAAGCAGCGTTTTATTGTTTACCTAATAATGAACTTCTTGAGAATAAAGATATACACATGTTAAAAATTTCCTCATTTGAATGTTGAAAGATGTACGTTAGACAGTACATGAAAAAAAAAATAATAAAATACAATAGAACCAAACTTTTGAGTTGTTAGAACAAACATATGTGCAGCATTTTACCCAGAACTAGCCAATTAGGCTCCTCAGTTGGACCGACTCACCTTTCCAAGACACTACTTGGCAGTGGCAGACTGCCAGCTCAGTCCCACCGTGTTAGCAAATAAGGATTATTATCCTGTTACCATTAATGCTTTCACGGCCCATGCTTATGGTCATGCATGATATATACAATGCTAAAAAGAGAAAAATGTTCCACCTTTTCAATACAATAACACTGTTGCACGAATCAATGTAGCAACATATTTAAATTATTAAGGAACCGGTTTCGACATCTGTCCATGTCATCATCAGCCTACACAAAAATGGCAAGAAGTCAACACAATTGTAACACTTATGACACTTTTCTTGAAAAAAAAATAGAAGTTCATGTAGAGGTTCTTGAGCACTCTTGAGGTTAGAAACCGGTCCCTTAATAATTTAAATATGTTGCTACATTGATTCGTGCAACAGTGTTATTGTATTGAAAAGGTGGAACATTTTTCTCTTTTTAGCATTGTAACTATTAGGTCGATACGGATCAGTGATGTTTTTAACTTTTAATAAAACATGCATGATATAGGCGCTTTTGGACTTACAAGAAAATAAGGTGAAATTCTTTACGTTTCGCAGAGAACTTTGCTTCGCGTCTTATAAAGAAAATCTCTACTATTCATGAGAAAGACTTCTCCAAGAATGAAATGATTATTATCCTGCTAAAGGAGAACTCTTCTCACTTATAAAAAACTCTCCATAGAGATACGTCTTTCATGGCCGCAGACTGAAAAATCTCAGCATAATGCCAGTCCAACTGATGAGCCAAAATGGCGTGTTCTGGATGAAAACCTGAACAAGCACACAGCCTAACAACCTGAAAACTTGGTTATATTGCAGTGATTTTTTGATCTGCACCTGAAAGCCTTAATTGACATAATTCAAAGCCTACAAAGTGAAACTGACACCCTGTTTCAAGCAGCATGGTAGTTTATTGAATTCCTCCATTTTGTAGTTCTTATTGGGAAGGAACACTGCATGAGAAGCAAACAACGCAGGCAATGAAGAACATTAGAGAATAAAATGTAGTGCCAATTAAGTAATATATAGAAAGATAGGAACATGAAAAGGAACACATAATAGGAAAAGTTAGTGATGGGCAGTCTGAGTCAGGTCTCCATATTTCTCAAGACTAGCGCAAGCACCTGTTTCTCGCGAGAAATGTTGAAAGATCTCAAGAGCGTTGTCTCTGCACTGTGTGGTGAGCAGTGTGTCGTAGGCCTATAGGTCTACAGGTAGATGGAGCTGAATGTTGTTTGTGCCAAGTATGCGAATAGCCAACCATAGGCCTTCTCCATTCCGTAAATATGTGTCAACAAGCGAGTAGGCTGTTCATTTCTACTGAGGTCTATTACTGACACAGTGTAACAATTATAAAGGATACACATTCTGGCACTGTTTGCAGCGGTAAGTACACAAATGAGTAGGTGGTGTACAGAAACTGACGGCTATTGTAAGTGCACATCGTTATCATTCCATTTTTCAGACCCCACATTCAGTATCCATTTGACCAGTGTTTGTGTTCACTGATATTTTGGTGATGGAGTAAATAATTCCGTACAACATTATAGAGTATTTGCGTCATACAGTAATTAGGCAATTGTGTTTAATTGTACATGACAACTTTAAGATGATATCTGAAATGCAACGTAAGTCGTGGACTTTGAAGAGATGCCACATATCCTAGCACAATCCGTTATGGTGTTTGTTCAAAGTAAGTCAAATACATCAGCAGAAATGCTTCTGGGATGATCTGGCACTTAAAAAACACATAATATCACTGAAGAGGAATTATCACAGAGAACACTTCCAGCCCGGTCTGCATCACAAGAAGCTACCCTGTCAACAACAATTGCGAGGTATCCAAATAGGTGTATGTTAGTGGTGAGAACGGAGCGGAGCAGTTGTTGTGACGTCATCACCTGGTAGTACCAAGTAAACTACCGAGTGAATGTAATGTGGCGGCACATTTAAATACGTTATTTTTTATGGCAACGTAAATTCAATGCCCTTTTCTCACAACATAACCATTTTGCTGAATACAGCAATGTTGCTTTCTGCTGGAGAAGCCGACCTGCTCATTTCATCCTTGTGATGCCTCTTGATATAATCCCACAAATTTGATACGCCATTACCCGTCACGTAAATGCGGCCGCAAAATTTGCATTTTGCTTACTTTTATCATCAGTAATTTCAAAGAACTGCCATGCATCAGATGGTTTTCGTGGCATTTGTGGTACAAATTTCTGTAAAAATGTATGCAATTCCTTAAATTTTCTAAAACATGAATACCATCTCAAAATGGGATTAAATATCAAACTAATGCCACAATTATTAGCTACTATGCTTTGCATTATCTACAAAACACAACAAGCGGAGGAAATATAGATGCAAATTAAGAAACACAGACTGAATACAGGCATAATACTCTTACAGGGGGTGGCCACAAAGTTCGGATCACGGAGTATCTTCAAACTTTGTACACATTTAGTAGTCCATTAGGACAAGATAATGTGCAAGTAGTAAGGTGTGCTACTAAGGCGTTCTCCAGAAAATCTCAAGAGAAGTCTTCGCGTCGAATATGTACCAGTGCGTTGCGATCATGAGCGCGAAACGGTGGTGGTCGAGTGGTTAGCGTTCAAGCTCTGTAACCTCTGGCTCTCTGGATCGAGTCCCGCTTGTCATTTTGTTTTTCAGCACTGGTCAAATTCTTTCATATACATTACAATTCAAAGGTAATATACTGAAAAAAGGTATATTTGCATGAACTTTTATTGGATTTCCAATGTTATTTGGCTCTTTACTAATGTTTATCATTACAAAAAATATCTTTCTTTCTTTCTTTCTTTCTTAATCTATTTACCCTCCAGGGTTGGTTTTTCCCTCGGACTCAGCGAGGAATCCCACCTCTACCGCCTCAAGGGCGGTGTCCTGGAGCGCAAGAGTTTGGGTCGGGTATACAACTGGGTAGGATGACCAGTACCTCGCCCAGGTGACCTCACCTGCTATGCTGAACAGCAGCCTTGTGGAGAGATGGGAAGATTGGAAGGGATAGGGAAGGAAGTGGCCGTGGCCTTACATTAGGTAGGGGCCTACATCCCGGCATTTACCCAGAGAAGAAAGAAATGGGAATCTACGGAAAACCACTTCGAGGATGGCTAAGGAGGGAATCGAACCCCCATCTACTCAGGTGACCTCCCGAGGCTGAGTGGACCCCGTTCCTGCTCTTGTACCACTTTTCATATTTCCTGGCAGAGCCGGGAATCAAACCCGGGCATCTGGGGGTGGCAGCCAATCACACTAACCACTCCACGACAGAGGTGGACTAAAAAAAAATGTATCATTTATAATTATCAACAAGTAAATGGCCCAATCCATAAAGTATTCCTGAAAATGTATGCCTGTCGTGATTTGTGAAATCCCTCATACCTGACAGTGAAATCAAGTAAGGTACCCGGAACTGCTTTGCACCTGGACGCTCTGACCTGCAATATATATGAAAGAATATGACCAGTGTTGAAAAACAAAAAGTGAAAAGCGAGACTCGATCCAGTGATACAGCGATTACGGAGCTTGAACGCTACCCACTCGACCGTCGCCACCTCGTGCTCGTAACCGCAACGCACCGGTACACATTCGATGCAAAAATTCTCTTGCGATTTTCTTGAAAACGCCTTAATAGCACACCTTACTATTTGCACATTATCTTGTCCTAATAGACTACTAAAAGTGTACAAAATTTGAAGATGATCCGTGATCCGAATGTCGTGGTCTCCCCTTGTTAAACATGTGTCGTGCGCTACACTGTGCTCTGGTCCTCCGCGAGTACTTGCAGTTGTAAGCGGAGGGGATCGGTGGTGCGCTCTATCGCTACAACCGGCTTACTCATCGGTATTACTCGCTCCGTCCCCACCTCTAGTGTACGTCCTCTCTACAGTTGTTAACAAGTTATACAGGGGTATTCAGCTAAGATATCCACCTCAAATAACTCGTGAACTGTTTAAGATTCTGACATTCTGTTTCACTTTTGTTAATGGTGTGAAGGGGCTCATAGTTGAACATGCAGTAATTTTTCCAGGCTTTTAACGAAATTTATTGGCACACACGTTTCCATACGAGAACGTTATTTCACGCAATAGCTGTTGATGATATACTGTTAAGCTTACACTTGTAGTTACTAGGACCTTGCATAGATTGCAGCACAAGAGAATCGGTCTTGGTAGTCTCGAGATCTGTGACATCAGTGTCGAGAGTTTTGAGTGAGAGAATTGCCCATCACTAGGATAAATACAATTACAGGTCAACATGGAAAGAGAAAGCAAGAGACAACAGACAGTGCAAACAAGGACAATCTCCACATCTTCAAAAATATCAGTCATAGTTCTTGTACATCCATTTTATCTCAGTCCCCAGCGAGCATTTTCTGCTTCCCAGCTTCATTAGGAGGCCAGACTTCATTGAGGGGCCTTCTTGATCTATTATATCTACTTTCCATGAAAGTAGAAAAAGTGTAGGATAAGAATGAAGTCAGATGAAGACCTTAGAGACATTACTTAGACCGACCTGTTAGGATTCTGATCCTTCTTTTCCTTCTTTGTTCCTAGTCTTTTCTTACCTGTATTCATCTTTATATTTTTGTTTCTTCCTTTTCTTGTCTTTCTGTTTGGCACTGAGACAAAATGGATGCAGGAAAGCAGGGATTGATGAGCAGAGAGCCTATCTTTTATTTTTCTGAAAATCACAGTATATGGAGATTTTCCTTGTCTGTTGCTCTCTCTTCACACACTGACCTGTTGTGTTTATCCTACTATGTGTTCCTCGCCATGTATTACTTGAAACTGTAGCATGAACTCTACTAGTTGCACTTCCACTTAAAACTTATAATCACCACCACCATCACCAGTCTCTGTTTTTCTGAGTACTACTGACTCTCCCTCAGATCCTGGTTCTAGTTTGTATACATTACACAACTGAATATTCATGTATTCACAACATGAGCATAACCTAGCAGAATCACCCCTCAGTGGACATCGCACTACAGTAACTGCATGAATATCTTATTTTCAGGTTGTTGAAAATGTTTATATTATTATTATTATTATTATTATTATTATTATTATTATTATTAACAAGAGAAATGCACTCAAGTGGAGCATTAATGTACAGAAATAAAGAACATCAGTTTAATCTTAGCTATAGTCTGTAAGAGATTTTGTTCTCTCTGCATATATTGTTATATGGTGTATTTCCCACAACTCTCTCCACATAGTACACACTGGTATTCTTCTTTTAATTCATGGAATCTCTTATTCTCATATACAGAAATAAGGATTACACAGTCTCTGATTGGGTGAATATTATTACTACTGGTACTGTAAGAAGAAAAATATGTTTAAAGTCATACCTACAGAAAAGAATGATTTAATTTCAGTACAAAGTTTAAAGAAAAAAAGCTAGGTATAAAGAACAGAAAATTGGCTCAACATAATTCCCAGGTAAAATGCATGACGTTAAAGTGGACTGATTTTCTATTGAAAGTACCGATAGTGTCCCTATACAACACATTGCATGTATTCCAATGATCCAGATATTACTTATGATGAAGCAATGTTAGCAAAACGTGGGTTGATGGTAATTTTGACAGTGGGTTTATTTTATCCCAGTAGACATGCTATTAGTGATTTGAAGAAGTAGTATCTAATGGCCTTGCTGGAGTTTGTTCACATAACCTACCATTCTTATTATTTAACATTACAGTATATTTACAAAGCAGTCTGTAAAAACAATTCTTGCGAATGAAGTTGGTGATGAATGACCATTAATACTGTAAATGTACGTTTCAAACAAGTCTGATAAATTTTTAAGACTAATCCAAAACTGTATGAAGTATATTTATAATCATGTCAATATATCACAAAATGTACTACGTCTGTATATATATAAAACAAAGTGTTTTGTCTGTACATTGTTCAGAATTATAGAAGAATTGTATTTCTCTATCGGACATGTCCACGCTAAGAAAGAAAGGCAATTTTTAATTTTCCATCATCTCAGTCTGTCTGTTTACGCAACATGAAAAAATGGCTGAACAGAACTTATTGAAAATCGATATATACAATCAATCAACCAATCAGTCACTACCGAACTGCATTTAGGGCAGTTGCCCAGGTGGCAGATTCCCTATCTGTTGTTTTCCTAGCCTGTTCTTAAATGATTGCAAAAAAATTGGTAAGTTATTCCAATCCCTAACTCCCCTACCTATAAACGAATGTTTGCCCCAATTTGTCCTCCTGAATTCCAACTTTATCTTCATATTGTGATCTTCCCTACTTTTGAAGACGCCAATCAAACTTATTCATTTACTAATGTCACTCCACGCCATCTCTCCACTGATAGATGACTTAGTCGAGCAGCTCATCTCCTTTCTCCCAGGTCCTCCTAGCCAAAACTTTGCAACATTTTTGTAACACTACTCTTTTGTTGGAAATCACCCAGAACAAATCGAGCTGATTTTCTTTGGATTTTTTCAAGTTCTTGAATCAAGTAATCCTGGTGAGAGGCCCATACACTGGAACCATACTCTAGTTGGGGTCTCACCAGAGACTTATATGCTCTCTCCTTTACATTCTTACTCATCATCATCATCATCATCATCATTTCCCTTTATCCAGCTGTAGCCGGGTAGGGGCAAATATGGTTCCTCTCCACTTTCTTCGGTCTTTCCACCACTCCTCCTCCAACACTGTGTCCCAGTCCAGGTTTCTTTCTATAATGCTGCATTGGATGGTATCTTCTACATTCTTACTACAACCCCTAAATACCCTCGTAACCATGTGCAGAGATCTGTACCCTTTATTTACAATCCCATTTATGTGATTATCCCAATGAAGATCTTTCCTTATACATTTGAGGAATAAGGCACTACACACACTCTAGGCTATAAAAATTGTACTCACACTGGATGAAATGGTAGTTTAGAGGAAGGCCTAAATTTAATTTTATTAATGATCCCATCAATAAACACCACAAAACAGAAGTTATAGATAATACATTTTGCGATCATTTATGTCTGATAAAGTTTTACCGTACCAGTTATGACGAAATATATTAATGAATTTAGACTTTTGTTGCTTAGTCTACGTCAACATACAGTATCACTAATATGGTGATGGTGGTGGTTTTTGACGTGATTGTCTCAAGGTGAAAACTGCATGGACATCAGTTGTAGACTGTCTCAAGGTGAAAACTGCATGGACATCAGTTGTAGACTATCAAAATGAGAAAAATATTGTGAAGGAACATTCTGAGAGGAGGAAGAAAATGAAATGGCGTATGCCTTTTAGTGCCGGGAGTGTCCGAGGACATGTTTGGCTCACCAGGTGCAGGTCTTTCAATTTGACGTAAGGATGATGTTCTGAGAAGAAGCCCAAAAGAAAGAGTCCTAAACACAGAATTGGAACATTAAATATCCTGACCCTGACTGGCAGAAGCGAGGAGCTGATAGATATGATGGAAAGGAGAAACCTCTGTATTCTTGGCCTGAGTGAGGCAAAGTGGAAGGGAAGAGGAACAAGAAAGCTAAGAAAAGGATACAAACTACATTGGAATGGAAATAAAACAGAAGCCAAAAATAGTGTAGGTTTTATATTAAGAGAGGACATTGATGCCATCAGTGAGGTAATATATGTTAATGAAAGAATGATTAAGTTGAACATCTCTCTTAACAAGAGTGTGCTGACAGTAGTCCAGGTGTATGCCCCACAGACTGGCTGTAACGAAGAGGGAAAAGAACAATTCCGAACTGATTTAGAAGAAACTATAGAAAGAGAGGAAAATATCAATATAATTACGGGAGATCTAAATGCTCAAGTTGGATCAGACAGGCTTGGATATGAAAATGTACTAGGTCCACATGATTATGGAGACAGTAACCCAGAAGGAGAAAGTCTTCTAGATCTATGTGTAAGGAATGGCTTGAGAATAAACAACAGTTGGTTTCAGAAGCAGCTAAGTCATAAACTAACAAGATACAGTTGGAATGGAGATACTAAAACTCTGATAGATTATTTTATATCAGACAATGAAGCAGGAAAGACCATATGTGATGTCAGAGTAATACCAAGTGAAAGCCTGGACAGTGACCACAGACTTCTCCTCGCCACAATAAAGCACATTGAAATTTAGAGGCCTCAGAAATACAGGAAACTAAAAATCAAGACATGGGAGCTAAAAAAGGCAGAGAAACAAGTTGAATACACAAAAAAGTGACCAATAAATTACCATCAGATGCATTACAAGAAGGCAACATTGAGTGGACTAGATTCAAAGAAAGCATTGTCAGAGTTGCAGTAGAAGCTTGTGGTAAAACTAATAGCAAAATGAAGGCAAAAGAAACTCCTTGGTGGAACGATCGGGTGAAGATTGCTGTGAAAGCAAAAAATGAAACCAGGAAAGCCAGAGACAAAGAAATGCATAAAGGAAGTCAAAGGAATGAATCTAGAGTAAACGAACTGCAGCAAAAATACAGAGATCAGAAGCTACGAGTAAAGAAAATTGTGGCCGAAGAAAAACAGAAAGCTTGGACTGATTTCACAGATAAACTAGAGCAAGACAGCAAAGCTAATTCTAAACTACTTTACCAAACAATATGAAATATAAGAAGAGACAATGAATATATAACTGCAATAGAGGAACCAGATGGTAACATAGTTAGGGAAGAGACAGAAATAAGGAAGATCATGAAATCCTATTTTGATAATTTATACAACAGTACTGGGAAAGACTCCAATGATGTAACCATGCAGGTCAGTTTAAGCTGCAATGATGAGCCTGACCAAGAGAGCCCGCTAACATGGAAGGAAGTAGAGACGGCCCTTAATAGTATGCCCAAAGAAAGATCTACAGGATTTGATGAAGTCAGTGCAGATATGATCAAAGCAACTGATGCAATAGGAATACAGTGGCTTCATAGAGTAATTAATGCAATATGGAAGGATAGGAAAGTCCCAGATGATTGGAAAAAAAGAATAATAATACCTCTCTTCAAAAAAGGAAGCCGGAAGAAATGTAGCAATTAGAGAGGGATCACTTGATTATCTCATGGTTTGAAAATATTTGAGAAAATACTTGAAAAAAGGCTAAGGAAAATAATAGAACCACAACTACAGGAAGAACAATATGGATTCAGAGAACACCGATCAACTACCGATCTCATATTTGCACTTAGAATACTGTTAGAAAAGCATTGGGAGAAGGGCAAAGACTTAACACTAGTGTTTTTGGATCTCAAAAAAGCATTTGATAGTGTTCCAAGGAAGACTATATGGGAATGCTTAAGAAAGAAAAATGTACCCAAAGGGCTTATCCAGAAAGTTAAAATGCTTTACGAAGACTGCTGCAGTTGCGTACAGATAGGAAATGGTAATTCTGATTGGTTCCAAACCACTAAAGGAGTGCAACAAGGCAGTACTCTTTCACCCTTACTTTTTATCACTGTCATGGATGAAGTCATGAAAGAAATTAAGCAGAAGAACAATATGGACATCAATGGATTTGCATTTGCAGATGATGTAGTAATTTGGGGAAATACAGAGAAGGAAGTCCAAGAGAGGCTGAACACCTGGAATGAACATTTGAAAGCACACGGATTAACAATAAATAAATCAAAAACTGTTACTATGTCTGTCAACAGGCAGAAGAAGAAAGTAAAAATAATGCTGGGAGGTACACAGCTGGAAACAGTACACCAATATAAATATCTTGGGTGCATCATTTCAAGTGATAACAGAATATAGCATGAGATTAACAACCACATTCAAAAATCAGCTCAGTTTTACCATCAAGTTCGGAACCTCCTCTGGAACGAACAAGTTCCCTTAAGATCAAAGCAGATTCTATTCCAATCATACTTCACCCCCATAATAACATATGGCCTAGAAACCTGCACAACAACCCAACAAGTGGATAGCAAACTATAAGCCGCAGAAATGAAGTTCCTACGAACTATGGTACAGAAGACTAAAAGGTACAGGGTAAGGAATGAAAGAATAAGGGAGGAAGCTGGTGTGTACCCATCCCTGAATGAAAAAGTGACAAGGGCCCGTTTTAAATGGTTTGGCCATGTCAAACGAATGGATGATAGAAGAACAGCGAAACAATGGCTACACACAGTTGTGGCCGGAAAACGACCAGTAGGAAGACCTAGGAAGAGATGGCTGGACCAAATGAAAGAGAACATAGGAACAGGAGGAGTCAGCTGGGATGTCGTCTTGAGAGAAGAGTGGTACACGGACAGACAGAAGTGGAGAGTGCTCGTAAACCACACCCGGGCAACTGGAGTGGAAAACTGATGATGATGATAAAAGACATACATGCATAAACAGCGTGATTCAGCCGCCCCTTCCAATGTAGTTTTATGCAACCCCAATATTCATTCTGTCCTGGAAACATCTGCCCTGCTGGTATGCCCAGACATCTTGCTATTTACCGCCTCACCATGATAGGATACTGTAATGTTATACTCGTATTAAACACTGGGAGACATGAGTGTGCCTTCTAGATCATATGAACCTGACACGCCGGTGAAACACTAAATTGATATTGTGACCGCAGTAAACCTAATACATGCTATAAGCTGCCCCAGTGTGCCATATGGATGCATAGCGTAGTTGGTAAAGGCGTCGCGGAGTGGGCTTACATGTCAGGTGGGAGATTTGAGTCCGGAGTGAAGATTACAAATTTTTGAAATATTTGTTTAATACATAACACAATACCCGCTTTCATTCTAATTGTGTGTGAATGAACGTGTTTGGGGCCCTAAGAAGGGCTGATTAGTTAGCAGGCCGGACATATACAGACCGGAAATAATAGGAACAGAACTGCCCTGACAATGTTTTATCGCAGCAAATGCTTGATGTGATGACTGTTTTGGTTTATGCACATTCGGGCCCGGTGTCCAATAAATCGTCTTGTGCGCTGAAGCATACACATCTTCTTAGAGGGACACGCGGCTTCTAGCCACATGAGATAGAGCAATAACAGGTCTGTGATGCCCTTAGATGTTCTGCGCCGCACGTGCGCTACACTGAAGGAATCAGCGTGTCTTCCTAGTCTAAAAGTACTGGGCAACCCATTGAACCTCCTTCATGCTAGAGATTGGGGCTTGCGATTGTTCCCCATGAACGAGGAATTCCCAGTAAGCGCGAGTCATAAGGTCGCGTTGATTACGTCCCTGCCCTTTGTACACACCGCCTGTTGCTACTACCGATTGAATGATTTAGTGAGGTCTTCAGACCCATGCGCGGGATCTGCTTTGCGCAGTTTCCGATGTGTCTGGAAAGATGACCAAACTTGATTATTTAGAGGAAGTAAAAGTAGTAACAAGGTGTCCGTAGGTGAACCTGCGGAAGGATCATTACCAAAATTGTTTTATCAAAAAACATTTCGAGAAGGAGGAGTCGGACAGCCCCGCGCGGTCCTCTCCTCCGGCGAGGCTCCCTCGAGGAGCGAGACTCCTGCAGAGCCCGCTGTTGCGAGCTCAGGTGAGTCCTGTACGTACTCTGTAAGCGGCGGCTCTGTCGCTGGCAGCGGGAGTGTTGCGGTCCGCGTCTCCTTCGATGCAGACGTTCGGCATTGGGTACCTACCTCCCTCGCTCAGTGGAGCGGCGATAACGCGAGGGGCCCAGGTGTAATTGATCAGCAGGCATCCGTGATGAGTTGCCGAACCTGATCAGGGTTTAACAGCGTTAAATCCGTGATCTGGCGGGTCAAGAAACAGAGCCCCCTCGTCCTGTCCATTTCCCTGGCAGCTCCTCGTTCAGATGGTTACGAACGGGCAAAGTCAAATGTGGTGGAGCTTCATCCTATTGCAACTACATCGTCAAACAATCATGCAAGAACACATCTTCCAGCAGCAGTGGGAGTTTTTGACGCAGAAAGTGCAGGTAACGTGGGCCCGTCCAAAGGCCCTCAAAAAAATAAGGTCCAATCAGGCAATCCCCCAAGATTCCACAACAAACATTCACTCCTCATAGTACTTGCTGGGCCGCTGTCGCACCCAGTGAGGATTGTCTGGACTCCAATAGTGCATGTTGTGGCAATCAATGTTCCCATTATTGTGGAAGCATAATAAGTCTGAGAACAAGATATGCGATATGAATGCTGCATCATTGTCCAGCCTGCCTAACAGCCACTGACAGAACTCCATTCGAGCTTTGAAATCCTGCCCATGGAGCTCTTGGTAAATCTCAAGATGGTATGGTTGAAATTTATGTTCATGCAGTATTCGCCAGATGGATGGATGGCTGGCTGGTGTTCACCTGTCGCGTAATCGCCCTTGTACTGATGTGTGGATTATTACGAGCTGCTTCCAGAACGGCCTCTTCTGTTTCACCCAATGTAATGGGCCTATCGCGGACTGGTGGCTGGTTGGAAATCATGCCTGTTGTCCTTAGGCGTCTTTCAACACGGCGCAATTTAGTAGCAGCAGGTGTCGCCTGTCAATATACCATTCCTGGTACAGATGTAGTGCCTCGCACACGTTTTGTCTTGCTTCCACATAAATGAGGAGCATGTCAACGTATTCCTGTGTGGAAAACATGCCGAATGACAGCAGAGATTACAGTACATTCAGGCCCTAACCAGCAGAGTATGTGCAGGGCACAAGATGAATAACATCGTCATTCTACTGTTTCAATATGGCAAACTTGGGCCTATGTTTATGTATTCAAACATCATACCGATGTAAAAATATTTGAACGATGCAGGATTCAAACCGCCGCTGGAACATTCCGTCGATTGCTAGGTGAACGCCTAACCACATCTGCTACGCTACACTGCTGGAAACATGCTGGTAGTACGACGAGAGCAGAGTACATACGCCACCCGGTTTGGTGTTTAAGACATTAATTACTGCACTGTTAACTTGTTTTGTGCATTGATTGCCCTCTTTGTTACACCGGGTCACACGGCACAACACATTAATGTAGTTACATGGTAAAAGGACATTGCTACGTGATTTCAAGGCATCATGTTTTGCGAAAGGATGATATAACATTTTGCTAGGGTTCAGAATCATGTGCAAAATGTGCTCACAGAACCTTACTACCATACAGTACGCCTGCAGGAAAATAGCACCCCTATAACCATGTGCACGTTAGTTGGGCCGCAGCAAACGATATTGGAAGGGGCTGCTGAATCACACACTATATATATAAGAAATTTTGTGCACGCTCATGCATAAAGGTGGTGTGTGTCTATTATCAGTCCATACTGCAGTGGAGGTCATCAATTTTTCCATTGCCTCTGGTCTCTGAACAATGTGCGCGAAGTGTTTAAAAAACTTTGGCTCATAATGGTCTTGTTTTCACATTGACTTGTCCCAAGATGGACTCGTTGGTGCTGTGTGCCTTCCCCATACACCCTTCTATATACCTTGTTACAGCTGGCAATAACAATTCACTTACTTAGTTTGTAGTATAAGAATCTTCTATTTGGGTTGTTCCGTATTGAATGTGTATTAATAGATTTTTAGTGTTTTATTAACTTTATATTTTATTTTTAAGGCTGAAAAAGGCCCAGAGGGGCCAAAACATTTACTTACTGTGTGATTTTCTTGGAGTTTCTTTTAAGATACATTTGTGTATTGACTAAGATGGACCAATTACATATTTTTTCCTCTAATATGCAATATTTCATAGGAAATAATTTCTCTCCAGTTATATGTACTGCTGGCAATGATCATTAATTTTAGGCAGTTACTATCCATCAACCAAAAACTCAAACCCCATTGCGCTATAGCCGTGAAGGGACTTAGCTTACCTGGCAACTGCTGCTTGGCCTGGAGGCCAGCAGATTATGAGGTAATGTGTAGTCAGAGTGACTAATCCTCTTGGCACTGGAGGCTATAGCAGATCCAGGTTAAAAAAAACCTTACGAGGCCAGAAATAGATCCTGGGATCACTTAGATTGAAATTTTACTGGGCTAACGTAAATGATGATGGAACTGTTTGTAAAGAAGTTATTGTGAGGTCATTGAATGCTCCAAGTATTGGTAGAAGAGGATTTCTACTTTTTAGTGAGTAGCAATTTGAACTATTTCATAAGACCCTTCAATAGAAACAGTATTGAGGTCACAAAAGGTCTACAAATTCTCATTTTTGCAGTCTTATTATTTTTATTTTACAAGTTGCTTTATGTCGCACTGACGCTGACAAGTCTTATGGCGACGTTGAGACAGGAAGGGGCTAGAAATGGGAAGGAAGCGACCGTGGCCTTGTGTGAAAATGGGAAACCACAGAAAACCGTTTTCAAGGCTGCTGACGGTGGGGTTCAAACCCACTATCTCCCGAATACTGGCCGCACTTAAGCGACTGCAGCTATCAAGCTCAGTTTTTGCAGTCTTAAGGAAACTGTCATGAAAATAGATCCCGCACCCCCCACCTATACAAACTGAATTCATATGATGAATTTCAAGTTATTTTGTGTTGTGTTCATGCTCTAGTTCTGGAATTGTTTTTGGAATTGAATTGTTATTGGAATTGGAATTGGAATTGAATGTTGCTCTTTTATTTCTTTTTTAATATTAAAAATTGTTGCATAGAACCACTGAACTATGTAATCATCTACTGTAGCCTCCCTTGTACCCTTGCTTTGGTGAAAGAAATAAAAGCAATGAAAATATACCTGGCATTCTATAATAAAGTCAAAAGGTTAGTTTGTTGTATGGAAGATGCTGAGGTATGGGTGGTGTCGAGTAATGACATTCAGAGCATGACTTGTGTGTCTGAATGTTATGAAAATTGATCATAAGCCCAGTCATAATGCAAATAGCACTTTCTGATTCAGAGAGAAAAACAATGACCAATGACCAACAAACATATCGGTGAAGATGTATGAAAAAATATTTTGTGAATGCTTTGGCCACAATCATTTACCCAAACATAAAACTAAACTGGATCAAATGCGGGTATTCCATTGTGATACCAAACTCGAAATCATCAATTATAAATGTATCTACACATAGTTCTTGAAACATGTTTAGCTATAAGGTACACTCATGTTTTCAATACAAAACATCCGATTTTGCACAGAAAAGCAGACAACAAGCACACTGATCAATGAAATGAAATGGCATATGGCTTTTAGTGCCGGGATGTGTCCGAGGACTTCAGCTCATCAGGTGCAGGTCTTTTGATTTGACTCCCGTGGGTGACCTGCGCATCGTGATGAGGATGAAATAAGAAGACATGGATGGAAGAAGGGCTAACTAAAAAAAAAAACACTTTTGAGATGAGTTTAAAGAATTATAACATCAAACACTTTTCTCAGAAATACAGAATTTTGGAATATTATACTTAACTACATTCTTGATTATTTCATAATATATAAATCAAAAATATTTATATATTTTGTGGTTTGTTGTCGGTTTTTATTTTGGAGTTACACCCTTATTCCATTTTCAAGAAAATTTTTCATTGAAAATTATTGTTATTTACATTGTTGGAAGCACGTAGACAAGTTTTACAGGTTAGAACATTTGACTGGTCACAACATGTCATTAATAAAGTCACAATATCGAGAATTTCCTACTCCCACAGATTTAGCTTCTCGGAAAATATCATCAAACCATGCACGTGCATCTGTGCATACAAAGCTTACTAAATTTTTAACATCTTTTAATTTCCCGTGTTTAGTACCTACACGAGGGACTGGGATACTACCCAAAGTATCTGCAGACCTTACATCTTTCAATAACTGAAACTTGTCATGAAACGCAATATTATAAGTCTGTCTTCCTGATACAGTTCCTTCAAGGAGAGTAACATAACATGACATACTTTTGAATTGAAAACTTAAGTCCTTTTGTTTGTGGTGTTGCAAATGACACTGGGCTGAAAACGACAGACCATTCGGATAATAAGGATTTGGTATCCGAATCATCTGAGGTTTCACTTGCTATATATTCACTGTTATCTGCTGAAATATCAGATGTTTCTCCTCCCGAGTCTACTCCTGCATCAGCCGTTTCGCTTCTGATGAGTGACGAGTGCTGGCTCGCCATAAGTCAGCATTGGAGTGTATTTTAAGTCAGGCACGAGCAATATTTGGAAGAATGGCACAACACAATATAGCATATCACACGCCATCTATTGACACTACCGAGAAGCCATTTAGGTAGTATCTAGAACAGCCTCCAAGGAATGTATGTATGCAATTTCCCGAATAACAACACAACCTGACTCAAGTCCTTCTTCATCCATGTCTTCTCGCCAAAAGTTGGATTGAGCAATGAAGGATTGGAGTAAGTGATGGGTGTTTACAGACTTTGGGAAAGGAATGAATACTGAGAAGTGTTCACCAACTTCTGTACAAATTATGACTTTCTTATAGGAGGCATTATATGTCCTCATAAACAATGCCAATAAAATGGGTATCTCTTGACCATAGTATCCAACACCAGATAAGATCACATTGCCATAAGCAGAAAGTTCCAGCATTCATTAACTAACATGAGGAACAAGAGAGGAGTACATGTCTACAGTGATCACCTTCTGCTTTCAGATTTCCAGCAGAAAATAATGGCAGTTCACAGAAAATGTAGAAAACCCATCAGGAAATCTGGCATTGAGAAACTCGAGGGTGATACAAAAAGGGAAGAACTCCAACTAGAAATCAAAACTGCTTCAAGTCACAACCTCCTGAACTAGGTTCAGACGCCAAAAAAGTATGGAATAAGACAAATTATGTTTCGTCTTCAGAAGACACGGAGCAAAGTTACCGGTATCTGGGAAATGTAGAGTTTCGCCTTCTTTTCTTGACATGGCATAAGCCCATATCATGTCTACAAATTATGTTTTGCTTGATACATGCAAAGCAGTACTATGCTATCAAAAATCCTGCTGCTTTGTCTAACTACTGCAGAAAGACGGACACCGAGCTCGATAGCTGCAGCCGCTTAAGTGTGGCCAGTATCCAGTATTCGAGCCCACTGCTGGCAGTCCTGAAGATGGTTTTCCACGGTTTCCCATTTTCACACCAGGCCAATGCTGGGCCTATACCTTAATAATAATAATAATAATAATAATAATAATAATAATAATAATAATAATGTTATTTGCTTTACGTCCAACTAATTACTTTTACGGTTTTCGGAGACACCGAGGTGCCGTAAATTACTGTGGTCCCACAGGAGTTATTTTACGTGCCAGTAAATCTACCAACAAGAGGCTGACGTACAAATACTATCCGACTGAGTCAGGATCGAACCTGCCAAGTTGGGGTCAGAAGGCCAGCGCCTCAACCGTCTGAGCCACTCAGCCAGGCTATGCCTCAATTAAGGCCATGGCTGCTTCCTTCCCACTCCTAGCCCTTTCCTGTCCCATCATATTCATACGACCTGTCTGTACCGGTGCAACGTAAAAGCAACTTGAAATACGAACAGCACTAAACCAAATCTTGATAGGTAGATGTTTTCTGATAGGGGTCGTTGGTGAATCATCTATAACTTGGAGAGATTTCACAGTAATTTTATGGGTTACGAAGACAAGATCTATGATACTGTGTCCGTTGTGACAGATGTACGTTGGTTCCGTTGGCTGTAACAGTGAAACACTTTGAACCGAAGAGCCAACAGGTGAAGACTAAATACAAAAGAGTAACCAATCTAACAGCCTTCCAGGCAATCGCTCCAACATTGGAAATTATTCAAAACGACATAACCAAAGGCAACATAAATGAGGCAACCCAGGAGATAGAAAAGGTAATACGAATGGGAATGGTAAAGATTGAGGACAGGACGAGGAAAGCAAAATCATGGTTTGATCGAGAATGCTATATTCTTCGGAAAGATAATCTTATAGCTCTCCACAAAGCAAGGCGCTCACACAAAGAAAGCGAATTACATATCTACGCAATGAAGAGAATATATAAGGCTTTATTAAAAGAAAAAAGACCGGGCGAGTTGGCCGTGCGCGTAGAGGCGCGCGGCTGTGAGCTTGCATCCGGGAGATAGTAGGTTCGAATCCCACTATCGGCAGCCCTGAAGATGGTTTTCCGTGGTTTCCCATTTTCACACCAGGCAAATACTGGGGCTGTACCTTAATTAAGGCCACGGCCGCTTCCTTCCAACTCCTAGGCCTTTCCTATCCCATCGTCGCCATAAGACCTATCTGTGTCGGTGCGACGTAAAGCCCCTAGCAAAAAAGAAAAAAGAGAAAAACATATAGATGAAGAAGGAGAGAAACTCGTCGAAGAGGCAAAAGTAAATCCGTTTACAGCTCTAAAACCAAGAAAGCCGCACTTCCCTCATGATATTGCCATAGAAGACTGGGAAGAACATTTTAGGAAAGTGCTGAACACGGACAACTTATCTGTAACTACAAGTAGATAATATCGTACATGGAGAAGAAAATCTCTTTCAGGACTTCACCGAAGAGGAAGTAAAAAATTCCATAAGGGACTTGAAGGCTAAGAAAACTGCAGGAATTGATGGCATTTTCAACGAACATATACAAACTACAGAAAATATACTACTAACAACGTGGACATTGCTCTTCAATAAGTGCGTGGAAATGAACAAATTCCCGACACTTGGCGACACTCAATGATGAAGATCTTATATAAAGGAAAGGGAAACACGAGTTGCCTAGATTCGCACCGTGTAATTGCCTTAGAAAGCAATATCTTTAAACTCTTTACCAGGTTACTAACAACGAGACTGATAGAAGAGGTAGACCACGCCTTACCGGAAGAGCAATTCGGCTTTCGACGAGGGAGATCCACAATGAATGCGATAAAGAATCTGATTGACGACATAACGGATACCCTCAGACATCCAAAAGGGAAACTTTACACGATCTTCGTAGACTACAACAAAGCGTTCGACCTAGTGGACAGGGAAAAGCTACTGAAGAAACTGGGAAACATAATAGGATATATGAATCCTTTAACGAACATCATTAGGACCATTCTTGCTTATAATTATATCTCTGTAAACTATAACGTCTCTATCTCGAATCCCATAACGCAGATGAACGGAGTACTAAAGGGTGATTCAATGAGCCCCATACTCTTCAATATAGCGGTCTCAGACCTAATACCCACTATAAAGGTCGAAGGCGACGAGGTACATATATACATGTATGCAGATGACATGGTACTCGTATCAAAAACACACGAAAAACTACAGGCTACTTTCAACAAGCTGAACATTTGGGCAGAGGACAATAAATTCAGAATTAATCGACAAAAGACGGTACAGATGATCTTCCGCAAGGGAGGCAGAACAGCAACAGCATTAAAAGAGAAAATTCAGTATGAAAATGGAGGAGAAACTATGCCAATAGTAAACAACTTTAAATATTTGGGCATAATATTACAGACGCCAGGAACTACTTATACCAGACACATCAAGGATAGAGTGGCTGCGCCCGTAAATAGCAATGAATGACATCTTGATCTTACGCAAACTTTCGGTTGAAGTCGCTATGAAATTGTTCCATGCAAAAATATCTCCGATAATGACGTATGGACTAGAATTGATATGGGAGCATCTCACTAAAGGAAATATTCGAGACATTGAAAGTGTACAAGCAATCTACATGAAAAAGGTATTATGTTTGTCCAAATTCACTCCTTCAAGACTATGTTACGAGCTGACAAGAGAACTCTTCTATATAGAAGAACTACGTCACAAACTAATACTGCCGTCTACAGATGCATTCAACCAGTTACAAACAGAGCTGCAAACCAAGAAGGGAGATATATGGGAAACATTTTACACCACAGAGGCTATGATCAGTACGGACTGGATGAAGGCAAACTATGAACTCAGGCACATAGTGATTAGATTAGCAACACACGGTTTTCATCATCGTGTGTGTGCTAACAAAACTTTCCACACCCCGAGAAAGGAATGTACGGTATATGTGTTCTGTGCGAGAAAACTTGCGACTTATATCATGTGATGACGTGTACTAAAAGACAGATGGGACTAACCAAATTCTGTTTGATGTAATTAGTCATGTAAACATATTTTAATGGCCATTGGCTGCAGTAAAATCTTTATTACTAAACCAAATGAAGAACGGAAAGGCACCAGGAGTTGATAACATTTCCCCAGACATTCTCAAAATCAATATTGAAACCATGGTCAGTCTATAGCAGCCAATTTTTGAAAAGGTACCGTACGGCAGGAAGAGAAATTGCCAAGGAACGGGAAAAAGAGGACTAATCATAAAAATTCAGAAGAAAAGTGATGCTGCAGATTGAAACAACTGCAGAGGCATCACACTATTGTCCATCCCCTGCAAAATACTACCCAGAATCATCCTCAGCCAAAGTGAGGACACAGTCGATTGCAAATTGCACAAAGAACTAGCTGGCTTCTGCAAAAATCATAGCTGTAGGAAGCTCATAACACTTTCTTTCTAGAACAAAGCTGAGCCTTCTATATCTCGCCTTTGGAGATCTTGAAAAAGCATCTGACTTGGGAAACTGGAACACAATGTAGAATACACTCAATGAATATGGCATTCAAGATAATATGTCCAACACAATCTGGGAGATGTATGATCAATACGAATGTTGAATCATCCATGAAGGTAACGTAACCGAGCCAATCACGATCAGCTCAGGTGTTCGCCATGGTTGCGTCCTCTCTCCTGTGCTGTTTTCACTCATGTTAGAATGAGTAATGAGGAAGGAGGACCTGGACTTCGCTTATGACTAGTGATGGGCAACACTCTCGCTCGAGACTGACGTCACAGATCTTGAGAATCTCAAGATCGATTCTCCTGTGCTGTGATCTGTGCGACATCTCAGTACGGTAACTACGAGTGTAAGCTTGATAGTTCATCATAAGCAGTTATTGCGTGAAATAATGTTCTCATATGGAACCCTGTGAGCCGATAAATGTTGTCAAAAGCCTGGAAATGTACTGCATGTTCAACTATGAACCCCTTAATATCATTAACAAAAGTGAAAACAGAATGTCAGAATCTTAAACCGTTCACAACTTACTTGAGGCGGTCATCTTAACTGTATAGGCAACCGCCATTACACATGAGTGGAAGGTGTAATCTAAAATTCCCAAGTTTGCTCTAAGTATTTCCACAGGCGTGTGAGCTGATACATTTTGTCAAAAGCCAAGGAAAGCACTGCATGTTGAACTGTGAGCTCTTAATACCATTAACGAAAGTGAAAACAGAATGTCCGTATCTTAAACGGTTCACGAGTTATTTCAGGTGGACACCCTAGCTGAATAACCCTTATAATTTGTTAATAGCTGTAGGTAGGATGTACACCTACCTGGATACCTCACAATTGTCGCCGACAGGGTAGCTTCTTGTGATGCAGATCGGGCCGGAAGGGTTCTGCGACGATTCTGCTTCATTGATATTAATCAAGAAGTTAATATAAAGAACCATCTAATCGATATTTTATTTTATGCCTTAGGCAAAATAGAATATATATTAACACTTACAGGACATGTTTCGACCACTTAGTGGTCATCATCAGCTGTATAAAGAGGAAACTAAGATGAAAAAACATTAGGACAATAAGCACAAGTAATACTCTTAGGTATTTCTGACAACGTATTTTACTTCTTTTGAACAAACAACACTGCGGTCTGTGCTATATGGCATCTCTTCAAAATAACCAACACTTACGTTGGGTTTCGGACATTGTCTTGAAGTTGTCATGTAGGCCTACAATTAGACGCGATTACACATTGCACCGTCATATACTGAAGTACCTAATTATGACGTGAATACTCTATAACATTGTAAGGAATTATTTCCTTCGTCATCAAAATACTGATAAACACAAGCAGTAGTCATTTAATATTGAATGTGGGGTCTAATAACAATGTAAACCTACCTGTCAAAAGAAATGGAGCAAACTCGGGCATTTTAGATTACACGTTCCCCTCATGCGTAATGGTGGTTGCATCTTGCCCCGTCTCGAGTTCAAATAATACTCGCCTCTAATATCCACGTAGGTGTATCTACAGTAGCAGTCAGTTTCTGCAATTAGCCTACTCGTCCATGTACTTGCTGCTACATACAATACCAGAATGCATATCCTTTATAATTATGTTATACTACGTCAAAATAGACCTCGGTAGAAATGTAAAACAATGAACGCCCTATCGCTTGTTGACACGTATTTATGGAATGGAGAAGGCCCGTGGTTGGCTATTTGCATACTCGGCACAAACAACATTCAGCTCCATCTACCTGTAGGCCTACGACACGCTGCTCGCCACACAATGCGGGGACAACACCTCGAGGTCTCTCGAAGTTTTTCACGAGAAATAGTGTCTGCACTAGTCTCGAGAAATCTCGAGACCTCATCTCAAACTGCCCATCACTACCGATGACGTCTGCCTACTATGCAAGAACCTTAAAGATATGAAGGGGAAGCTGTTGAAGTTGGAACACGAAGCAGCAGCTGGGGGCTTGAAATAAATGCTGCGAAGACAAAGAAGGTCAATGGTACTGCAAACAACCAGCTCACCATATCTGACAAGTGAATAGAAGAAATAAGTTATTTTGTCTACCTAGGGAGCAGAATGACAAAGACTGGCAGTGCAGAGGAAGACTTCAAATCTCGAATCCAGAAAGCAAATAGCTCATTTGTTCTACTATATACCCTATTTTGAAGAACAGGAACCTCTCACGATAAACAAACATCTCACTTTTCAATACCAGTGTGAAATCCATTCTCCTGTACAGCTGTGAATTGTGGAAGGTCACTAAACAAATCACATACCAACTTCAAGTGTTCATGAATCACTGTCTGTGGCATATCATGGCCTGAAGTGATCACAAATAAAAATGTGTGGAAAGAGACCAACCAGAAACCCATTGATGTAGAAATAAGGAACAAAGTCGGGATGGATAGGACAGAGGGACAGAGCAGTTGAGAAGTCTGTGTTAGAATGGAATTCCAAAGGAAAAAGGAAGCCTAGAAGACCTAGAGATACTTGGAGGCAAACCGTTGGAGAAAATTATTGGAATTGGGAAAACATGGAATGAATTAAAAGACTTTGCTGCAGAACGTCCCAAATGGACAGCTTTCATAGATGCCCTTTGCTCCACAAGGAGAAATAGGAATTAGATTAGCCCTTTGTCCTTGATGCGCTTGCAATGCAGATGTTAAACAAACGCACAGAAACACCATGGAGAACAAATTCAATCTGGAATCATGAGTTTACTTGTTGATCTCTGCACTTCAGCACTGCTGAAATCTTCAAATTTCATTTTCTTGGAACTGGGTGGAAGTTGAGCATAAGAATTTGAACGAGTGAAAGTTCTTGTAATGTCTCCTTGTAGGATATGAACCAATTCTTGCATTGATTTGAGGTTTATAAAATTTAAAAAAAAGAGAATTGATAAATGACATTTTCTTTGATTGTTAAAGGTCCTTGAAGGAACTATGTTAAAAGTGGATTGTTCCTTACCTCTTTGCCAAACTTCACCGTCTGCTTGTTCACTGTCAAATGTTAGGGCATATATGAGTAACCTCTCAGTAATATTGAAATGGAATAGGATGACTAGATTTTGGCAGTTTTGATATGAGAAGACTGGAGAAAGAATGAGGCAGCTAGAAAGAAATACTTTTGCATTCCTAATTTGTACTCAGACATTCTCTTCAACTATAATAAATTGCAACATGTGTAACATATTAATCAATGCAAGAAAGTGATAATACAATTGGCAATTGCAACCGAGAAGTTGTCTTAGCCTATGCCTGAATTAACATATTCCCTCTCTAAGATGAATACTGAAGACTTGGAACTATTGAGGGCTGGAGGATCCTTGCTGATAGTAAAACTATCACGACACAGAAGCTTCCAATGCTTTGTATCGTGGTAGCTTAGACAATGTCAAAGCAAAAGATTAACATAAACAGTCACCAACAAAAATTTGTCAGAACTAACAGAAATATTCTGCATTACTCAAAAAATGATACTTAAAACAATAAAGAAATTATGCTGGGTTTGTATTAACCCTTTTTTATGATCGATTTCATAAAGCTTCGAGTTTTATTCTTTTTCATAGCTCTTCCCTCACTTCATACTCCTACTGTCTTAGCCAAATTGTCGAAGAAGTATAGTTGGTCTCTCCGAGTAGGGATAGGAAACTAGAGTCCATGTCTTGAGAAGCTTCTTAATGTCTTCCTGATGGACACGTCTCATTCAAGAATACTAAGTACATTTGAAGTCACCCAGTACACCGAGAGCGATATTGCACTATGACGTCATGGTCAACCAGATGAATCAGGTGGTGGTTTGCCCTTCTATTCATAGCAAGGACATATGCACAAGCGAGGAAAAAAATTGATATAAGCTCTGATTTACCCCAGTCAACCCACTTGGGATTATGCCTAAGCCTGAATACTCAAGTGCACTTTTGAAGTCACACCCCCTGTGGGGAGGGGGGGTAGAATAACACCCATGGTATCCCCCACGTGTCATAAGAGGCGACTAAAAGGGGCTCTGAACATGGGAGCGTGGTTTGGCAACCAGGGGGCCCTTAGCTGAGCCCTGGCATTGCTTCCACTTATGCCAGGCTCCTCACTTTCATCTATCCTTTCTGACCTCCCTTGGTAAATTCTTGTTCTTTTCTGACCCTGACGGTATTGCTTATGGAGGCCCAGGGAGTCTTTCCTTTTCACACTCTTTGTGGACCTCATCTTTCTTTGGCTGATCCCTTCATTTATTTCTCTCTGATTAGTGTTATATAGAGGATGGTTGCCTAGTTGTACTTCCTCTTAAGAAAAAAATCGCCATTCCTTTTGAAGTCACGCAGTACACTGAGAGCGATATCGCGCTATGACGTCATTATCAACCAGATGATAGGTGACAGTTGATGAGCTATAACTGAGATTCTTCAATCTATCTAAAACTAATTCAGGATAATTAATGAATGGTATTTTATTTCCAGGTATAATCTGTTATTTAATACTTTCTTTAAAGGTATTTTCTAAATTTAATTTATTTAATCCTGAAGTAGTTTTTAATAGACTAAAAAAACCTCACAATTGCAGAAGAACAAAGTCAAAACTGAAGAGAAATGGCTTCCACATCAAATTATGGTAGATGGGAGAGATCTGCACCCTTCTGCTTATAATTAATTAATTGAGTATAATATTTTTAATACACACTGATGGCTAACAAAACAATATCACAAGCCTCCAGAAAATAACGTGCATTGTAATATTTGTTACTGATGTATTAGTTGTGAAAACAAAATTACACTGAATACAATTCATCATTTGAAGAGTCACGAGATGCAAGCATCAACTAGCAACTATTCTACTTAGCTGGGTGTATTTCTCGCTTAAACTATGTTCTGCTCCTCATTCCTTTTTTGCAAATAAGGAGTTATAATTTTACACTTAAATATAAAGTGTGTTTAAAAGAAGAGAATCCATAACTGAAAGGAATACAAATACTCAATTTTTTTAAAATTGGAAGTAAAATTTTGTCTGTTAACTCTAGAACTTTTTAAAGAATTACTAAACATAATTTTGTTCAATTTCATTTTGTGCAAATAAGGAGAAGATCCATCCAGTATACAGTTCTCTGGAGGCAAGAAATTATAAAAAAAAAAAAAAAAAAAAAAGATGTTTGGCATGTTACTACATTACCAGGAGCATGCATGAGTTTTTGCCAGTTTTTGAGGTAAAGAAAACGCGTAACTTTCAAGGGAAATTATTTTTTTGTTTATTAAAAATATTGGTCATCAGCGTCTACACACTTTGCCCATCTTTCAGGTAAGTTATTAATACCATGCCAGAAATACTGCTCATCTTTTGCGGCAAACTATTCGTCGAGCCATCTTCCAACTTCCTCGAAATTGCTGAAGTGCTACTCTTCGAGCGCGTGCCCCATTGATTCAAAGAGGTGACAAATGGTGCCAGATTGGGGCAGTAGGGCGGGTGCAGAAGGATGTCTCATCCAAGTGATTTCAAGGTGTCTTTCACTGGTTTTGCTGTATGAGACGGCGCATTGTCGTGAAACAAAATCACTTTGCCATGTCTTCTGGCCCATTCTGGTCGTCTTTCGATCAATGCATGATTTAAATGAATCATTTGTTGACGATAGCGTTGTGGCTTAATGGTTTCACCGAGTTTAAGAGTTCTTTGCACTTCTGTGGTCTACCAGAGCGCACACTGTCTTTCACACAGAAATCACCACGTTTAAATTGTCGAAACCATGTCTTACATATTCTAATTGATGGAGCGTCTTCACCATATGTTTCTACCAGCAAACAGTGACTTTCCACAGCCTCTTTCTTTTGATTAAATAAGAAAAGCCTTGCATGCCGCAAATCTTCTTTTTCAGGCACAAACATCGACATGATCGCCGAACAATACAACAGATGCTAGTGTTTAGCGAACTCAACTTGTACGTGTTGGTAGGTTAGTCGGACAAACAAACTGACATATATAAATTCATACGCTGCGTACGGTTTTCTGGCACCATTTCTTAGTGAAACCGAAAAAAAGACTTATGCATACACCTGGTAAATGAAAATGTGATCGTCCTCCTTTGAACTTGATTGGACTTCACAGTGCTACATCCAGCCATTACTTTGTTCTTTGAATATTTTTATATTGTAGATTATTTATTTTTATTTTTTTCTAGGGCTTTACGTCGCACCGACACAGATAGGTCTTATGGCGACATTATCTATTTTACTGGTAGACAGAACTAATCTGTTAACTATCTTTGAAGAGGGGAGTTAGGTTACTGTTAGTCACAAAACCGAGCTCGATAGCTGCAGTCGCTTAAGTGCGGCCAGTATCCAGTATTCGGGAGATAGTAGGTTCGAACCCCACTGTCGGCAGCCCTGAAAATGGTTTTCCGTGGTTTCCCATTTTCACATCAGGCAAATGCTGGGGCTGTACCTTAATTAAGGCCACGGCCGCTTCCTTTCCACTCCTAGCCCTTTCCTGTCCCATCGTCGCCGTAAGACCTATCTGTGTCGGTGTGACGTAAAACAAGTAGCAAAAAAAGTTAGTCACAAAATTTACAAACTACAATCATTCTGTTTTTAAAAAAATTTAAAAATAGAAACAGCTCGAGTACAATGCTTTGTGTAAGGAATATTCCCAAGACAACATGGAATGCACACGCATGCAGAGATCACTTCATTTTCACGCCCTTCGCAGTCCTTGTCTTTCTTTGACCGATGCCTTAATTTTTCAAAGTGTTGGACCCCTTCCATTTTTCCCTTCGATTAGTGTTAATTGAGGATGGTTCCCCAGTTGTACTTACTCTTAAAACAATAAAAAACCACCACTTTGACTCTCAACGTTTTATGAGATTTTCAAGTTTAGGCTGCTGGTCTGCAGACTCTTAAGTGAGAAGAATTCTCTTCCTTACCTCTGAGCAAGGAAACAGAATAACCGTTATGACTACAGTAGTACCCCTCACAAACTGATGGAGAGAATGTACCTCATAGGGACTGTTGTAAGTAGCTAGGTGTTGTTATAAGGAAATATCTTCATCTCAATGAGGTTATAAATAAGGGTTACAGATCTTTTCATTTTATTATGAAGGTATTTAGGGGTTGTAGTTGGGCTGTAAACAAGCTGGCATGCAAGTCACTGGTAAAGTACGGAACCCTCACCAAGATTACTTGATAATTTGAGAACTAGAAGAGATCCAAAGGAAATCAGCCCAATATGTTCTGGGTGATTTCCGAGATGAGTAGCATTACAAAAATGTAACAATCTTTGTTCTGGGATGACTTAGGAGTAAGGAGACGAGCTGCTCGATTAAGTGGTATGTTCTGAGCTGTCAGAGGAGAGATGGCATGGAATGACGTAGGTAGACGAATAAGCTTGAGCAGTGTTTTTAAAATTAGGAAAGATCATAATATGAATAAGTTGGAATTCAAGAGGACAATTTGGGGTATTAGGAATTAGAATATTTTATCAAGGAAGATGATCAGTAAATTTCTAACTCCTTTGAAATCATTACAAAAACACTAGGTAAACAATTGATAGGAAGTCTGCCAGCTAGGAGACAGACCTAAACACAAATTTCTTTCTTTTTTTTTTGCTACGGGCTTTACATCGCACCGACACAGATAGGTCTTATGTCGACGATGGTATACGAAAGGCCTAGGAGTTGGAAGGAAGCGGCCATGGCCTTAAGTAAGGTACATCCCCAGCATTTGCCTGGTGTGAAAATGGGAAACCACGGAAAACCATCTTCAGGGCTGCCAACAGTGGGAATCGGACCCATGTTCTCCCGGATGCAAGCTCACAGCCGCGCACGGCTAACTCGCCCGGTAAAACACAGATTTGAGGTAAGTGATAAAATACTTCTCTTCACCTGAAATTCTGTATGCATGGTCTTGAAATGGTGTTATCAAAATGAATGATGGCCAGAGGAGGAGATTCACACGACTGATTTCTCAAAATTAATGTGATGTTTCTCGAGGAGTTTGGAGATGCTGATATACACACCAGACAAAATAAATTCAATTCTACTTTGATTTGTTTCTTTTTTTTTTTTTGGTTCTTTTACGATTTTGCGTTATGTCACACCGACACCGATAGGTCTTTTGGCGACAAAGGGATAGTAAAGGGCTAGAAGTGGGAATGAAGCGATTGTGGTACAGCCCCAATATTTGCCTGGTGTGAAAATTGGAAACCAGAGAAAACCATTTTCTGGGCTGCCGACAGTGGGATTCGAACCCACTATCTCCCGAATGCAATCTCAATGCTACGCGAACCTAAACACACAACCAACTCTCTTGGTAAATCTGTTCTGATAAATGGTGTTAAAAGTAAGGCACAAGCTACAAACACATACAGTGGACTACGTTTATTGTTATCACGGATAATGTTATCAACCGTATTATATAATCACTTTTATGAAGTACGGTACGGACAAATACTAAAACATTGAAAATCTTCCGTTTATTGTGATCGTGAATTCGGTTTATGTTTTCATATTCTTTTCAAGGATTTTGTTCTCTAGTATGCGAGTATTATCGCACCTTGCCTGAACACACTTCTTCAAATATGAAAGTGCTAAAGGCTGTAAAACCTCCAAGGAACGAGTAAGAGTTTTGTGTGAGTATGTCTGGTGAAAAGAAACGAGAATAGACTAAAAATTTATAATTTGGGTTTACAATGATAATTTTGTCGATTACATTACAGTATTCTTTAGTGTCATTGTAGTACAGTATAAGAATAATTGTAACACATAACAATGTAGTATGTGTTTCTGTATTTCGGTTACATGGGCTAAAGGGAATGTATCATCATTATTATTATTATTATTATTATTATTATTATTATTATATGCGTATGGACCCAATGGATCACGCAAAGCTCTAACGATTGTTTTCTGAGTTGCCAAACAGCTCTCATCCTTTCTCCGTGGATCCTTTTTCGTTCTTCTGCCCAGTCTTCTTTTCTTACTTTGTTTTCTGGTTGCACTTTCCATCCGTTAATTTTTTTCCTATAGAGTTTTCTGTCCGCGGTGTCAGTTGAGTTCATCTGGGCTTTTCCCAGATCCTTCTTCACTTCCAGTACCCATGGAATATTTTTAAGATGTTCTATATAGGTGAGAATCTTGTGTGTCAGTCTACTTGCAGACAGTCTACAAACGTGCCCATAAAATTTCAGACTTCTTTTGCGGATGTCTGCTGCAATGTTGGAAAGCTCTTCTGTCACTTTGCATGATCTCAGTCTATAACCATCTTCTGTTTTTTGGGGGCCGAGAATTTTACTCAGGATTACATTATTCTTTTTTCTTTTAAAATGTTTTCTAGGTCACCTTTCCCGTTTAGTGTAAAGGTCTTGCTGGCATATAAGACTTTGGGCTTGATTACTGTATTATAGTGTCTGATCTCTGCATGGTGGGACAAGCACTTTTTCTTTGTATATGTTGTGAACCCTACCGTAGGCTTTACAAAGTTTTTGTAGGCAAATTTTCTGGGCAGCCTTCTCGCCTCCCGTTGGTTCAAGTAATTCTCTCAAGTACTTGAAGTGTGGTACTCGGTTGATTTTCCCATATGTCGTGTTCAAATTTTGGATGTCAAGTTTTGAGCAGAACAACTTTGTTTTTTCAAAGGAAATTTGCAGGCCAATCTTTCCAGCACATTCACTAAGGGTTTCAATTTGTTTGACGGCTGTGACTGTGTCAGTATGGTCAGGTCATCTGCAAAAGCGAGGCAGGATATCTCAATACCGTCTTTGGGTCATCCTAGTCGTATGGGGCATCAGTATCCCATGTCTTTCAATGCCTCCTCCCACTCGCGGATGACTTTGTCTAGGACGAGGTTGAAAAGGAGCGGAGATAGGCCGTCACCTTGTCGGATGCCAGTTTTAATCGGGAATGGTTCAGAGATCTCCCCCATGAATTTAACTTTGGAGATAGTGTCAGTGAGTGTTGCCTTGATGAGGTTGAGGGTCTTGTAGTCATGCCCCAGTTCCTCAAGAATAATGAAGAGAGACTGTCGATCAACTGAGTCGTACGCTTTCCTGAAGTCAACAAAAATGCAGATGACCAGTTTGTTCCTGAATGCTTTGTATTTAAGTGTTGCCTTCAAGTTGAATATTTGTTCTGCACACGAGCAACCAGTGAGGAAGCCTGCTTGATATTCGCCAATAATTTGTTCAAGTTGTTCTTGTGGTCTCTTTAAAAGGCAAGCTGAAGGAATTCTGTATGCCACTTCGAGAAGAGAAATGCCCCTGTAATTGTTCACGTCAGTCTTATCTCCCTTTTTGTGTAATGGGTGGATGAGGGCGCATTTCCGGTCCTGAGGTAATTCTTCCAATTGCCAGATATCTCTGATGATTTTAGTGAGTTCCTTTCCAAGATTTTTCAGAAGTTCCACAATGATGCCATCTTCTTCAGAGGTCGTATTGTTTTTAAGTTTGAGGATGTGGCCGCGGATTTCTTCCTCTGTCGGTGGTGGAGAGTCTGGGAAAGTGTGCCTTGGGGGTTCTTGGGGGAATCTTGTGAGGGGCTCTGGAGAATTGAGAAGATCTCCTCAAACCTGTTGTTTTTAATTTCAATTCTTTCACCTGCATTTTGATAGGCAACACATTGTAAGTTTACATTATCCTTGTGGTTTCACTAAGTTACTTAAGTATCCTGATTAGGTCTTGATTTCGGTTTCGTGGATCTGTATCTTTGTTCAAGTCTATTTAAATATCCTTGGTTTTAATATGTTAAGCATCTGCTAATCTGCAATTCTTTTATTTGTTTCTTTGAAGTTGTATTTTGTTAATTTTAATAATATTACGAATTTCGAGGTGCATGATCGTGAACCTTTTCTCACAGTTCAGCTTAAGCCACAAAGGAGAGCGGACGCACGAGTAGAGAGCTCGGGAGTGGGAGTAAGGAGTGAGTGCTGAGTGCAGGAAGCTTGTGAGGAGTTTGACAACAATGATTGGAGTAGATCAATACAGGGCGGCTATTGGAGGATGGCAGAGGAAAATCAAGAAAGAAGAAGTAAAATCAGGTGGGTGTAAAGTGGATTTGGTAATCAAAGGAGAAGTAGTGTTAACAGCGGCGGTGGTTATAATGTTGCTACTGATTGGAGGTGTAGAGCCGAACCCAGGCCCGACATCTAGTGGAAATGAGGGATGGGAAGACATAGAAGAATTCAAAAAATGGGTAAAAGAGACGGTGGTAGAAGTGTGCCCCTTTGAGCAAATTAAGAATATGATCCAAGAACAAACCAGGGAGTTTGGAAAAATGAAGTTATGGCTGCGAGAAATGACGGACGATATAACATCACAAGTGAGAAAGAACGACGAGGAAGTGGCAATATTAAGAGAAAGAATAGGACGACTGGAAGAGGAGACGTTGAAATTGAAAGCGAAAGTGAATGCCAATACATTGAATCGCAGGAAGAAGTGCTTATTTATTTATGGGGTGCCTGAGGAGGTGAGAGAAGACAAAGTACGTACAATTTACAAAGTAGTCTACTTAATACAGGGGAAATTGAAACTTAACTTTAGCGAAGTGGACATAGATGACGTACAGAGAGTGGGAAGAACTAGGGGCAACAGGCCTATCAAAGTAGAACTGTTTTCTACGTTGATGGCTGATGCTGTGATAGGCAATGCGAGTAACATGCAGAGAGAAAAAATATGGATCAAGAGAGACGTGGGATGGGAGGCTATTAGGAATGAGAAAATACTCAGAAAACACAAGATACGTGCGATAAATCAAGGACTGAGAGCTACTATTAAAGGACAAGAGCTAGTGGTATCAGGCAGAAATTGGAAGAGGAACTGGTCTGTGAGTAGACTGCTGGACTTAGAAATGAAGATTAAAAAAGACGAAGAAAAAATGAGCAGTGCAACAAGAGGTGGGGATGTGAGGAGAGATAACAGTAACAGTGTAATGTGTGAAGGGGGTCAGAGAGAGGCGCCAAGTGAAAATGTAACCATTAACAGCGAAGAAGTTCAGGAAGAGGCGACAAGTGAAAGGGTGACCATAAGCAGTGAAGAAGAAAGGCAGGGGAGTGAAAGCAGTGAAGTAAGGGAAGTGACGGGTAAAAAGGTGACGTCAGAGGCAACCGGAGGATGTCTCAATAGGAGTTGGGAAAGAGGCAAGGGCAGAAGATTAACGGAGATGATGGGAGCTGAAGGTGGAGGCAAAAGAACACAACAGAGTGAAGATGGTGATGAAGTGGCGGCCAAAAGAGGTGGCAGAGAAACAGGAAAGTATAGAAAACTGACAGACATGTGGGATTCAGGTAGAAATGAGAAGGATGTAGTCACTAGAAGTAAAAAGAACAATAGTATAGGGAGTAGTGAAAATAAATATTGTTAGATGTAAGAATGTAGTGTTGAGGAATGAGTGTTTGGTATTTGTAGGTGAAGATGAAGTGATATTTTGAAGGTTGTGATGGTGTATGAGTGTGTGGTATTTGTAGATGGAGATTTATTTGATTGTAGACGAGTGTGTGCTAGGGCTGAAATGTGGTGTTGGAAGTAGAGGTGGTATATGTTGAAATGTGGTGTTGGAAAGGTATGGAGAAGTGGTGGTGCACTCATGAGTAAGTTGTATTTAATGTGATGGTATATGAGTGGGTGGTATTTGTAGATGTTGAAATGTGGTGTTGGAAAAGTATGAAGATGTAGTAATGTAATTTGGCTATTTGTAAATTTTGGTTTGGTGGAAGATGGAGTTTTCGGTAGGTAATTATGATGGGTAATAGGATGAGTATGAGTGTATGGTAAATTGAGTATGGTAGATGAGTGTGTGCTAGAGATGAAAGGTGGTGTTGGAAATAGAGGTGGTATATGTTGAAATGTGGTGTTGGAAAGGTATGAGAAGTAGTGGTGCACTCATGAGTAAGTTGTAAATGAAGGTGGTTTGGTATTCAATGTGATATGAAATTTGGAGATGGAGAAGTGGTGGTACTTTTCAATGGCAGATTTTAAGTGTTGAGAGGGACGAGAACTGAGAAGTGGTGTTTAAGTGTTGAGAGGGATGTGAATAGAGAATTGGTGTTTGTTTGTAAACTTTGGTTTGGTGGACGTGATGACAAATGGATGGTGGACGTTTAATTATTGCTATATTATGGCTTGGTATTTAAATTGATTAAGCATGGCTGACAAGGATAAAGTTGCAACGTGAGCATACGTGAGCATGAATACGCAATGGCAGAATGTAACGTAAGTCTGGACTCAGCAACCTAGAGTGGGTCAAGTAAAATAAGGTAGGAGGAATGGAATGTGCAAGGGTTTGCGTGTCTAGTTAAGAGAGGCATGAAGGTCTTTGACATTCTTAATACTGCTGATTTTATTTCAACTTTATTATGTCCTTTAATTATGTTTATTTAAACTACACATTCTGGGAAGACAACAGGAATATTCAGCAAAGACGTTGGACGTGGCATGAAAGGGCCGAGGATGACTACCGTGATGACCCTCACTTTGGGGATTACGTTTCCGGAGTATCTGAGGAATTTCATGGCATGTCCATGGAGTACGTTAGATTTTTTTTTCTCATTAATATTGTTTTGTTTGCTCATTTTTAAAAATAGGAAAGAATTTCCACCAATCAATACTTGTTTATGGCTTATATTAAGCTACAGGACCGGTTTCGACCCCACATACAAGGTCATCTTCAGCTGAACCATGAATACATATTTATATGATGAAGCTTTGATTAAATTGCATTGTCAAGGGAATGTCATATGATGATGTGCATTTAGTCACATACAAATGGGGCATGTCTTAACGTGAATGAGCCCAAGAAGAACACGAAGTAGTACATTACAAGCTCGCACGTCAAACGCAACTCGGCTACACCAACAATAATAAACATAACACCATTGCACAACTACAAATGGGAAAGGAGCCATTACTTTGAACCCAATTTTACGGACGCCACAGGACAACAAGATTTGATTCTAACATAAGGCAACATACATAGCAGAGCTGAACATATTTTAGCCAAATTTTATCCATACATCTGGCAACTTTTTTAAAATTGGGAAGTGTTTTATCCCACAAGAAGACTAAATCTTTTACTCATGCAACTTTACAACCATATCTTTTAAACTCCAAGAACAGCAGCTGAGTGTACAACTGAAAATTGGACTTAAATACGAGAGTTGATGAATTGACCAACAAGCAAGATACGATTGTTCATGTGCACGAAATGTTTTTTATATATTGTATTTTATCCTGTACATATATATATATAAGTTAGTTTAAGTGAAGATATGTTTTATACACTAATTTTAGGACCTCAACATAATATTTTAGACATACAGTTGCAATATTGTATATACTGACATATGCCAATTCACGTTAAGACATGCCCCATTTGAATGTGACTAAATGCACATCATCATATGACATTCCCTTGACAATGCAATTTAATCAAAGCTTCATCATATAAATATGTATTCATGGTTCAGCTGAAGATGACCTTGTATGTGGGGTCGAACCCGGTCCTGTAGCTTAATATAAGCAATAAACAAGTATTGATTGGTGGAAATTCTTTCCTATTTTTAATTGTGTAATTCGTCAATACGGAAATGAAGATTATAGATTACGATGCTCATTTTTGTTCTCTGCGTGTTTTCTTTTTCTTTTCTTTTTTCTGTACAGTATGTAGAGTTTGAAAGAGTGAATTTTGGCATTGGATGAACATGTTATTTTTCTCATTTAAAGGATCAATTGGGTATTATTACTGTAGATCTAGAGAAAAATAATAAAATAAATAAAGTGAACCTTTTCTTCCCCATAACGTCATACCTTCCTGCGGACCTCAATAGGGCTGCTGCACGTTCCACATTTCTGTCTTTAGTCGTCTTTTATTTGGCCTGTAAGTTTTCCTTCGCATATGGTTCGATTTTGCGTATTTATTATCTACCGTGGTATTCCCATGTGTTGATGTGTAACCAGCGCTACTGTGTCATTTGGCAATTTCCTGATTCATAGTAAGGGTCAATATTATTATTTTACTATTCTCTATTATCATGTTATTATCATTATTAGTTTGTGTAGGCGTATATCTCGATATGCGGCTACAGAAGTGAAAGGGGCGTGCATCAGTAGCGCACTTCCTGTGAGCAAGGGTTGCGAGGTAATTGTAGACGAACTGGTAAGGTATCGATAAGGTCTCCGAGATATTTTTGAAGATTTTTACAACTGTATCTATGTATGCCAGTGTGTCTGAGACAATAACATGCATATTGTGTTAAGCATATACGATGCCTGAACTCCACAGTTATTAAAAAAGTTCACAACAAAAAGCTTAATCTCCTGTGTAGTGAAAGTGAATACAATTGTTTTGTTATCTATAGTCGCAAAGTATTCCACTGATGAATACATTGCTATGTTACCAGTATATGGAAACACATGACAAAAGTCATTACAATTGCAATGTATGTTATCACAAGCAATTTCCTGAGAGGAAGAGACGGACAGCCAATATGTTCTGGAGCCTTGAACGACGTTTGTGTTCAACTAGGGCACTTGGAAAGAAACGTATACGCTTGGCCATAATGAAAAGATTCTTTTAGACCCAGTCCAGTGCGTTCCTCATATTTCCTGGTACACAAGCACTTGTACAACAGTTCAACATCAGCCAATTATATGTTATGAGAGTATTATCAAACAAATTTCATTCACACCAACTGCAATTAAACTAGAAGTTTCACTATCTAACTTCAATGCTTGGGGAATACTTTGTCAGAGGATGTTACATTAAGTAGGCAGTGTTTTTATCAATAGCCCTTTTTTCAGATGAATCATGCTACATAGCATCCAACTACAAACAGACTTTTCTGGACCAAACCCCTCTGCGGGTGGGGGTTGTAGAATAACACACATGGTATCCCCTGCCTGACATAAGAGATGACTAAAAGGAGCCAGAGTGGCTCTTAACTTGGGAGCATGGGTTGACGACCACAGAGCCCTTAGCTGAGTCCTGGCATTGCTTCCACTTACTTGTGCCAGGCTCCTCACTTCCATCTATCCTACCCAACCTCCCTTGGTTAACTCTTGTTTTCCAACCTGGTGGTAATAAAGCATTCGAGACCTAGGGAATCTCATTTTCACATCCTTCATTGCCCTAGTCTTTCTTCAGCTGATACCTTCATTTTTCTTGAAGTGTCAGACCCCTTCCAATGTTTTCCCTCTGATTAGTCTTAATAGAGGATGGTTGCCTAGTTGTACTTCCTTTTAAAACAATGATCACCACCAACATCAAGACTCTCGGGACCAAATAAAAATGAATTCTTTGGAAATTAGTAGGTTTATGTCCATACAGTGTCCACAGTAATAAACACAAAAAAGAAAGTACTGCCTGGGATTTGAACCTGCTTCTATACAGCCATAGAAGTGCATGCTTTTGCAACCTTAGCATGGATGAGGCCTAGCAGTCAGTAGGAAGTTGGCATTTTAAATGGTATCTGTTCATTGGCTGAATGTACACTTCCTGTTCTAACGTACAGTTATTCAGAGCTGCGATTGCTTCATGCATTCATTATAGTTTCTATCACGGAAATACCATTGGTCCTAAACATTCCCTCTGTATTGCTGAGCTTAAACCCAAACATATCATTGTACTAATCCAGTATAGGACCAATATTTTTAGGTAGTATATAAACTGCGCATTGCATAAAACTAAATTATAAGGTGCTGGTGGACCAGTCTGTATATCAGGTACAGCAATCTAGGAAGAAGGATGAACCATGTGGGCAGAGGGAGCACTAGAAAGGAAAGATAAGCACATCATTAGCTCTCTCATCAACTCCTATTCTTTAAGATCCATTTCTTCTTAACGCCTAAAGAGCCTGTTTCTCCTTCTCAGCTTAGTCAAGGAGTAGTGATCCACACCAGTGAGGGAAGGCACACTCTCAAGAGATCTTTGGACTTGTGGGACCTGTACGGAAAGAGAAAGCAGGACAAAGGAGAAGTCTACGTAAGCAGTAGAAGACGAGGAAGCCAATGGGCCTAATACACATAAGTAATGAGGAGGGAACACACATGTATGAACAACTAGGTCACTGGTCCTATAAATATGCATCAGAAAGGAAGTTAAGAACACTAGTTTTTTATTTTCATGTGTTAAGAACACTTTTGTCAAGTTATTTGCTTTATATATTAACTACCTCTCTTGTAATCTGTCTTTACAGATTCCAGTAAGTGACTATAACCTGTATTTTTGTTTTAATGTTGTGAATCACTCAAAAATTATGTAAGAAAAATTTTCCTGTATGAGACCCGTTCAAAAAAAATCACCTGAACTTTGAAAAATAACAGTTTACGGGGCTTACCTGCAGCCTGATTATCTTTATTCCCTCTTTTATTAATATGACACTCCCAATGCTGTATCTGCTTATGGAAACAGTCCTGGTAAGGAATTTGGAGGACTATACAGAGTTCTTCTGCCTGGGATTTCAGTCAAATCTCTTCACATGACTGAAATTTTCATCCTTTCAGAGTGAATTTCAGTTTGGGGAGTAGGAGAAAAGTCTGCTGAGGGCTAGGTCAGGTGAGAAGCACTGCAGTCATGAATCAAGAGCAATGAATGATCTGGTGCATGTCATGGTGGAAACTCCGGGAGTTGTTTCTCCACAAGTCTGGTCTCTTTCTCCTGATATTTTCTCTTAAACCTCTCAAGACTTCAAGATAAAACCAGCAGGTCATCATTTGAAGCTTGGATACGAATTCATGGTGCACACACACACTGCTGATGTCAAAAAAGACCATCAACAACGCTTTCGCGTTCCACCTCATCTGACGAGCTTTCTTCAGTCTTGGCAAAATTTTTCCAGACCACTGTGCCTCTCCATAAGATTTTCCCCCAGTTTGAAGTATAAGCAAACACTGATAAATAGCTCATAATATATAGACTTACCAATAGTCACAAAACATACTCAAAACACTCGCTGAGCAATTGTTCCATAAATGTGCGTCAAATGGCTAGTTACTTAGGAAGGATACCACTACACAGAACGACTTACTGGAAACGGATAATACTTCACATTTGTGTGTTACTCACAAAGTTCAGTTATTTTCTGAATAGGCCTAGTATTTTCAACATACACCTGGTGTGATGTTTTCAGTAGCAGATGTGACACAAAAATGCATGAATCTTAATACACAAATTACTTTTTTTTTTGTTTCTTTGTTTGTATAAATGTATGTTTCATACTCGTTCAACACACCAGCTTTATAAATAATTTCAGATGTATGTAAAATCCCAGCTGAATTGACTAATCTGCTAAATGTTATTGAGGACAATGACTTTATATTGGCACTGGGTGAACTTTGATACTAAAGTCATATTTCAAACAAAAGAGTGATGTTTGGCCCAATGGAAATGGAAAGGAAATATCAGCATGCATCACCAACAGAAAAACATCACACATTTGTTCGAATTATTTTTTTAAATAAAGCTTTAATATCTTGAATACCAATCATTAAAAGAACTGCTACATCTAAAAGTGAATCAATTAACAAAACATCAATATAAAATGTAGGAGAATTAACTGGGAGGGGGGAGAAAATCAACAATAGATGACTCAATCACTTATTTGTAGGTCAATGAAAGAGTGCATCTTTGCCAGAGCAAACAGAAAGACGACTGTGCGTCTTCTGTCGGGCATCACCATTACCTGAATCATTCTATCACAGAAACACAAAGGAAGCAATGGCAAGAATCCACTCAAGTACTGACGTGGGAGTTGGAAACAGACTCTTATTATTATCATTCTTATGCTTCTTATTATTATGATTCTTATTATCATTATTAATAATTTATTCACATTATTAATCATGGCCCAACAGCACACTAGCATATTTAGTTTTTATTAAGATTTCTTTAAATGTGATGATATACACTCTTTGACAAAAAAAATAATTAAAAAGTGCAGAAGGAGGCATTCAAAAACTTTGGATAATATTTTTTCTTTAACACTTATATAATCAACAACATTGGCAAGATGATCACACTTTGTGAAAACAGTCCCATGAGTGAGTACATACTTACGAAGTGATGAGGGCGTTTACACAATCAGATGAAAAGGAGAATATAACACTTTCTTTTTTGTAAAGATTTAACAGATGTGAAACAGTGCACATTTGTAGAAGTTATCAGAGCCCAACAGTGGACTTCTTATATTAATCATACATTCTCATTTGAAAACCTTTATATTACAATCTTGAGATAAGACAACATTTAGAAATTTTCACTGCAAACTTTCAAAAACACCATTAAGGAGAATGTGGGTTTTTTTATACAGGAATACATCGTAGAAAAAGAAACTGTCCCATATCTGCTAGGATTGGAACCTGGAAACCAAAAGGTGTGCCTATTTACACCCCAGGCAATGATTGAAATGGGATACGTACAATCCGAACAGTATATTATAGTTACATATGCATATCGAAAAGGCTTCATAGGAAAAGTTCTTTCCCCTCAACATATATGGCAAATAGAGGATACTGATAAACAATTTTTTGTTGTTGCTGCTTTGGCGAAGGAAGAAACGCAGAAGCTAGTTTTGTATTTTAAGTATGTTCTTGCCAAGTAAAACAGACACTGGCGTCGGAATGGACAGGAAGCAAAGATTTCTAATCGACTATGATGAATGAAAAAATGTTTCTACCGACGTTCATATCTGTTTACTGTACAAAGAATTTTTGTCCCTCGGCAGTTCGTCACATTTATATACTATTCCATTATCAGTTCTGCAGCTATAACATGTCTTCAATAATTGCCGTAACCACATTTTAAGCCTTACTCGTCCATTCATTCAATAACGGCATTCACACAGGTCGCTCATACGTTGTCTTGGCTATTCAAAAAGTCATGATATACAATTTCCAACAGTTCTTCAATGAGTGAAACGAATAAACGTCCTACCAAGATAACTATCAAGAGCAAACAGTTTATATATATGTACATAGGTATAAAAAAATGTGAATCACTTTCACAGAAGGTGGGGGGGACGAGGGGGAAGGAAGAAGGTGGCAGAAGTTTGAACTACACTGAGGAAATACATAACACACACTGGCACTCTCCGAGGGACGTTACGTTGGATATATATATTACTCTTTTCTTTAACTTTACACACAAGGAATCCCTTAGAATGAAAACATGGGCGTGAGGCATATGCCACAATCAATAATATGTAACACATTTGTACAAGAAAATGAATAAGTACAACTTGGTAGTAAAGAGAGATACCATTTTTGTTTTTAGCAAGAAACACACATGAAAACTCATAATAATATGCAATAGTAGTTTCTTTTATTTTTTATCAACATTTTGTAATTTTCATTTTTCCATTATTCTTTTTTTTACTCAGAACACCAGGTTTATCTTAAGGCAATGGAAACTATGTGATGCATGTTCCTTGAGGTTCCAACGCTCAGCTGAATCTCTCCTTACGAACCCTTCAAGAACAGTAGCCCAGCCATCAGTCCACATCCAAAGCCCAAGCTTGTAATTGACTATGTGAGGTATGCACACAGAGATAGCGAGAGAGCAACACGAGTAAGAAATCTAATTACATACCTTCCTCAGGTAGCAATTTACAATCAACTATTAAGATATTTATATACAAATTCAAATCACTGCTTAAACAAGAGAGCAGATATATATATATATAAAATAAGTTATAATCCTATACAATTAAAATAATAAAGATAAGATAATCTCGCTATCTCTGTGCGTCCTCTACGCACACCGGGCGGGCCATGTTCCCATTGCCGAGCTGCAGCCCGCTGCAGTTGCTATCACCATGGTGCTGGTGGTGGTAAACCTAGTGGTAAAGGAGAGGGGATATCGGTGCTCACCACTGCGGAGAGGGGCAGCCACAGCCTGCCACCTGAAACAACACACATGCACAAACCTTTCAGAAAAAGACACACACTTCATTGCAACATTTTTTTAAATAAACATTTAAAAACAAGCTTGTAGTTTTAAATCATGATCATAACCATTCCTTCAAACCCAAACCACTACTTTTTATTTCCAAACTCTGACATGCATTCACCAATATTTGAACCGTGTCCACCAAGGTGAGAAGTCGGCTACAGTGACTATCATGATCCATAAATATTTAAATATTTGTATTAATTGGAAACAAAGCTACTATTTTTATGATTATTATTTTTAACTTCAGCTCTCCATTTTTCTGGGGGGCGGGGGGTATAAATCTTATACGTCCCAATTTACACAGTAGCAAAATGTGTGTGTTCTTCCAGGCACATTAATGTGATCCATCATGATGATTAGTGATCTTCATTTATTCAAGTTCTCAAGGTGTACCAACATTTTTAGCTCTTCCCACATTGGCATTTCTAATCCACAATGCCTTCTGTCCAGCTGTCAGTCTGTGTAGACCACTGCACTAACCGATGGGTTAGGGAGATGAAAATTTGCATATATAAACTCTGTATAGTATAGTTTTCCACAAAAGTACCAAAATTACAAAAATAATAGCATACTGCTATCATGGTCGTATTGCTCGGTTTCCCACCGTTCACTTACTTCGTCTCGCTGCGGTGAAGTGAAGAATATTTTGGATTCCTTTTTCTGCCTCTCCATGAACTATATATGAAAATTTGCTACAAAAGAATGTCTTTACAAAACTTTAAAACTGAAGACAGTCTATGCTGCAGCATCTGGCTGGCAGTCTCCAAATTTTAAACAACCCGATTCATGCCATAATTTCCATTGGATCATCACAAAGGAATATGTGCTTCATTCCGCCAGAGCCATTTTAATACCTTTCAAGTCTGATATACCATTTTTACCAGTTGTAACACTATCAACAGTCCACAGACATACTAAAGTTCTTAATGGCTCAAATCAGGGTGTTTTAGTGAGTAGAAAAAATACATAACTGCAACATTTAACAATAGTATGCTTCCAGTTGCCCCCCTCCCCAACAGAAATTAAGAGCCTTTGCTTCAAATGACCACATTTTAGACAGTAAATGATGAAGAAATGTCTATACTGCTACTATCTACTTCATTTCTTTACATAACCATTTTGGGAGATGTAATCAGAGATTATGGGTGAAGTGAGTATAGTCTAAAGAAAGACACTTATACTGGGAGTACTGCTTCCCTGTCAGGGACAGGCTTAAAGCTAGGAAATGTTTCAAGGACAAGGTGAAACAAGACTGTAAACACGGACACTTACATTCAACAAATACTACAGTATATTCCATATTAGAACTAAGCACTGCATTCCTTTTGAAAGAACCAAACTGATTGTTGATCTTTGAAAGTGAATTCACATACTTAAAATATGCAAATTACTTCAACATCATATCAAATGAAAATCTGAATTCTAATACTGGAAGAAAAATAAGTTTAGCGTAAAATAATTGCCGAGAGAGAGAGAGAGAGAGAGAGAGAGAGAGAATGCGTCCGTGCATGTGTATGTTGTTTTTTTTTTTTTTTTTTTTTACAGAGCCTGATCCAAATATCATGTGTAGATAAAGCTCATGTTGTCAATTTTTACATTCACCCTCACTGAACTCTTATGGCAAGAAAAGAACTTCCTACTACAAGTACCTTCTGTAACTGTTGCACACAAATCCAAATATTGTCAACAAATTCACCATTATACTGCATCACACTATCGCAAACAAAGAAAAAGAGATGACAAATTCTGTCAATGATCTGCATGATTGTTCTGCTGACATGAAGTCACTGCAAAACAAATAAGAGCCTAAAATATACTTATGACCTATTATGTATATTAAAGCAAGTATCATCTTCTCTAAACTTGGAAACCTTACTTGAACACGCCTTTTATAACAGAGTAATAAATGTCTACTCAGACCAAATCTCGCTGCAACGATCAGCCAAGAACTGCTGAAGTAATACTAGCACATAGTGTTGACTAGAGGAGAAAGAGAAGGAAAAGGTAGGTCTACTGTAAAGCTCGGGGGGGACAAGACCTTGGAATTGTGGAAGTAGTTGGGAAGTGGTCTGATGCAAGGCTGGATAGGGAGAACAGTAAAAGCAAACACCATTTTACCATAGCGCAAGGATCTTGATCATAAGAAGGAAGTGTAAAGAGGTGATCTTGAAGATGTGTTACTGTCCCATACTACACATGCTGCAAAACAAAAAGACAGGAGAGTAAAATTGAGAATGCTAGGAAGGAAATCAAACTAGAAAAGTTATCTGAAAGAATGGAGGGAACTAAACCGAAATGGTTTGGACAGGAGGATGGAAGAGGGAAGATATCGAAGCAGATGACAGAGGCTAAGAGTAAAGGAAGAAAAACGAGAGGTAGACCCAGAGTACGGTGGTTGGACTATCAAGAACAATAGTAAGAAGAAATATGGAAAGGTGTGATTAACGTCTCAACCACGCTGGAGCTGAAAGAGCAAACCTGATGACGAGTGGCACATCAGATACAAACCTTGCGCCATGTTGCTCTGCAATGAAGGCTCACGAATGAGCATTGGTGTTAGTATGGGAATTGCTTGTCTGGTTCCCTTGCTGTGTCTCCGAGGTTGGTGTTGGAGGAGCATCTTTCCTTGGTGGCATTCGCTCATTGATTGCATCTAAGCCCTTAGCCTCAGCAAAGGAGGTAATCTTGTGATTTGGAGAGAATCCCTGCAATGCTGCAAAGAAAAATTATGCACATAATTAAATTAATTCAGTCAAATATAGAAGCAAACTTATGTCCTAACCGACTGTACAAAGATATACAACATTGAAGAACTACATTTTAGTTCAAGTTACCTAGATAGGGTTATATTCTCTTTCTCCTAATATGATACTTTGATTTTGTTCATCATACAGATTCTAACACATATGGAACAGAAATTTTATACATACATAATCATTATAGACTGTTATGCCTTTCAGCGTTCAGTCTGCAAGCCCCTGAGAATTTACTAAACGTCGCCACAATCCTCGATTTGCAACTAGTGTTGTGGCCTCATTTAGTTCTATACCTCTTATCTTTAAATCGTTAGAAACCGAGTATAACCATCGTCGTCTTGGTCTCCCTCTACTTCTCTTACCCTCTATAACACAGTCCATTATTCTCCTAGGTAACCTATCCTCCTCCATTCGCCTCACATGACCCCACCACCGAAGCCGGTTTATGCGTACAGCTTCATCCATCGAGTTCATTCCTAAATTAGCCTTTATCTCCTCATTCCAAGTACCCTCCTGCCATTGTTCCCACCTGTTTGTACCAACAATCATTCTTGCTACTTTCATGTCTGTTACTTCTAACTTATGAATAAGATATCCTGAGTCCACTCAGCTTTCGCTCCCGTAAAGCAAAGTTGGTCTGAAAACAGACCGATGTAAAGATAGTTTCGTCTGGGAGCTGACTTCCTTCTTACAGAATACTGCTGATCGCAACTGCGAGCTCACTGCATTATCTTTACTACACCTTGATTCAATCTCACTTACTATATTACCATCCTGGGAGAACACACAACCTAAATACTTGAAATTATCAACCTGTTCTAGCTTTGTATCACCAATCTGACATTCAATTCTGTTGAAATTCTTACCTACTGACATCAATTTAGTCTTCGAGAGGCTAATTTTCATACCATACTCATTGCACCTATTTTCAAGTTCCAAGATATTAGACTGCAGGCTTTCGGCACAGTCTGCCATTAAGACCAAGTCATCAGCATAGGCCAAACTGCTTACTACATTTCCACCTAACTGACTCCCTCCCTGCCATTTTATACCCTTCAGCAGATGATCCATGTAAACTACGAACAGCAAAGGTGAAAGATTACAGCCTTGTCTAACTCCTGTAAGTAACCTGAACCAAGAACTCATTCTACCATCAATTCTCACTGAAGCCCAATTGTCAACATAAATACCTTTGATTGATTTTAATAATCTACCCTTAATTCCATAGTCCCCCAGTATGGCGAACATCTTTTCCCTCGGCACCCTGTCATATGCTTTCTCTAGATCTACGAAACAAACACAACTGCCTATTCTTCTCGTAGCATTTTTCAATTACCTGGCGCATACTGAAAATCTGATCCTGACAGCCTCTCTGTGGTCTGAAACCACACTGGTTTTCACCCAACTTCCTCTCAATGACTGATCGCACCCTCCCTTCCAGGATGCCAGTGAATACTTTGCCTGGTATACTAATCAATGAGATACCTCGATAGTTGTTGCAATCCTTCCTGTTCCCTTGCTTATAGATAGGTGCAATTACTGCTTTTGTCCAATCTGAAGGTACCTTACCAACACTCCACGCTAATTTTACTACTCTATGAAGCCATTTCATCCCTGCCTTCCCACTATACTTCACCATTTCAGGTCTAATTTCATCTAATCCTGCTGCCTTATGACAATGGAGTTTATTTACTATCCTTTCCACTTCCTCAAGCATAATTTCACCAACATCATTTTCCTCCTCCCCATGAGCTTGGCTGTTTGCAACACCACCATGATGATTTCCTTTTACATTGAGAAGATGTTCAAAATATTCCCTCCACCTCTCCAGTGATTCCCTGGGATCTAATATGAGTTCACCTGAATTACTCAAAACACTGTTCATTTCCTTTTTCCCTCCCTTCCTAAGATTCTTTATTACTGTCCAGAAAGGTTTCCCTGCTGCTTGACCTAGCCTTTCCAGGTTATTACCAAAATCTTCCCACGACTTCTTTTTTGATTCAACAACTATTTGTTTCGCTCTGTTTCTTTCATCTACGTACCAATCCCTGTCTGCCTCAGACCTTGTTTGGAGCCATTTCTGATAAGCCTTCTTTTTACGTTTACAGGCTGCTCTCACTTCAACATTCCACCAAGATGTTCGCCTTTTCCCATCTTTACACACAGTTGTTCCTAGGCATTCCCTTGCTGTTTCTACTACAGCATCCCTGTATGCCACCCATTCACTTTCTATATCCTGAACCTGCTTACTGTCTACTGTTCCGAAACTTCTCACTAATCATATCCATGTACTTCTGTCTAATTTCCTCGTCCTGGAGATTTTCTACCCTTATTCGTTTGCAGACAGATTTCACTTTCTCTACCCTAGGCCTAGAGATACTTAGTTCACTACAGATCAGACAGTGGTCTGTATCATCGAAAAATCTGCGAAAAACTCGTACATTCCTAACAGATTTCCTGAATTCAAAGTCTGTTAAGATATAGTCTATTATGGATCTGGTACCCCTAGCCTCCCATGTGTAGCGGTCAATAGCCTTATGCTTGAAGAATGTATTCGTAACAGCTAAACCCACACTAGCACAGAAGTCCAGCAAACGCTTCCCATTCCCATTAGCTTCCATATCTTCCCCACATTTACCAATCACCCTTTCGTATCCTTCAGTTCTATTCCCAACTCTCGCATTGAAATCGCCCATTAGCACTATTCTATCCTTGCTGTTGACCCTGACCACGATGTCACTCAATGCTTCATAAAACTTGTCAACTTCATCCTCATCTGCACCCTCACATGGTGAATACACGGACACAATTCTTGTCCTAATTCCTCCCACTGACAAATCTACCCACATCATTCGCTCATTTGCGTGCCTAACAGAAACTATGTTGCGTGCAATGGTATTCCTGATAAAGAGCCCTACCCCAGACTATGCCCTTTCCTTTCTAACACCCATCAAGAACACCTTATAATCTCCTATCTCTTCCTCATTATCTCCCCTTACCCGGATATCACTTACTCCTAGCACATCCAGATGCATCCTCCTTGCTGACTCAGCCAGTTCTACCTTCTTTCTTCCATAAGCCCCATTAATATTGATAGCTCCCCATCGAATTCCATTTCGTTCACCAAGTTGTTTCCAAGGAGTCCCTCGCCTGTCAAATGGGAGTGGGACTCCGTTACTCCCATAGGTCCGAGGCTTGTTTAAAATGTTCTGAGCTCTGTCGATTCATGAAGCAGGATGCTGCCCTACTTGCACATAGTCCAAGTGAGGATCTATCCTCTAACGGGTTATGGACCACCGGTGAATTGTATAGTCCTAGCTGCCTGAGCACAAGGAGGGCCACGACTCAGAATATGTCCGAGATGCCCACTCCCATTCCATAGCAACTGGTATCCCGACTCTCAGGACCACTTACTAGGCCACTCAGCCGTTGCCCATGGTTCACGAACTAGGACGTGACTACAGTAACCCACAAACATGAACCACACAGTAATTTAAGGGAAGAAAATATCTGTAAAAGTACAGTAAAAGGATGAAAAAGAAAGGAAAATAGAAATGCACTGTGTACTAATTACAAGAATAAAGGGCAAAAGAGACAACAGAAGTACACCGAAATGTATGAAAAAGATTTTCTTATACGAGGCCTATTCAAAAAATAAACCAACTTTGAAAATAACTGATTAGGAGGCTTACCTGCAGCCTAGTTATCTTTGTCTCCTTTGAAGTACTCATCTTCTCTATTAATGCAATGCTCTCCATGCCGTTTCCACTTAAACAAGCAGCCCTAGTAGGTAATATGGAGAATAGCATGCAGTTCCATTAGCGACTTTGGTTTAGTCTCCTCTATTGGCTGAAATAGTCATTTTTTTCAAAGTGAATTTAAGTTTGGGGAATAGGTCAGTTAATTAGATAGATGGCAAAGCACAGTTGTCCTCACGTTCAACAAAACTTCACGAATCAACAGATGTCATGGAGGAAGCTTCAGTTGTTGTTTCTCCAAAATTCTGGTCTTTTTTTGCCAACATTTTCTCTCAAATGTCTCAAGATAATACCAGCTATTCACTGTTTGACCCTCAAGTCACAACAATGCTAATGTCTACTAAGACGGAAACAACACTTTCGTATTTGACTGCCCTGCTGCAGTTTCTATGACTGTGTAAATTTTTTCCACACCACTGCGATCATTTTGTATGTGTCTGTAAGCGTTTTCCAAGTTTGAAGCAGAAGCGAATGTTGATACACTGCTCATAATATTCAGACTTTTTAATTTCTTTTTGAAGTGGAAGCCATTAATATTGATAGCTCCCCATCGAATTCCATTTCGTTCACCAAGTTGTTTCCAAGGAGTCCCTCGCCTGTCAAATGGGAGTGGGACTCCGTTACTCCCATAGGTCCGAGGCTTGCTTAAAATGTTCTGAGCTCTGTCGATTCATGAAGCAGGATGCTGCCCTACTTGCACATAGTCCAAGTTTGTTTTTAGTTTTTGTTTTAAGTTAGTTAATACACCTTTAAGTTTTAAGGCTGTCAAAACTAATTTTATTTTTAAAGGTGTTTATTATTATTATTATTTTTTTATATATATATATATTTTTTTTGCTAGTTGCTTAACGTCGCACCGATAAAGGTGTTTATTAAGCTTGCATTAGTCTCAACAGATTGAAAACTTAAAAGGATATATACAGGTTGTGCAACCCAACTCTGTGACCCCAAATATCTCCGAAATAAAACAAAATATGAAAATTCCAATTCGCCAGGAACGTACCCATGTCAGGGGCTCACACAATGAGAAGGCACGCACAATCCACAAAGGCAAACAAATAACACCTCCAACACCAAGTTGCGTTTTTTTAAATGGAACATGTATGTTTCATCATCATCATCATTTCCCTTTATCCAGCTGTAGCCGGGTAGGGGCAAATATGGTTCCTCTCATTTTCTTCGGTCTTTTCACCACTCCTCCTCCAACACTGTGTCGCAGTCCAGGTTTCTTCCTATAATACTGCGTTGGATTGTGTCCGTCCATCTCAATCATGGTCGTCCACGGCCTCTCCTTCCTTGCATTTCCATCACATTTTTTGGCATTCTTTCATCACTCATTCGCTTTACGTGCCCAAACCATCTTAGTCGGCTCTTCTCAATTCTATCATTCATTTTTTCCACTCCAATTTCTTCCCGGATTTTCTCATTTCTTATTTTGTCTCTTCTACTCTTCTGTATCACTCCTCAAGAACTTCATTTCGGCTGCCAGTATTCGACTCTCATCCTTCTTTGTCATTGTCCAAGTTTCTGCCCCATAAGTAGTTATGGGTACGTAATACATCTTTTACATAGTTTCCCTTGCTTCCATTGGCACATCTTTGTCCCATAACATGTTTCTTACACTATGATAGAAACAGCTTCCAGCTTGAATCCTCTTACTAATTTCAACATCCAGTCGGGCATTCTCCACTACTTCACTCCCCAGGTATGTAAATGTTTCCACTACTTCCAGGGGCTTGTCTGCAAGTCTAATTTGACCTTTCCCTTCTTTCTCCCCTCTAGTCATAACAAGAGTTTTACTCTTTTCTACACTTATTTTCAACCCACATTCTTCTATTTTCCCATTCACCACATCCAACTGTTCTTGAACCTTCCTGTCGTCTTCTCCCCAAATCACAATATTATCTGCAAATAACAGCATGTTCATTTCTCTTCCTCCATATTCTGCTTTTGCTGCTCTCATGATGTCATCCATTACTATGGTAAACAGGATTGGTGATAGAACACTTCCCTGCCTCAGCCCACTAGTTATTTTGAACCAACTTGTCCTGCCAACTTGTGTTTGCACGCAACTATAACATTCCTTGTACCCTGCCATGATCATTGTTATTAATCCCTGTCCAATTCCTTTTTGCGCCAGACTGTCCCAAACTTTACTCCTGGGGACACTGTCATATGCCTTTTCAATGTCGATGAATGTCATCACCATATCATTCCCGTACTCCCATTGCCTTTCCATTAGCTGTCTCATAATAAAAATGGGCTCTATTGTTGACCTTCCACTTCTGAAACCAAACTGATTTTCCAGTACCTGATTCTCAACCTTCAACCTTATCTTACTTTCCAGTATCCTCTCCATTATCTTAGCAACATGGGATATTATAGTAATTCCCCTGTAGTTCTTCAAAACTTTCTTATCACCTTTCTTGAAAATTGGGATGATTATTCGTTTTTTCCAATCATCAGGGACCTCCTTATTCTCCCAGACAATCCTGAGGACTCGATATGTCCACTGCAGCCCTACAGCTCCAGCTGCCTTTATCATCTCCACTGAAATTTCATCTATTCCAGCAGTTTTTCCATTCTTCATCTTTCTTACTGCCATTTCAATTTCCTTCATTGTAATTTCTTTATCCATTTCTTCATCAACTAATTGCCTTTCCTGGTCGTCCACTGAATGACTGTCATCAGTTCTTACGTTCAGCAACTTCTGAAAATACTCTCTCCATCTATTCCTTATTTCTTCGGGCTTTGTTAATATTATGCCGTCCTCATCCTTCACAAATCTGGTGTTTACTTGATCTCTCTTTTTTTCTTAAGATACCATACAGTAATTTCTTGCTGTCCTGCATATCACCTCTCAATTTCTGTGTGAATAAGGCCCAGCTCTTCCTCTTTTATTCCTCCACTACTTTCTTCGTCAAATTCTTTGCCTCCACATATTTTCTTCTACTTTCTTCAGTCTTAGATGTTTTCCATGCTTTCCATGCCATTTTCTTTTTCTTCACTTTAATCTTTACCCTATCATTCCACCAGTGTGTCTCTTTGTCCTTCACATTTCCTGATGTTCTACCACATACCTTTTCTGCACATCCCACCAGTGCTTCCTTGAATCTTTTCCATTCATCTTCAACACTCCCCACCTCTGTCCTGGGTACGAAGGGTATTATTTCCCTTTGAAATTCTTCTTGTATGCTTTTCTCTTTCAACTTCCATACTTTAATTCTTTTCTCTCTTCTTAATGGGGGTTTTTCAATCTTTCCCACTTTCAATTTTCCTACCACAACTCTATGATCTCCACCAAAGGCTTTTTCAGGCATGGCTGTTACATCTACAAGGTTCTTCCAGAGTTCTTTCTCTATGATTATATTATCAATCATGGTCTTTGTTCTTCTGTCTCCCCAACCATACCTTGTAATCTTCTGACTGTTCTTCTTCCTAAACCAGGTGTTTCCAACAATCATTTGGTTCCTCATGCAAAAATCCACCAACACCTCGCCTTCTGGGTTTACTTTTCCATATCCAAAGGGCCCTACAACATCTTCCTTTCCTTGTCTTTCCATTCCCACTTGTGCATTTAGATCTCCCATCAATATCACTTCCTTATCTTCTATCTCTCTCTCCACTTCCTCCAGATGTTCATCTATGCAACCCGTTTGTGGGGCATACAACTGAAATAGATCTTTCACACCATTTTCAAAGTGGAGTCTCATCACCTTCATCCTATCGCTGACAGATTTTGTATATTCCACATATTCTTGGATATCTTTTCTAAGTATGATGGCCACTCCATTTTTTGCTGCAGGTCCTCCGCTGTAATACAGCCTGTATCCTTCTTTCTAAGGAATCTCTCCTGTGCCCCTCTTCTTGGTCTCACTCAGTCCAAGTATGGCTATATCTTTTTCTTTCATAAAGTCAACCAGTTCCTCGGTCTTTCCTGTCACTGTCAGGACATTTGCCGTTGCAATCTTGATTAAGTTTGGTGCTGGTTGCCCGTTTCTCACAGTTCCCCCAGCACCTGAAGAGCTGCGTGTCGCTTTCAGCAGGGGACGCCCTAACCTTTTCCGAGGCACCATATCTGCTTTGTCCATATAGGCTATTGTTGCGATGGGCTCGCCACACCCAAAGGCATTTTATACCTACTGCCAGGTTCAAAATTAGGCCGCCCCTAACATGGAAGCAGACGCCTTTCGTAGTCCCTCCTCTGGAGTACAGACGCTACGGGTTTGCCCCTTCCGCCATCTCCACCGTACCGAAGTCCACCTTCTCCGCCGTAGATGCCGTTGAGGTCTTCACTCATAACCCTGAGCTGGGACCCACACCAGATGTTACACACTGGGTCAATGTGCTCTGGGACTCGCATAGGCAGGGGCGCTACTCCCTGGGTAGGGCTGCCTCCGAAGAGGGTCCCTACCTGCTACCAGAGAACATGTATGTTTATTCTAGCAAAATGACAACTAGAGCTACAACTAGTGATAACACACTTGGTTCCACTTTTCCAAACACATTTACTAGTGGCCTATAACCCTCAGAAATTTCATTGTTGTGCAGCACATCTGGCATGGAAAATGCACCCACAAATCACCAGTAGCGTCTTGTCCGATGAAACCGTGTCACTTTAACAGATGCTCAAAGTGCCCTTTGTTTGCATCAATACACTTTTGGAATCTGGTAACAAGAGTGTTGCACGGATTGCAGTGTTTCTACAGATATTGCCGCACACGCCACAGTAATATGATGTTGCATATCCTCTACTGTCGTTGGCGGTTCTTGATACTCTCTATCTTTCACTGTGCCCCAGAGAAAGAAGTCTAATAGCGTCAAGTCTGGGGACCGAGGTGGCCATTGCACAGGACCTCCCCGTCCTATCCACCTATTTGAAAACGTCGCATCCACAACGTCTCTGGAAACTCGTGCAGAATATGCAGGACATCCATCATGCTGGAACGACATTGATAGAAGCATTTCCAATCCCACATCCTCCATGAGGAGGAGTAGAGTGTGTTGCAGAAATGACGAATATCGCTGTCCGTTTAATGTTCCCTGATAAAAATAGGAACCTAAAATGTGGTTACCAATGATACCGCACCAAACATTGACACTCCACTGTCGTAGATGAGCAACTTGGCGAATCCAGTGGGGATTTTGCTCAGACCAGTAGTGCATGTTCCACAGATTCACATGACCATGATTTGTAAATGAAGCTTTGTCCGTAAACAATGTATTAAGTAGGAATGCTGGATTACGTTGCAACTGCTGAAGTGCAAAATGACAGAATACATTGCAGGATTCAAAGTCCGTCCTGTACAGTTCCTGGTGCAGTGAGATATGGAACGGATGAACCGATGCCTTTGCAAAATTCTGCTCACACTACTGCGGCTTATTCCAGAACCTCGTGCTATCTGTCGGACACTCACCTGAGGATTATGCGCTACAACAGCCAAAACAGCAATTTCGTTTCCAGTGCCAGTCACTGTCTTTGTACGTTTTTGCTTTGTGGTAGCCCAGCTTCCTGTTTCCCTGAGTTTCTTGCAGATGTTGGCAATGGTACAAGGCGAAGGACACCGTTGATCTGGGTAGCGTTCAGCGTAGAATCCCACAGCTGCGGTTGCATTTCTGCGACATTCGCCGTAAATTAAAATAATATCCAGGTATTCTTCGTTACTGAAGGCCGGCATATCGACTAGATGACGGCAATTGTTAAACGCCATACGAAAACACGGTTTAATGTGTCAATATGGAAAGCAATATCCAAAACGTATGTGAAGTACGGTACAGTATGACAGCAAACCAGATCAGGAGATACTAGTACACTGAAGCTAGAACGTGCCGAGCTGATATTGGTTTGTTTACAGCAGGCTACAGGCCAGTGCAAGCAACCCCTGCTCTGAGCACAAAAGTACATGCATTGCATTACGTCAGAAACGGTGGCGCCATTGCCATCCTCTAACAGCCGTGTATTTCAGAACGTATGAGGTTTAGAAATGTGAAACCAAGTGTGTTATCACCAATAGCAGCTCTAGTTTTCATTTTGCTAGAACAAGCATGCATGTCCCACTTAAAAAAATGCAACTCGGTGTTGGAAGTGCTACTTGGATTGTGCACACCTTTTCATTGTGTGAGCTCCTGACATGGGTTCATTCCTGGTCAATTGGAATTTTCATATTTTGTTTCATTTTGGAGATACTTGGGGTCACAGAGTACAGTGGGACGTCCTACATATACACAGACATCTTGACAATCACAGCACATATTCTACATCTACTCAAACTAACAGCTGCTGAGCAACAACTGTTTCACAAATATAAGGCAAATGGCAATGCCACTTATCGCAAACTATAAAGACTGTGTGTATTTTCAAAGTTCAGTTATTTTTTTAATAGGCCTCATACTCTATAACAATGGAAATTCCATCATATTCATTTTCCTTAGATACTTTAAACCTGTCAAAATATGAAGTTCTTTAGTTCCAGTAGCAGTTCAATCTCAATTATTAGTACATTGCAAAAAAAAAAAAAAAAAAAAAAAAAACAACTCTACAAATTACTATAACTGCTCTGCTTTGAAAAGGCATCTTCATTAAAATATATTTTACTAAGCCCTGATGATTGATTTACTTACCATTTTTGAGCGATGTCTTTCCTCCAGAGAGCGCGCCAAGAGGAAGAGAGCCCGTTGGTGTCAACCCCTTCAGCTGCAAAACGCTCTCGCTCTCCTCTCTGGAAAACAAGAAAATCATACATTAAATTACTATAACAGATGAAAGTAGACAAAGGTCCATTACAGACCATCAACTTCATTTTGCCCATACTGATAGTTGAACTCTTACATTAATACCAAAACAATATTTATTATCCTCCTAAGTCAATACAATAGTATCACCTTATAACATGAGTATTAATTAGACATGTTTCAACTTGCTACATGTCGTCTTCAGTAAAACGCCCTGAATTAAAATGATATTAAGAGTAAAATTATGGAATATACATTAAAATATTGCTTAAAGTTCATGATAAAGTTAAATGGAAAGGTATAAATGTGCATGTTATTTTGTGTGTTCTGGTTCGCAATGCTGTGAGGCTCAGTCTCTTGTCCAGGAGTAAAAATTCAAATATTTTCTGTCCAGATGTCTCTATAGTAAGTTGGAGGTCTCAATTACAGATGATGTGCTCTCATGAGAGGAAGCGTCAATAACTATAATGTTCTGTTGCCCACTTGAGCGTCTTGCATTTGGACGCAGGTTATAGTTAATGAAATCTAAGCTAGTGGCAGCTTATACCAGAGTAAGGACATTCTGAGGGATGCATTTTTGTGGGTTTTTAAAAGCTTTTTGGTTGTTCTGACATTTTTCTTGCACCTTCCTGATGTATGGATGATTTTATTATACAGTGTTTCAATAATAAATTATAAAATATTCAGGGAAGTATCGGGGTACACATAAGTGAATCATCTGTCACAGCTGTCTATCACTAAATCTGTGTTATTTAGACAATTATTTGATAAGAAAGGAAGTAAACGAAATGCTACTTCACTTCATCTGGCCTTGGGTCTGAAGAGATTATTGTGCTGGAATTATAAAATCTGTAGATCATCATCATCATCATCATCATCATCATCATCATCATCATTATTTTCCAGCCCCAGTTTCATGGGTGTGGTGTACAAACTCTTGCCACTTCTTCCTGTCAAAGTAGTGTCTGTTCTATGTCCTCCAACTTGAAATTCCTCTTGCTGACCAATACCACTGTGTATATTCATTGATTCTTTGATCTCCCCTTTTCACTTCCCCGTTAAAGTAATTCCTTGAAGTTCTTCTTCTGTTCATCCTCACAACATGTAGAAGTCTGTATGAAACACTTCCTAAACTTTTCTATGCAGGAAGTTCATGGCCATATAGTATATGGATACTTACAAAGGTGAGGCTCAGAATGCAGAAAAGCCCCATCTGACAGAAGTGGCTACAAACAAAAAAAGAGAGACTTACGACCTCTTTGAATACAGGGGGGGGTGTGTGTGTGTGTGTGCTATTCCTGCAAGATAGTAAAGCTTTTAAATGGAATCAATCTTATCACTTGGTTATGATGAGTTGGATGGTTAGGAAATCTCTTGAGCAGGCTGAGGATAGCAGTGGGTTGGTCCAAGGTCAATTTGGTGAAGTAGGGTTATATCAACACCAACATGATGGAAGAGTGAGTGCAGAGAAGAATCAATCGTCAAGCATATGCTTCAGTTTTCAGTGTGTCCATCTTTCACGAGACTACCTACTTTAAGCCACCAAGAAGTGACTAAGTATCTAGGAGGTAATATAAGGAAAGCTCTACAATGGAGTAATCACGTTAACATGTTCCCTGCGACAGTGAATTTTAACGACTTAATTTTACATTGTATCAGCCCATCGGTGACCGAATGCTGCCTTTAGTTATTATCGGTTCGGGTCACCGGTGACCTGACGAATTTGTCTTTGGCTAGTCCCTACTAAGAAATCTAAAACAATGCTGGTGCACTTGTTGTGTGCATTGTTGTTGAGGAGACATTCCGATGTATTTACCTCTGTGACAGTTTTCCCGATTCAACAAGTGCATGATCCAGAAATGTTAGTTTCTCGTTCACTGATCTGTTTTGGTGGGAATATGATAGGCCTATGTTAATTATTTTCACATTATGCTTAGTAACAAAATAATCACAAAAGACGAGGCTGTATTTAGGGTCATCGTCATATACTGAAGGGAATCGCTGTCACTATCATTTTGTTCCAAATAATGAGCAATTCGCCCGGGATCTAGTGCCGTCCTAAACCTCTTTCTTTTCCATTCCACTGGTGTGTCAGAATGTGAAGGCTCCATGTCTAAAAAGGACGAACTTTCTTCTACATATTACCATACCTGCCAACTTTCGAAAAGGGCTACCAGTAAAACTCGCCCGACAAAAAAAAAAATCTAACGATTCTCGACATACCCCAGCTTGACGAAAATAATAATACTGTACTTCCGGGCTACAAAATACAATAAACAGGATACTTCAATGAAATCATATCTACTTGCATCATAAGCCAATGATCTGTAGATGAACATAACAATCAAGAAGAAATCCATGTTGAGCAGCAGCAGGCGTGGTAAATATTAGTTGGAGCATACATAACGGGACTTCCTTGATAAATTAAGCAGATATGCGATAATTGAAAAAAGACTTTACACAATAAAACTTGTTCAACGTAACACAGGCAAGAAATAATATAATACACACTGCAAATCACACACTAGTTTGACTTTAAATTCATAGTTGTGCCTTTTTGTTTTCTTTTAGCTTCCTGCAAAAAAGTCTTGAGAAAATGTTTTGTCATAACAGGGACCAGAACTCATGGTCTTCAAAATAGAAACAGACTCAAGAGATTCACTGGACATGGATGATCTGAACTCTGTTCTATTTTTCTTCACAAGGCTGAAAACACGCTCACATTCTGGATTCCTGCGGGGTATGGTGAGAATACAGAGCATTACTCTAGACATTCGGTTATACTTAAGAAGCCCATCGGCTCCACGAATTCTTGATATTTGTGCCCAAATGGAATCACTTGCAGCATCATAATTTGCAATCAAAGTGTCATCAGTCTAAAGAGCTGTGAACTGCCTCTGAAGCTCATTCACCACCTCATCTGTAGTTTCATTCTCTTCCTTGCATAACATGATGGAAAATTTTCCAAGAAAAGACAAATGGAAGAAAACTGCACATCTTCAATGTTGTCTAACTTACCAACTTGAGCATGCTTTAACACATCGTCCTTGAGTAGAAACTTGTTCATCGTATAGTCACAGGCAGTACAAAAGTAGTTTCTCACTGATTAAAAGAAAAGGAATTTATCAGTATCCCGGAGACCATTCAGTATGTTCGAAGTCTGAATGCCAATAACTAACTCATCATCACTTCTTTGATTTTGAATCAAGTACTGTTTCTTGTTGGATTTATTAATAATAATCTACAATACGAATATAGCGTATGAAAATGTCTGAGAAGAAATGTCTTGATATCTACTGAAACATCGCAAGGAAACTGGACCTCTGAAAGACACATAAAATTATAACAAACACTCAAGGCAGTCAAACACTTCATTAAAACATGTCAAAGCACACAAAGTCTTAAACCATTAAATGAACACGACGCCAACCTCATGAACAAAGAAAAAATCACACACACGTGTGAAATTCTTCTTCTACTTTATAATTTAATGGGCTTCGCTAATAACGGTGCACCCAGTCACTGCAACGAATGCAATTAGTCCAACGAATACAAGAAACTGCCAAGCACAAAGTTATAACACAAAAACTCAAACATGTCATTAAAATATGTCGTAACCTTAAAAAAGGCCAAAACATTCAAGGAATGCCAACTTCATGAAGAAAGAACAACATTCATGTGGTCAAAGAATATAGGTTAAATTGTAACAAGCGAACGGAGCAGAACAAAGAATTTGCTGACCAGCGCCTGTCGACACCTAAGATTCACACTGAAGAACTGTTATACCGGCTTTAAATTCAATTCCAATAACGACACAAACAACACACGGTTAAAAATACCAATCATATCACAGAATGAGTTATCACTCAAGTATGAAGGACGAGTTCTCCACCTAATCAATACTTTATTTAACATAGTGTCAATATTATTTACATAAAAGGACAGTACCGGTTTCAACCTCTAAATAGGTCATCCACAGCTGTTGAAGAACCTGCTTAATAGCGACTGTACACAATAAATACTAATAAAATTAAAATTAAGCAAGAATGCCATAAAATAAACATGAATGCCACTATTCTAAAAAATACTTAATGTTAAGATATATACATATGGTACATTTTTGGGGTTAAAGGGCTTTTATTCTGGCCCCATGATTTCTACATTTTTCAAAAATTATATTTGCTGAGCTTGAAATTGGATACAATTCATAGAGTTTATGAACATTCACTGACATTCTGGTGTCAAGTTCGAATATCTATGTTAAATGCCAACACTATGTCCAACGGTTTTGAGATGTTTCAAAGTACATTGTTGGGCAGCAAATATATGGGGACGTCGTGTTAATAAGAATAAGAAGTTTAGTAACCTGTTTACAGATACGTAGCTCACTCTCAGTCTATATCAATGCTGCAAAACATGCTAGTCTATATCAAACTTCCTTGTTGAGGTTTACATTGCTGTGTGCGACATATTGAAATCAATGAAAGTGAGTTGTGGGTGCTCCCCTCTTCATACTTGCGTTCCCTCAAGTAAATTAAAAAAACTGAGAAAGAAGAAAAGGAAGATAGGTATTAGAATAACTGATAGAGAGAGCCTGTTAAATAGGTTGTGTACATGGTGTGTGTGTTTTTTACTTACGTGTGAACTGAATATGTTTTCGAAAATAGTTGGGAGCGTGTTGCATATTGTTGCGTGTATGTCTTGTGGCTGTCGTAGCGTTAAGAAAGAGAGGTGGTGGGGAGGGGGAAGCAGCTAGTGGAGGGGGTAGTGTGGGGTGTGGTGCGTCTGCTGGGGTGTGTGTGGGTTTGTGTTTGCTGATTCTTTTTAATATACGAGTCTTTTAGAACAGGTATGGCTGTGTTGAAAAGAATGTTTATTTTGTTGAAGTTAGGATTAGCGTATTGGTCCATGTTGATGTAAAAATCTTCCATTATATTGAGCAATGGGCCTGTGGGGGTTCATATTTAAAATTTCCATGTCATTCTCGATATGAATGAATTTTTGCTTGTGTTCCTTGTATCGAATAGAAAAACATCTGCTGGTGCGCCCAATGTAGCTGGCTTCACAATTGTTGCATTTTATGCGGTATACTTCTGAGTGGCTGTATTCGTTATTCTCATTGAGTGATTTAGTGTTGTGTAAAATAGAAGCATTATTACGTGTGGTTCTGTAAGCTATTCTTAGATTGTGTTTTTTGAAAATATTGGTTATGGGATGGATGTGGGTGTTGTTGAATGAATGTAAAAGGTGCGTAGTCTTTCTTAGTTTTGCTGTTTCTGCTTAATTCCGATTTCGGTTGATGTTTTATTTTGTGTGTGATTTTGTTTATCATGTTTCTGTCGTATCCATTATGCTCCGCTACTTCGTGAATAATGTTCAGTTCTTTTTTCAATTCTTCCTAAGAGAGAGGTATGTTGAAAGCTCTGTAAATCAGGCTGTAGTATGCTACTTTTTGCTCGCGTTTGGGTGAGTGGAATCAATTTTTATTGTGTTGGAGGTTTCCTATAATTTTGTATGTTAAGTGATCTTCAGTTTTAATGACAGATAAGTCAAGATATTTCAAAGTGTGATCTTTCTCAGTTTCTACAGTAAATTTTATATGTGGATCTATTTTGTTTAGCTGTTCAAGTATGTTGTTTTCGTTTGTGGACCTTCTGTCTATAACAACGAAGATACCGTCTACAAATCTGCACCTGAATTATATATTGTTAATTTTGCTAATTTCTGAGTGTTCTAAGTGATCTATGTAGATCTCAGCTAGTATTCCTGAAGCTGGTGAACCCATGGGAAGGCCTTGCTGTTTGTAGATAGTGTCGTGGAATCTAAAGTAATTATTGTTTAGGGCTGATATAGATATAAATATAGACTAGCATGTTTTCCAGCATTGATATAGACGAGAGTGAGCTATGTACCTGTAAACAGGTTATTAAACCTCTTATTTTAATGAACACGACGTCCCCACATTTGCGGCCCAACAATGTATTTTGAATCATCTCATACAACCGTTGGACATAGTGTTGGCATTCAACATAGATATTCGAACTTGACACCAGAATGTCAGCGATTCTTGATAAACTCTTTGAATTGTACCCTATTTCAACCTCAGCAAATATCATTTTTGAAATATGTAGAAATCATGGGGCCAGGAAAAAGCCCTCTAACTCCCAAAACTGTACCATATGTATATATCTTAATCTAAAGTATTTTTTAGAATAGTGGCATTCATGTTTATTTTATGGCATTCTTGTTTAATTTTAGTAGTATTTATTCTGTACAGTCGCTATTAAGCAGGTTCTTCAACAGCTGAAGATGATCCATTTACAAGTCGAAACTGGTACTGTCCTTTTATGTACATAATGTTATAATAATACTATGTTAAAGTATTGATTAGGTGGAGAACTCATCCTTCATACTTGTGTGTTTGAACTATCAATACGGACTACGAAGCTAATAGATTATAGAATCTCAGCCAACCAGACAAAAAACATTGCGTTTAGATATCAGAACCTGAAAATTAAAATAGCTATTGTGATCAAGAACATTGCCCTTTTATGAGAATGCCTGTCTAGTAACTCAGTACCAAATTTCCTTAAGAGATACAATAATAAACACAGGAACACCAACCAGACATGGAACACACAGAAAAAGACTAACAAAATATGGTTAACGGAGGAAATAAATTTCCTCTATAGGAAAAAAACAATACCTCAATACCAAACTCTATGAAACACACCTAGAAGCCTGCCATGTTTTACTACATAGCTTTTGGGACAATTTCCAACAAATAACCCAAGACAAAATAACTAACCTAGCAATCTGGAAACAGAACACATTGGATAGAAAGCTTAATGCACTAAAACGGTCACATATTGAAAACAAACAAGTCAATAACACAACCTTCAAACACAACAAAGGGAATTAACACACTTTCCACCCAACCACCATGAATTTAACAGACACGCACTGTGATGAAACAGAAACTAATATACTGAGCAAAGGACCTAAACACAATTGGGTAATCACATCAACATTCCCTAACCTCACAACCATCATCGCTGAAACTGAAAATGCCCTAAATAAAGTCCCCCATGATTTACGCAATGAGATCAGACACAAGGTTAAGAAGAAATTATGCAATACATAAACATGATTAACAACAGCCGTAAAAGCAAAACTGGTAACGTTCAACTCAGGAAACTCAAAGACAAAATTAAGCATAATAATCTATTAATAACAAAGGCAGACAAAGGTAATACCACAGTCATCATCGATAGAAACGAATACATCACTAAAACTAAACAATGTTTCCTAGACGACACCTTTCAAATCAAACGAAAAGATCCAACTGCCAGTATCCAAAGACATCTAAAAATATTACTGAAAAACACCCACTTTCTCCTTAACGAGCAAGACCATAAAGCTGACCATAATGAATCCATAACTGCCAACTGCGAAAGCCTATCATAAGATCCACAAAGATAATGAACCCATGAGACCGATCATATATTATAGATCAAGCCCGACTTGCAAACAATCATGCTTCACACAAACACTTCCCAAAAAACACTACACATTCTTAGCCAAGAAATCAGTACGAAACTCAATAGAATTCTGTATCACCAAAGAACTGAAAATCGAACACCACGCCCTAGCATCATATGATATCATTAACATGTAGCCCCACATACCCACACAGAAAACAATAAGACTAATAGAATCAAATTTTAAAAATCACAGTAACCTAACCATCCTCAAAATAGATTAATTCATTAATTTACTTGAATTTGCCCTAAACAATAATTACTTTAGATACCACGACACTATCTACAAACAGCAAGGCCTTCCCATGGGTTCACCAGCTTCAGGAATACTAGCTGAGATCTACATAGATCACTTAGAACACTCAGAAATTAGCAAAATTAACAATATATAATTCTGGTGCAAATTTGTAGATGATATCTTCGTTGTTATAGACAGCAGGTCCACACATGAAAACAACATACTTGAACAGCTAAACAAAATAGATCCACATACAAAATTTACTATGGGAACTGAGAAAGATCACACTTTGAACTATCTTGACTTATCTGTCACTAAAACTGAAGACCACTTAACATACAAAATCTAAAGGAAACCTACACAAACCTCCAACACAATAAAAATTGATTCCACTCACCCGAACGCACGCAAAAAAGCAGCATACTACAGCATGATTTACAGAGCTTTCAACATACCTCTCTCTTAGGAAGAACTGAAAAAAGAACTGAACATTATTCACGAAATAGCGGAGCATAATGAATACAATAGAAACATGATAAACAAAATCACACACAAAATAAAACATCAACCGAAATTGAAATTAAGCAGAAACAGCGAAACTAAGAAAGACTACGCACCTTTTACATTCAACAACACCCACATCCATCCCATAACCAATATTTTCAAAAAACACAATCTAAGAATAGCTTACAGAACCACACGTAATAATGCTTCTATTTTACACAACACTAAATCACTCAATGAGAATAACAAATACAGCCACTCAGGAGTATACCGCATAAAATGCAACAATTGTGAAGCCAGCTACATTGGGCGCACCAGCAGATGTTTTTCTATTCGATACAAGGAACACATCAACGCCACTAAATATAATCACTTTTCATCCATAGGGCAACATGTTGCAGAACACAAGCAAAAATTCATTCATATCGAGAATGACATGGAAATTTTAAATATGAACCCCACAGGCCCATTGCTCAATATAATGGAAGATTTTTACATCAACATGGACCAATACGCTAATCCTAACTTCAACAAAATAAACATTCTTTTCAACACAGCCATACCCATTCTAAAAGACACATATTTAAAAAGAATCAGCAAACACAAACCCACACACACCCCACCCCACACTAGCCCCTTCACTAGCTGCTTCCCCCTCCCCACCACCTCCTATTCTTAACGCCACGACAGCCACAAGACATATACGCAACAATGCGCAACACGCTCCCAACTATGCTCGAAGACATATTCAGCTCACACATAAGTAAAAAACACACACACCATGTACACAACCTATTTAACAGGCATGCTCCATCAGTTATTCTAATACCTACCTTCCTTTCGTCTTTCTCAGATTTTTAAATTTACCTGAGGGAACGCAAGTATGAAGAGGGGAGCACCCACAACTCACTTTCATTGATTTCAATATGTCACACACAGCAACGTAAACCTCGACAAGGAAGTCTGATATAGACTAGTATGTTTTCCAGCATTGATATAGACTGAGAGTGAGCTATGTATCTGTAAACAGGTTATTAAACCTCTTATTCTAATGAACACGATGTCCCTGCATATTTGCTGCCCAACAATGCACTTTGAAACATCTCATAAAACCGTTGGACATAGTGTTGGCATTCAACATAGATATTCGAACTTGACACCAGAATGTCAGTGATTCTTGATAAACTCTTTGAATTGTATCCAATTTCAACCTCAGCAAATTTAATTTTTGAAATGTGTAGAAATCATGGGGCCACGAAAAACCCCTCTAACCCCCAAAACTGTACCTCAAGTATATTTTAGAATAGTGGCATTCATGTTTATTTTATGGCATTCTTGTTTAATTTTAATTTTAGTAGTATTTATTCTGTACAGTCACTATTAAGCAGGTTCTTCAACAGCTGTAGATGACCTATTTACAGGTCGAAACCTCTACTATCCTTTTATGTAAATAATATTGACACTATGTTAATAAAGTATTGATAAGGTGGAGAACTCATTCTTCATACTTGTGTGCTTGAACTATCAATACGGACTATGAAGCTAATATATTACAGAATGAGTTATCGACTAACATGGACTTGCCTTCGACCTACGCAAACAATCGATTGCACGGAAGTGGAGTGATTATCGAAATTTTTTTTCAAATTTTTGTCCACGAAGTCGTAAAATGACACCGTTCACCCGTAAAAGTTGGCAGGTATGTATTACCTACGGAAGATAATAAACATATCAATAACTACTCCAATAAATAAAAATCTGAAAACTGATATTCGCTTACCTGAGAGCAATGTTGAAAAGAATAGGTTACATAAGATCTCAGAAGGGTGGTAACTCCTCGTATTAAACAAAAATCTGCCATCTGAAGGCAGCAACATTGTAGGATTCATTCACTAAAGCCGTGCAAGTGACCCCAGCGTAAAAATATAGATTAGAATAGACAATCCGAACACAGGGCGACACAAAGCAATATGAACGGAAGATGCAAAAAAATTCCTTCAGGTCACCGGCGGGCCGATCAAAACTAGCAGTATAAGTCAGTCGTTAAGACGTCAATTAGAGGGCGATTCCAGTGTATGGGACCCTCACCAAGATTACTTGATTGGAGAAGTAGAAAAGATGCAAAGGAAAGTTCTGGGCAATTTTCTACAAAACAGCAGTGTTACGAAAACGTTGCTGGGAAGACTTGGGAGTAAGGAGATGAGCTGCTCTCAACTAATCAGTATGTTCCAATTTGCAAGCAGAGAGATGGCGTGGAATGACATCAGTACATGAATAAGCTTGAATGGAGTTTTTAAAAGTAGGAAGGATTATAATATGAGGTTCAAGTTGAAATTCAAGAGGACAAACTGAGGCAAATATTCATTTTTAGAACAGTAATTAGGAATTGGAATAATTTACTAAGGGAGATGTTCAACAAATTACCAAGTTCTTTGAAATCATTTAGGAAAAGACTAGGTAAGCAACTGATAAGGAATCTGCCACCTGGGCGACAGCGCTAAATGCAGATCAGTGGCGATTGATTGATTGATTGACTGATTGATTGCAATGGGTGTGGTCTTGGTTGAAAATAATATAATGTTGATATTAATGTAACTGTGTCATGTTGGAAAATATTGAGAGAGTTCGGAATGAAGATCAACACTGGGAAGGCTAAGGCGATGAGAGTAGGATACGAGGAGATTGCTGTTAATATAACACTAGAAGGAAGGAAATTAGAACAAGTAAAGGCATTGCGATATTTGGAAAGTTTGTTAACATGGAATGAAAGCTGTACAGAAGAAATAAGAAGCAGGATATCTATGGGAAAATAATCTTTTGGAAAGGTGAGGGGGCTTTTGACATCTAAGGCAATGTCTATTGATTTCAGAAAGAGGTTCGCAAAGTTCTTTTTTTTTTTTTTGCTAGTTGTTTTACGTCGCACCGACACAGATGACGATGGGACAGGGAAGGGCTAGGAGTGGGAAGGAAGCGGCTGTGGCCTTAATTAAGGTACAGCCCCAGCATTTGCCTGGTGTGAAAATGGGAAACCACGGAAAACCATTTTCAGGGCTGCCGACAGTGGGGTTCGAACCTACTATCTCCCGAATACTGGATACTGGCCGCCGCAAAGTGCTTTGTGTGCAGTGTAGTGTCATATGGAGCTGAAACATGGACATTAAGAAAAAAAGAACCAAACAAAGTATTTGAAAAGTTTTGAAATATGGTTGTGGAGAAGAATGGAAAAAGTGAAGTGGACAGATAAAGTGAGAAATGATGAAGTGTTAAGAAAATTAGGAGAAAAGAGATCCCTGATGAAAACTATAAGGATGAGGAAAATATCCTGGTTGGGTCACATACTATGTAGAAACGGTCTTCAACAAAGGGTGACTGAGGGAAAAATAGATGGAAAAAAAGGAAGAGGAAGAAGACTGGTTGGAATGTTAACAGATGTCAAACAAAGGAGAAGCTATGAACAACTGAAGCAAAATGCTTAGGACAGAGAATCATGGAGGCTGTCCAGTTGATACCTGTCTCAAGACATTCACCGAAGATGATGTACGGATGTTTCTAACAAGAGAAAAATAAACAGCATAAGTTAATTCTTTAGAAGGTATAACTTGGGTGCTTCCTGCCACTACACTGCCTTGAGGCCATCAATCACAGCTGTGGATCCTGCACACTATCAATACGTTTCCACTTCCCTACCTCACTCTGTTGTGTGTTGCGTCGTGAAGTGCAGATAAAAGTGGAATTACCGAGCAAGTGGCTATGTGGTTTGGGTCATGTAGCTATCAGCTTGCATTCTGGAGATAGTGCGTTCGAACCCTACTGTCGGCAGCCCTGAGGATGGTTTTCTGTAATTTCCCATTTTCAAACCAGGCAAATCCTGGGGCTGTACCTTAATTAAGGCCATGGTTACTTCCTTCCCACTCCTATCCCATCATCACCCTAAGACCTATTTGTGTCGCTGTGATGTAAAGCAAATTGTAAAAAAAAACAGGTGGAATTTTACGGATTTAAGGTTGCAAAGAATCAAGAGTATAGAAGGAAGAACAGTGCTGCTTCAGCATTCATTTCTGCAGTACTGCCAACCAAAGAGAGAGAAACACATGAGGAAAAGTAGTAAATTGAGCTCAGTCTGGACATCATTTACTTCAAAGATGTATGTTTACTTTATACATATAAATGAAGAGAGAAGGAAAGAGAGGCAAATGAAAGGAAGTGTGGTGCTATTGAAATCTGTGCCACTCTGGCAAGTACTTTCCTGTCC